>NC_073254.2:17800000-18105000 GCF_029289425.2 Pan paniscus
TTCTTTCCTCTTTCCCCCACTGCCCCTCTTTCTCCATTAAATATTGACATCTCCAGACCCTTTTTGGAAAAAGCGCAGATCACAGATGTTCCCATGGTTTTGTGTTCTTTATTCCCCCCGAGTGCGTCTTCAACCTTGGCAAAATAAACCTCTAAAATGATTGAGACTCACCTTGGTCATTTTCTTTGATTTAGAGTTCTTTTATACCTCTCATTATCCTCCCACCATTTTGGGCAAGCAGGCTCTACCGCCTTAAATTCTGTACTCTAAGGACATTTTTTTTTTTTTTTTTTTTTTAAGACGCAGTTTCACTCTTGTTGCCCAGGCTGGAGTGCAATGGCTCGATCTCGACTCACTGCAACCTCCGCCTCCTGGGTGTCAGGCCTGTGAGCCCAAGCTAAGCCATCATATCCCCTGTGACCTGCACGTACACATCCAGATGGCCCATTCCTGCCTTAACTGATGACATTCCACCACAAAAGAAGTGAAAATGGCCTGTTACTGCCTTAACTGATGACATTATCCTGTGAAATTCCTTCTCCTGGCTCATCCTGGCTCAAAAGCTCCCCTACTGAGTACCTTGTGACCCCCACCCCTGCCAGCCAGAGAACAACCCCCTCCCTTTACTATAATTTTCCTTTACCTACCCAAATCTTATAAAACAGCCCCACCCGTATCTCCCTTTGCTGACTCTCTTTTTGGACTCAGCCCGCCTGCACCCAGGTGAAATAAACAGCTTTGTTGCTCACACAAAGCCTGTTTGGTGGTCTCTTCACACAGATGCGAGTGAAATTTTGGTGCCGTGACTCAGATTGGGGGACCTCCCTTAGGAGATCAATCCCCTGTCCTCCTGCTCTTTGCTCCGTGAGAAAGATCCACCTACGACCTCAGGTCCTCAGACCGACCAGCCCAAGGAACACCTCACCAATTGTAAATCAAGTAAGCGGCCTCTCTTTACTCTCTTCTCCAGCCTCTCTCACTATCTCTTAACCTCCTTCTCCTTTCAATCTTGGCGCCACACTTCAATCTCTCCCTTCTCTTAATTTCAGTTCCTTTCCTTTTCTGGTAGAGACAAAGGAGACGTGTTTTATCCATGAACCCAAAACTCCAGTGCCAGTCACAGACTTGGGAAGACAGTCTTCCCTTGGTGTTTAATCGCGCAGGGACACCTGCGTGATTGTTCACCCACGTTTCAGAGGTGTCTGACCATGCAGGGATGCCTGCCTTTTTCCTTCACCCTTAGCAGTAAGTACCACTTTTCTAGGGGGGCAAGAACCCCCCGACCCCTTCTCTCCCTGTCTCTACCCTTTCTCCACTTTTCTGGAGGTCAAGAACCCCCGACACTTTCTCCCCATGTCTCTACCCCTACTCCGCTTTTCTGGAGGGCAAGAACCCCCCAACCCCTTCTGTTCGTGTCTCTACCCCTTCTTCTGCAACACTGCTTGGCCCCAATACAAACTTGACAATGGCTCTAAATGGCCAGAAAACGGCACTTTTGATTTCTCCATCCTACAAGACCTAAATAATTTTTGTTGAAAAATGGGCAAATGGTCTGAGGTGCCTTACATCCAGGCATTTTTCACACTTCGTTCCCTCCCTAGTCTCTGTTCCCAATGCGATTCCTCCCAAATCCTCCTTCTCTCCCTCCCGCCTGTCCCCTCAGTCCCAACCCCAAGCATCGCTGAGTCTTTCCAGGCTTCCTTTTCTACAGACCCATCTGACCTCTCCCCTCCTCCCCAGGTTGTTCATTGCCAGGCTGAGCTAAGTCCCAATTCTTCCTCAGCCTCCACTCCTCCACCCTATAATCCTTCTATCACCTCCCCTCCTCACACCCGGTCTGGCTTACAGTTTAGTTCGGCGACTAGCTCTTCTCCACCTGCCCAACAATTTCCTCTTAAAGAAGTGGCTGGAGCTGAAGGCATAGTCAGGGTACATGTACCTTTTTCTCTATCAGACCTCTCAGATCAGTCAGCGTTTAGGCTGTTTCTCATCAGACCCCACTAAACATATACAGGAATTCTGATATCTAACTCTGTCCTACAATTTAACCTGGAGTGACCTAAATGTCATCCTGACTTCTACCCTCTCCCCAGATGAACGGGAAAGAGTTTTTTCTTTAGTCCAATCTCACGCTGATAACCACCGGCTTCATGAGCCAGACCTCCAGGAAGGCATCAGAGCAGTTCCCCAAGAGGATCCCCAATGGAACTATCAGGCAGATTCCCCAGGTATAGCTAGGCGAGATTACATTATTTCCTGCCTAGTTGAAGGGCTTAAAAAGGCAGCTTACAAAGCTGTTAATTATGACAAGCTTAAAGAAACTACCCAAGGTAAAGACGAAAACCCAGCCCAGTTCATGGCCTGCTTTGCAGCAACCCTTAGACGCTTTACCGCCCTAGACCCAGAAGGGCCAGAAGGCCACCTTATTCTTAATATGCATTTTATCATCCAATCCGCTCCTGACATTAGGAAAGAACTTCAAAAATTAGAATCTGGCCCTCAAACCCCACAACGGGAATTAATCAACCTTGCCTTCAAGGTGTACAATAATAGAGAGGAGGCAGCCAGACGGCAACGCATTTCTGAGTTACAGTTACTTGCCTCTGCAGTGAGACAAAACCCAGCCACACCTCCAGCACGCAAGAACTTCAAAATGCCTAAGCCGCACACACCTAAGCCGCAGCAGTCAAGCATTCCTACAAGACTTCCTCCATCAGGATCTTGCTTCAAGTGCCAGAAATCTGGCCACTAGGCCAAGGAATGCCCACAGCCCGGGATTCCTCCCAAGCCATCTGTGCAGGGACCCACTGGAAATCAGACTGCCCAGCTCATCCCCCAGCTACTCCTAGAGCCCCTGAAGCTCTAGCCCAAGGCTCTCTGACTGACTCCTTCCTAGATCTGCTCGGCTTAGCAGCTGAAGATTGATGCTGCCTGATCGCCTCGGAAGCCCCCGGACCATCACGGATGCTGAGCTTCGGATAACTCTCACAGTGGAGGGTAAGTCCATCCCCTGTTTAATCGATACGGGGGCTACGCACTCCACATTACCTTCTTTTCAAGGGACTGTTTCCCTTGCCCCCATAACTGTTGTGGGTACTGACGGCCAAGCTTCAAAACCCCTTAAAACTCCCCCACTCTGGTGCCAACTTGGACAACACTCTTTTATGCACTCTTTTTTAGTTATCCCCACCTGCCCAGTTCCCTTATTAGGCCGAGATATTTTAACCAAATTATCTGCTTTCCTGACTATTCCTGGACTGCAGCCGCATCTCATTGCCACCCTTCTTCCCAACCCAAGGCCTCCTTTGCGTCTTCCTCTCGTATCCCCCGACCTTAACCACAAGTATAGGACATCTCTACTCCCTCCCTGGCAACCAATCACATGACCGTCACCATCCTATTAAAACCTAATCACCGTTACCCTGCTCAACACCAATATCCCATCCCACAGCACTTTTTAAAAGGATTAAAGCCTGTTATCACTCGCCTGTTACAGTATGGGCTTCTAAAACCTATAAACTCTCCTTACAATTCCCCCATTTTACCTGTCCAAAAACCGGACAAGTCTTACAGACTAGTTCAGGATCTGCGCCTCATCAATCAAATTGTTTTGCCTATCCACCCTGTGGTGCCCAACCCGTACACTCTTTCGTCCTCAATACCTTCCTCCACAACTCACTATTCCATTCTTGATCTTAAAGATGCTTTTTTCACTATTCCCCTGCACCCCTCGTCCCAGCCTCTCTTTGCTTTCACCTGGACTGACCCTGGCACCCATCAGTCCCAGCAGCTTACCTGGGCTGTGCTGCCGCAAGGTTTCAGGGACAGCCTTCATTACTTCAGCCAAGCTGTTTCTCATGATTTACTTTCTTTCCACTCCTCCGCTTCTCACCTTATTCAATATATTGATGACCTTCTTCTTTGTAGCTCCTCCTTTGAATCTTCTCAACAAGACACCCTTCTGCTCCTTCAGCATTTATTCTCCAAAGGATATCTGGTATCCCCCTCCAAAGCTCGAATTTCTTCTCCATCCGTTACCTACCTTGGCATAATTCTTCATAAAAACACACTGCTCTCCCTGCCAATCATGTCCTACTGATCTCTCAAACCCCAACCCCTTCTACAAAACAGCAACTCCTTTCCTTCCTAGGCATGGTTGGATACTTTCAACTTTGGATACCTGGTTTTGCCATCCTAACAAAACCATTATATAAACTCACAAAAGGAAACCTAGTTGACCCCATCGATCCTAAATCCTTTTCCCACTCCTCTTTCCGTTCCTTGAAGACAGTTTTAGAGACCGCCCCCACTCTAGCTCTCCCTGACTCATCCCAACCCTTTTCATTACACACAGCCTAAGTGCAGGGCTGTGCAGTCGGAATTCTTACACAAGGACTGGGATCACATCCTGCAGCCTTTTTGTCCAAACAACTTGACCTCAATGTTTTAGGCTGGCCATCATGTCTCCGTGCAGCGGCTGCTGCCGCCTAAATATTTTAGAGGCCCTCAAAATCACAAACTATGCTCAACTCACTCTCTACAGCCCTCATAACTTCCAAAATCTATTTTCTTCCTCACAACTGACCATATACTTTCTGCTCCCCAGCTCCTTCAGCTATACTCACTCTGTTGAGTCTCCCACAATTACCATTGTTCCTAGCCTGGACTTCAATCCGGCCTCCAACATTATTCCAGATACCACACCTGACCCTCATGACTGCCTCTCTGATCCACCTGACATTCACCCCATTTCCCCATATTTCCTTCTTCCCTGTTCCTCACCCTGATCACATTTGGTTTATTGATGGCGGTTCCACCAGGCCTAATTGCCACTCACCAGCAAAGGCAGGCTATGCAATAGTATCTTCCACATCTATCATTGAGGCTACCGCTCTGCCCCCCTCCACTACCTCTCAGCAAGCCGAACTAGTTGCCTTAACTCAGGCCCTCACTCTTGCAAAGGGACTACGCATTAATATTTATACTGACTCTAAATATGCCTTCCATATTCTGCACCACCATGCGGTTATATGGGCTGAAAGAGGTTTTCTCACTACGCAAGGGTCCTGCATCATTAATGCCTCTTTAATGAAAACTCTGCTCAGCTTCCAAAGGAAGCTGGAGTCATTCACTGCAAGGGGCATCAAAAGGCGTCAGATTGAGAGGTGACAGCATGCTGGCAGTCCTTACAGCCCTCGCTCGCTCTCGGCGCCTCCTCTGCCTGGGCTCCCACTTTGGCGGCACTTGAGGAGCCCTTCAGCCCACCGCTGCACTGTGGGAGCCACTTTGTGGGCTGGCCAAGGCCAGAGCTGGCTCCGTCAGCTTGCGGGGAGGTGTGGAGTGAGAGGCGCGAGCGGGAACCGGGGCTGTAGGCGGCGCTTGCAGGCCAGCTAGAGTTCCGGGTGGGCGTGGGCTTGGTGGGCCCCGCACTCGGAGCAGCCAGCCGGCCCTGCCGGCCCCAGGCAATGAGGGGCTTAGCACCAGGGCCAGCGGATGCGGAGGGTGTACTGGGTCCCCCAGCAGTGCCAGCCCACCGGCGCTATGCTTGATTTCTCACCCGGCCTTAGCTACCTCCCCACGGGGCGGGGCTCGGGACCTACAGCCCACCATGCCTGAGCCTCCCACCCTCTCCATGGGCTCCTGCGCGGCCCCAGCCTCCCTGATGAGTGCCGCCCCCTGCTCCACAGCACCCAGTCCCATCGACCAGCCAAGGGCTGAGGAGTGCGGGCGCAGGGCGCAGGACTAGCAGGCAGCTCCACCTGCAGCCCCGGTACAGGATCCACTGGGTGAAGCCAGCTGGGCTCCTGAGTCTGGTGGGGACGTGGAGAACCTTTATGTCTAGCTCAGGGATTGCAAATACACCAATCAGCACTCTGTATCTAGCTCAAGGTTTCTAAACACACCAATCAGCACCCTGTGTCTAGCTCACGGTTTGTGAATGCACCAATCAACACTGTATCTAGCTGCTCTGGTGGGGGCCTTGGAGAACCTTCGTGTCGACACTCTGTATCTAGTTAATCTGGTAGGGACGTGGAGAACCTTTGTGTCTAGCTCAGGGATTGTAAACGCACCAATCAGCACCCTGTCAAAACAGACCACTCAGCTCTACCAATCAGCAGGATGTGGGTGGGGCCAGATAACAGAATAAAAGCAGGCTGCCTGAGCCAGCAGTGGTAACCCACAACAGTTCTCTTCCACACTGTGGAAGCTTTGTTTTTTTTTGCTCTTTGGGTCCACACTGTTTTTATTGAGCTGTAACACTGTGAAGGTTTGTAGTTTAAGCCAGCGTAGACCACGAGCCCGCTGGGAGAAAACGAACAACTCTGGATGCACTGCCTTAAAGAGTTCTTAACACTCACCGCGAAGGTCTGTAGCTTCACTCCTGAGCTAGTGAGACGACGAACACATCTGTAACAGCAGAAACAACAAACTCCGGATGCACCGCCTTAAGAGCTGTACCACTCACTGTGAGGGTCTGTGGCTTCATTCTTGAAGTCAGTGAGACCAAGAATCCACCAATTCCGGACACAGATCCTATTGCTCTAGGCAACGCTTATGCTGATGAGGTGGCTAGACAAGCAGCTAGCGTTCCAACTTCTGTCCGTCATGGCCAGTTTTTCCCCTACACGTTGGTCACTCCCACTTACTCCCCCGCTGAAACTTCCACCATATCAATCTCTTCCCACACAAGGCAAATGGTTCTTAGGCCAAGGAAAATATCTCCTTCCAGCCTCACAGGCCCATTCTATTCTGTCGTCATTTCATAACCTCTTCCATGTGGGTTACAAGCCGCTAGCCCGTCTCTCAGAACCTCTCGTTTCCTTTCCATCATGGAAATCTATCCTCAAGGAAATCACTTCTCAGTGTTCTATCTGCTATTCTACTCAGGGATTGTTCAGGCCCCCTCCCTTCCCTACACATCAAGCTCGGGGATTTGCCCCTGCCCAGGACTGGCAAATTGACTTTACTCACATGCCCTGAGTCAGAAAACTAAAATACCTCTTGGTCTGGGTAGACACTTTCACTGGATGGGTAGAAGCCTTTCCCACAGGGTCTGAGAAGTCCACTGCGGTCATTTCTTCCCTTCTGTCAGACATAATTCCTCGGTTTGGCCTTCCCACCTCTATACCGTCTGATAACGGATCAGCCTTTATTAGTCAAATCACCTGAGCAGGTTTTCAGGCTCTTAGTATTCAGTGAAACCTTTGTATCCCTTACCGTCCTCAATCTTCAGGAAAGGTAGAACGGACTAATGGTCTTTTAGAAACAGAACTCACCAAGCTCAGCCACCAACTTAAAAAGGACTGGACAATACTTTTACCACTTTCCCTTCTCAGAAGTCAGACCTGTCCTCGGAATGCTACAGGGTACAGCACATTTAAGCTCCTGTATAGACGCTCCTTTTTATTAGGCCCCAGTCTCATTCCAGACACCAGACCAACTTGGACTGCACCCCAAAATGTTGTCATCCCTACTATCTTCTGTCTAGTCATACTCCTATTCACCGTTCTCAACTACTCATAAATGCACTGCTCTTGTTTACACTGCCGGTTTTCACTGTTTCTCCAAGCCATCACAGCTGATATCTCCTGGTGCTATCCCGAAACCGCCACTCTTAACTCCCTCTTAAAGTAAATAAATAATCTTTGCTGGCAGGACTATGCTGAACCTCCTTAGGCACTCTCTAATTGGATGTCCAGGGTCCTCCCAATTCTTAGTCCTTTAATACCTGTTTTTCTCCTTCTTATTCCGTTCTTTTTTCAATTCATACAAAACCGTATCCAGGCCATCACCAATAATTCTATACGACAAATGTTTCTTCTAACAACCACACAATATCACCCCTTACCACAAAATCTTCCTTCAGCTTAATCTCTCCCACGCTAGGTTCCCACGCCACCCCTAATCCCAGCCCTGAGAAACATCGCCCATTATCTCTCCATACCACCCCCAAAAATTTTCACCACCCCAACACTTTGCCACTATTTCATTTTATTTTTCTTATTAATATAAGAAGACAGGAATGTCAGGCCTCTGAGCCCAAGCTAAGCCATCATATCCCCTGTGACCTGCAGGTACACATCCAGATGGCCGGTTCCTGCCTTAACTGATGACATTCCACCACAAAAGAAGTGAAAATGGCCTGTTCCTGCCTTAACTCATGACATTATCTTGTGAAATTCTTTCTCCTGGCTCATCCTGGCTCAAAAGCTCCCCTGCTGAGCACCTTGTGACCCCCACTCTGCCCGCCAGAGAACAACCCCCTTTGACTGTAATTTTCCATTACCTACCCAAATCCTATAAAATGGCCCCACCCCTATCTCCCTTTGCTGACTCACTTTTCGGACTCAGCCCGCTTGCACCCAGGTGAAATAAACAGCCTTGTTGCTCACACAAAGCCTGTTTGGTGGTCTCTTCACACGGACGCGAGTGAAACTGGGTTCAAGCGATTCTCCTGCCCCAGCCTCCCAAGTAGCCGGGATTACAGGCATGCACCACCATGCCTGGCTAATTTTGTATTTTTCGTAGAGATGGAGTTTCACCATATTGGCCAGGCTGGTCTTGAACTCCTGACCTCAGATGATCCGCCCACCTCAGCCTTCCAAAGTGCTGGGATTACAGGCTTGAGCCACTGCGCCCAGCTTATAATTTTTTTTTTTTTTTTTTTTTTTAAGAGACAGTGCCCTGCTCTGTTATCCAGGAAGGAGTGTGGTGGCATGATCATGGATTACTGCAACTTTGAACTCCTGGGCTCAAGTGATCCTCCTGCCTCAGTCTCCCAAAGTGCTGGGATTACAGGTGTGAGCCACTGCACTTAGCCCCAAGGAAATAATTTAATACCAATCAATGAAGGCCTTTTTCTGATGAAAAGCTCTTTCAAGAATGTTTACGTGGAGCCACAGACTTTTCCCGGTTGTAAAGAACCTAAAGGTTGTATATTTAAAAATTAAAAGATATTCCAGCTGGGTGTGGTGGCTCATGCCTGTAATGCCAGCACTTTGGGAGGCCGAGGCGGGTGGATCATGAGGTCAGAAGATCGAGACCATCCTGGCTAACACAGTGAAACCCCGTCTCCACTAAAAATACAAAAAATTAGCCAGGTGTGGTGGCGGGTGTCTGTAGTCCCAGCTACTCAGGAGGCTGAGTCAGGAGAATGGCGTGAACATGGGAGGCGGAGCTTGCTGTGAGCCAAGATCGCGCCACTGCATTCCAGCCTGGGCGACAGATCGAGACTCAGTCTCGGAAAAAAAAAAAAATTAAAAGATAGTCCAAGATTATCATGGTTTCTCTTTGCAGAATCCCTGACGGGAAGTTATACAGCCTATCCCCGAACACCTCCCTTGACAAGGTGCTCCTACAGAACCAGTGATTGCACACATATGTGACAAGTAATTTACATGTGCATTTCATTTAATCCTCATAATAATTGCCTTCTGAAGTGGCTACCATGATCACCATTTTTTGGACAAAGAAGGTATGGCTCAGAGAGATTAAAATCCTTGCCCAAGGCCATACAACTAGGAAGGAAAAAAAATAACTTACTTTAGGAACACAGGTTCATCTGTTCCAGAGGCTGTGCTGTTTCCACTCTGGGGTAGGCAGGACTCTAAGGTGGCCCAAGATTCACCTGGCTTGTGGTATATACTGTTGGCAAAATGAGTCAAACTCTGTAAAATATTCGAAGAGGTTTATTCTGAGCCAAATACGAGTGACTAATGGCCCATGATACCGTCCTCAGGAGGTCTTGAGAACAGGTGCCCAAGGTGGTCAGGGTCCAGTTTGCTTTTATACATTTTAGGGACACAGAAGGCGTCAATCAATACATATAAGATACACATTGGTTTGGTCTGGAAGGGTAGGACAACTGGAGGGAGGGGGGCTTCCAAGTCATAGATAGATTCAAAGGTTTTCTGACTGACAATATGTAGAAAGAGTTATCAATAGAATGCCTGGGTTATGATAAGGGATTGTGGAGACCAAGGTTTTGTCATGCAGATGAAGCCTTCAGGTAGCAGGCTTCAGAGAGAATAGATTGTAAACATTTCTCATCAGACTTTAAGAGTCTGTTCTATCAGCATTTCCAAAAGGGAGGAGGGAATGCAGAGACATGTCCAGCTCCCACTTCTCATCATTGCCTGAATGAGTTTTTCAGGTTAACTTTGAATGACCTTGGCTGAGAGGAGGGTTCCATTCAGATGGTTGGGGGGGCCTTAGAATTTTATTTTTGTTTTACAACACTCACCTTTTCCCGGTTGTTCAATCAAGCATAAATCTAGGTACTGCTGTGACAGGATTTTGCAGGTGCAATTAAGTTTCCAAGTCAGTTGACCTTAAGATAGAGAGATGATCTCATTGGCCTCCCCTAATCACATGAGCCCTTTTGAAGAAGAAGATTTCTCCACCCATTGACAGACAGGATATTCGAGTTTGGAAGCAGTAGAGACCCCCTCCTGATGACCTTGAAGGATCCGCTAGCCTGCTATGGAGAGGGCCATGTGGCAGGGAACAGAAGGCAGCCCCCAGGAGCAGGAAGCAGCCTCTGGTCAAAGGCCAGCAAGAAAACAGGAACCTCCGCCTATGACCGTGAGGACCTGGCCCCTGCTGAGCACGTGAGCAAGCATGGGAGAGGCCCCTGAGCTCCTGATGAGTGCAGCCCTCCCAGACCTGCTGGACTCCCAACCAACGGAAACTATAAGGTGATCATGGTGTGTTAAGCTGCTGACTTTGTGGTAACCTGTTAAAATAGCAAACTAGTACACGATTTCTTCTTTGATGAGTGATGTAGGTCAGGTGCCCCAAAGCACGCCTTGAGGCTAGGATCTGAGTGGAAGTTGATGAGGGCAGTGTCTGTCCTGGGAAGCGTTGGAAGTGCTGTGGGGTACAGAGCCAGGAAAGAGAAGGAAGCCAAGGGGCTGCCTCAGAACAGGTTACTGCTGCAGGTGGCAAGGGTTCAACCCAGGGGCATCTGTCAGAGACAAGGCAGAACTTCACTCTGCGTTGCCCCACCTGAGTGGAGGGGAGCTGGCTATTTAGCCTCCAGAAAGAGGTTTACCTTGCTGCACAAATGACCCCTGGGGCAGGTCACAGTTTTTTTCAGTAAGAAGCCATCAGCAGGTCTGAGAAAAACAATGGCCAAAGGCACAGGGTGGGTCCAACAGTGTCTGCTACAAAGAATTTTGATGGGAAAGTCCTTGTATCTACTGACAGTGGCCTTCAGCCATTGGCCCTGCTGTGTCCCCTTAGCTGACACGTCTGTCTTCTGCAGCTGCCATTCAGATTCCTGTCATTTTCATGCTGCAGCAGTGCTCTCCTCACTAGCTAAGCATTTCTAGTCCCTCTCTGGACCCACCATGAAGCAGGATTTTAAATACTTTGTAATCTAGAGAGGCACTGGACTCAGAGCTGAATGCAAAGGCCAGAGATGCTCTCACTCATTTAGTTGTTCTTGTCTGAAGGCTGGGATGATGCAGGTCTGATTACGTCACCGCTAGAGAGCCTCATCACACTGGTGACTCACAGGAAACTGTCCTGGTTCTTTGTGCAGCTGCTGAAGAACATTTCACTTTCCCCGCCCCACTCCTCTCAGTGTATGGATGCTAGGCAAGGGCATGTCACCTGCTGGGTGAGCTCGGGCACCATGAGCGCCCGGTACTGCTGGCTGCCCCGGCTGGTCAGGGGCGCGAAGCCGGGCATGAAGAAGTGCAGGCGAGGGAAGGGCACCATGTTCACCGCCAGCTTGCGCAGGTCTGCATTCAGCTGGCCCGGGAAGCGCAGGCAGGTGGTGACCCCGCTCATGGTGGCCGACACCAGGTGGTTGAGGTCCCCGTAGGTGGGGGTGGTCAGCTTCAGGGTGCGGAAGCAGATGTCATACAGGGCCTCGTTGTCAATGCAGTAGGTTTCATCTGTGTTTTCCACCAGCTGGTGGACAGAGAGGGTGGCGTTGTAGGGCTCCACCACCGTGTCTGACACCTTGGGTGAGGGCATGACGCTGAAGGTGTTCATGATGCGGTCTGGGTACTCTTCCCGGATCTTGCTGATGGGCAGGGTGCCCATCCCGGACCCCGTGCCGCCCCCCAGAGAGTGGGTCAGCTGGAAGCCCTGGAGACAGTCACAGCTCTCTGACTCCTTCCTCACCACATCCAGGACTGAGTCGACCAGCTCGGCTCCCTCTGTGTAGTGGCCCTTGGCCCAGTTATTCCCGGCTCCGCTCTGGCCTGCCAGAGGGAAAGTGAACATTAGACACTAAAACATAAGGAATTTCAAAATCTGTCATTTTGACTATGGAGGAGAAGGTAGGACTGGCCTTAGACTGGCAGATTCTTCTCTTTTGAATACTCTTCTTTTACCTAAAGAAATATTTTTCTTCTTCTTTTTTGTTTTTTTGAGATGGAGTCGTGCTCTGTCGCCCAGGCTGGAGTGCAGCATCTCCATCTCGGCTCCCTGCAACCTCTGCCTCCCAGGCTCAAGCAATTCTCCTGCCTCAGCCTCCCTAGTAGCTGGGATTACAGGCACCTGCCACCATGCCCAGCTAATTTTTATATTGTTAGTAGAGACAGAGTTTCACCATGTTGGCCAGGCTGGTCCCAAACTCCTGACCTCAGGTGATTCACCCACCTCGGCCTCCCAAAGTGCTGGGATTACAGGTGTGAGCCACTGCACCTGGCCAGAAATATTTTTCTATGTTAGTAACCCTCAAAAACCCTCGGGATCATAATAAAGTTAGAATTAAGTTTAGCAAATCTGAGGCCATTGACTGAGGAAGAGGATAGGGTTAGAAAACTTAATTGGTTTTGAAATACATACATTTATAAGAGGCATTCTCTTTAAACTCAAGTACAATTAAACAGGCAAGGTGAAGGCAGTGTGACCAGGAGAGAAGTTGGCCTCAGCATCTGTCTAGCTCTGGTCATAACCTATGCTTTTGGCTCCTGGCTCTTTATGTGTGTATGTATGTATGTATGTATGTATGTATGTATGTATTTTTGAGACAGAGTCTCGCTCTGTCGCCCATACTGGAGTGCAGTGGCGCAGTGGCATGATCTCAGCTCACTGCAAGCTCCGCCTCCCGGGTTCACGCCATTCTCCTGCCTCAGCCTCCCGAGTAGCTGGGAATACAGGCACCCGCCACCACGCCCAGCTAATTTTTTGTATTTTTTGTAGAGATGGGGTTTCACCGTATTAGCCAGGATGGTCTCAATCTCCTGACCTTGTGATCCACCCGCCTCGGCCTCCCAAGGCCCCTGGCTCTTTGAAGTCCTTTCAAGTTGCCTATAGCCTATGAAGCCTGGCTTGAAGCTTTTCCTTGCTCTTTCTTCCTTCCAGTCTGAGGCTGCTCTGCAATGGGAGGGCTGCAGCAGCCCTCTGCAGGCTGGCGTTGATCTGTGAGCCATGACCGTCCATGGACTACATGGAGCTAGGCCAGGACTCAGGGCTGCCGTGGACACAGTGTCACCTTGGCACTGAACACTAAGAACTGTGCTTTGCAGGGCTGTTAGGAAGAAGGTGTGTCATTTGGCCAGTTCCCAGTGATCATGACTACATACCAAACACGAAGTTGTCTGGCCTGTAGATCTGGCCGAAGGGTCCAGACCTGACGGAGTCCATGGTGCCAGGCTCCAGATCCACCAGGATGGCCCGAGGTACATATTTGTTACCTGCCGGGAATGAGAACTGACTTAGACCTGGGCTCCGGGAGAGAGTCAGAGCAGCATTCAATTCCAGCATCTGAGACAAAAGGAAAAGAGGATGTTTTCTGCTTTTAAGGAAAAGGAGGTCCTGGCCGGGCGCGGTGGCTCACGCCTGTAATCCCAGCACTTTAGGAGGCTGAGGCGGGCAGATCACAAGGTCAGGAGATCGAGACCATCCTGGCTAACACGCTGAAACCCCGTGTCTACTAAAAATACAAAAAATTAGCCGGGCGTGGTGGCGGGCACCTGTAGTCCCAGCTACTCGGGAGGCTGAGGCAGGAGAATGGCGTGAACCCGGGAGGCGGAGCTTGCAGTGAGCCGAGATCGTGCCACTGCACTCCAGCCTGGGCGACAGAGCGAGAAAACAGGCAGGAATCTTAGGAAACAATGAAGCGTGTTTTTCCAGCAGTTGGCATTTGAAATGAATATGCAAGAAGCATGCCTTTGTCACGTGCATGTTCCTAGGATGTTTCATCTCCCACATCATGGAAAGCAAGGATTCCTGGGCACACACATCCCGCTACTCACCAGCAGCCTCATTGTAGTACACGTTGATTCTCTCCAGCTGCAAGTCACTGTCTCCATGGTAACTGCCTGTGGGGTCGATCCCATGCTCATCGCTGATGACCTCCCAAAACTGAAATGAAAAAAGAACCACACCATGGCTCTGCATGCTGAATGTCACTAAGGATGGCCTTGTCCTCCTCCCATGTCCTTGGAACAGGGGCTTTTGTGGTCAGACAGTTAGTAAGTGCTAGACAGAGAGCAAAGAGCTGCACCCCCTATTTCCTGCAGCAGCCACTGCTGAGGGGCTTGAAAATCCGCAGAGCATCGGCCATATTATGGGGATAGACTGAAAGGCTGGGAGGGGCCCTGGAGGAGGAGGGGACACAGCAGATGCCCTTCTAGGGAGAGGGTGGGGAGAGTAGAGAAGTGGAGAAGGGGTACAGGGAGGCTCTGTCACCCCAGGCAGGGCTGAATGCCATTGCATCCGGGATGATTGATGGGTCATGGCAGGACCAAGGACAGGGGGACCCACTCTGTGGCTGCCTCCAGGGATCAAGCTCTCTTGGCACAGATCCCAGGCACTCCTGCAACAGTGCAGGTTTAAGCCACCGATCTACATGCTGGCACTGACCACCGGAGGGACTGGGCGAAGGGCAGCAGGAGCCTGGGAGGGCACCTGGGCGGCAGTGGAAGGAGCTGGCCATCGTGAGGGCGCTGGCTGCATTGTGAATTTGCAGTAGGGAGGTGGTGAGGGAGTTGGGTGGGCAACATGGCGGTTCTCAAAGAGACCATGTCCTTGTACAGGTGCCCACCCCGACCCATGCACCAGACCCGCTGCTGCCTCCCCTGCTGGGGTTGGTAATGTAATTATAGCCTCCACCCAGTGCTGTCACCTGCTGCCTTGGGGGTGGGCAGCAAGAGCATCATGGTATATGTCATCATGTCTAGACAGTGCCTGAGCAGGGCAATTTATCTGACACCCTCGCCTGTGGGCATCAGATGACCCTATGGTCAGATAAACACAAATCCAAGCTGGGAGCAATAGCACCTGACTGGACTTGCAACTCTTCAGGAGGGTGAGATGGGAGAGTTGCTTGAGCCCAGGAGTTCAAATCTAGCCTGGGCAACACGGTGAGACCCTGTCTCTTAAAAAAATGGAAATCCAGACTTAGATAAAAAGAAACTAGGGCGGGCGCGGTGGGTCACGCCTGTAATCCCAGCATTTTGGGAGGCCAAGGCAGGAGGATCACCTGAGGTTGGGAGTTTGAGACCAGCCTGACCAACATGGAGAAACCCCGTCTCTACTAAAAATACAAAATTAGCTGAGTGTGGTGGCGCATGCTTGTAATCCCAGCTACTCAGGAGGCTGAGGCAGAGAATCACTTGAACCCGGGAGGCGGAGATTATGGTGAGCCGAGATCACACCATTGCACTGCAGCCTGGGCAACAAGAGCAAAACTCTGTCTCAAAAAAAAAAAAAAAAGAAAAGGAAAAAAGAAACTAATCAAAAAGCCTATTGAAATAAAGAGAATGCTCTGGTTTTATTAACCTGTGTCAATCCAAAATCAACTAGATAAAGCTTTTCTTTAGTAGGGTGGGGTATACAGGACTTGCAGAAGCTTTGTTATGGAGGAGGGCAAGTGGATGGGTAGACAGGTGGCAAAATCAGGTCTTTTCAACAGGAAATATTTTTCTCTACACTCAGCTGATTGTGCAACTGAGCCTTTCAGGAAGACAGTGCACCTCTGAGTGCTTGCGTGAAAGGCAACATTTAGGGATTTATGGGTAAAAGCCCAATTGAAGTTTGGTCAAGCCAAAGTCATTGGTAAAAAATTGGCAACTGTGAGCCCGTGGTTATTCTCTCATTGTTTCTGACACACAAAATCTGTCCTTCAATGCTATTAGGGATGGAATAGCCTTCACTGTATTCAATGGTATTAGGGATGGAATAACCTTCACTGTATTCAATGCTACTAGGGATGGAATAACCTTCACTGTATTCAATGCTACTAGGGATGGAATAACCTTCACTGTATTCAATGCTATTAGGGATGGAATAGCTGTCACTGTATTCAATGCTGCTAGGGATGGAATAGCCTTCACTGTATTCAATGCTACTAGGGATGGAATAGCCTTCACTGTATTCAATGCTACTAGGGATGGAATAACCTTCACTGTATTCAATGCTATTAGGGATGGAAAAACCTTCACTGTATTCAATGCTATTAGGGATGGAATAGCTGTCACTGTATTCAATGCTGCTAGGGATGGAATAGCCTTCACTGTATTCAATGCTACTAGGGATGGAATAACCTTCACTGTATTCAGTGCTATTAGGGATGGAATAGCCGTCACTGTATTCAATGCTATTAGGGATGGAATAAGCTTCACTGTATTCAATGCTATTAGGGATGGAATAACTTTCACTGTAAGGTTGAGGCGGGTTCAATTAGGTCTCAGGGGTGTGCTGGCCTTCATGTTCTCAATGGCCCGGAAGATCTAGCTGTGTCATCTGCTGACTGTGTTCTAGAATGACAGGTGTTAGAGAGTCTTAGAGATCAGCATTCAAGAGAGGTATACCTAGCATATGTTTAAAATAATAATTATTAACCCTTTTCCCATTTAGAAAAAAAAAGGACAGCTGGCTGCTAGTGCTCATTGAATTTTACATGAACACATTCTTTGAGGCCAAAGCAAATCTGACTGATTTTCAATGTGGAAGTAAAATATAAAAACTGTTTTTGAAGTTTTATTTCTAAACAGACCTAATATCAGAATCATCTGAATCATCTGAGCTATTTATTTTAGAAAAATTGGATTCATCACATGAGTCTTTGGCCAACAACTGTTTAATGATGTTAACATCACGCATAGGAATGCTCCGTTTTCTAGGCTCTGACATTTTCAGTGATCAAGAATTACTATATTTTGTAAATGGAACTACCACCACTAAAACCAGAATGCTGTATATAGAATGATGTCTTTTGTTTCCAATGTCAATATGCTAGAGAAATGCAAAAGTAATAATAAAAGCAAGGTCTTTCCTGGCAGAGGTATCTTTGGGTAAATGCTGCAGCTGGAAGTGCTGCCGGCAAGTGTTCTCAGGGCAAATGGTAAAAGGGTTAAAGGTTAAATTAGACAGCAACCAAGATTTGAGGTTTGAAGGAAGCTAGCCTAAAAGGCCTTGAGACGTTGGGCCTGGAGTGTCCTTAAGCAGAAGTATAAGGACAATGGTGGCAATTCAATGCATTTCCTGGTTTGCAGTCTGAATATTTTTGGTGACGGCATAGACATCAGAGAGGTCTGTGGAAACATATGCACATCAATCACTTCTGACTGCACAATCCCAAGTGCCCTGTGGGAAGCTAGGATCATGTCCTATGCCAGCCAATTGTTGTGGGCCACTCACTGGATTTCTTTAATTCTCTGGTGATGATGTTAGTGTCTTTGGTAAGACTGTCCACAGTTCTGGTTGTTTCCTGAAACAGAGCATGGAGAATGTGGGAGCCTGGGTGAACTAACTGAGTGGCCCACTACAGCAGCTCCAGACACAAAGCTTGTCCATCCACAACCTACAGCAGCATGAAGCCTTTCCAGTGTCCTTCCAACCTCTTAGCCTCTTGTTCTACGGCTTCTTGGGATCCTGATGAGGAAGGAAGGTCACAGTCTCTTTCTGGGGCTGAGATTCAGTGCCTTGGCTTGTAGATGTAAAGTTTTTGTAGATCTTTTGGACTGTCTAGTGCCTGAAAAACTTAAATCCGTGATAATCTAGTAGTAGTTAAGACAAGAAGAGAAGGCGGGCTAATTAAAGATTTGAAAAGCACTAAGAGGATTAGCTAAATAACAGGATCTATTCCAACCAGCAGGCATGCTTTTTCCTTTCCTGTCCAGCCCCCTTCCCATAGGAGACAATTTGTAGATCAAAGAGGTCATGTTCACTCAAAGCTTGCACTCCTGTTCTAGACCACGTTCCAAATATTATGGTGCTTGAATATCGTTCTCAGATTGCCCTGAATCCACTTCCAATGCCTGATGAACCCTTCTCCCTGGGTCAGTCCTCCTGAGGGTAGGCCATGCCTGTCGTGTGCACCCCTAGAATCAAGAGGCACTCCAGGGGTAGCTGCCTGTGAAAATGATGGAATTTGGATGCCTAGTCTAGGACATCCACAAACATGCACCCAAACCACAGTAAAAACTATGAACAACAAAGCTTATGTGAGCTTCCATAACACTCCATGTGTGTTGTCATATGTTGATATTGGGAAAGTAATATGCCCTGACTCCACAAAAAAAACTACATTTGACTCCCCTGGACTTCACTGTAGGCACTTTTCCCTTGGTTGGTTTTGATTTGTATCCTTTCCATGTAAAAAAAAATCATTACTGTAAGTATAATAGATTTCAGTTAAGTTCTGTGACTCCTTGTAGTAAATTATCAAACCTAAGGCTGATCTTGGAGACCCTTCTATTTGCAATTGATTTCAGAAGCAACAGTGGTCTTAATGACTGGTCCCTCTGACATTACAGGTCGCCAAAACACTTCACAGTTGGTGTCATAGGTGGGATTCACTAGCCCCACCCTGACTCACTGAAACATGTGATTTGAGAGGAAGAAGGAGGAAAGGGCTGGGGGTGATTAAAGGTTGGAGGTGATGAACCTTTGATTACTGGATGGCCACAGGGTTGCCGGCGGTTTGGAAATAATGCTGTGCTGCAATTAGTTGCTGGAGGCAGAAGTTACCAAAGGAATTTAGAAATAACGGCTCCAATTCTGAGGAGCTGGTAGTGGATATATAAGGAAATGAAAAGTAACAAGGAACAAGCTAGTACCAATCTCTTGGTTATTGTTATCTGTAATAACTAAAATAAAAGTAAGAGTATTGGGATGGATCCTAAGGCTGTCCTAAGCTTGGATTCAGGTGGGTCCAAGCTACAGCCACTAATGTCAGTGCTGCTACCAGAGGGAACAGTTAAGCAGATGCAACCAATAGCTAAGATGTGCAGGGGAATGGGGGAAGGACAGAGGAGAAAGTCAAGGGACTCATCCCAGCAGGGCAGAAATCTTTCAGTGGTTATTAATGGGATGAATACAGCAGACCTTGACGGAGTGAAGACAAGAGCCTAATGCAGCACTCTCAGAAACTGTAGGGACTGATGGGAGCCCCTGCTTGTCCCCCAGCAGTGAAGGTTCTTTTTTTTTTTTTTTTTTGAGACAGAGTCTTGCTCTGTCGCCCAGGCTGGAGTGTAGTGGCATGATCTTAGCTCACTGCAACCTCTGCCTCCTGGATTCAAGTGATTTTCCTCCTCAGCCTTCCAAGTAGCTAGAATTACAGGCATCCGCCACCGTGCTTGGCTAAGTTTCATATTTTTAGTAGAGATGGGGTTTCACCACGTTGACCAGGCTGGTCTTGAACTCTTGACCTCAGGTGATCTGCCTGTCTCGGCCTCCCAAAGTGCAGGGATTATAGGCGTGAGCCACCGTGCCCGGCTGTGAAGGGCTTTAAATAAATCTGCTTTATTCACTTTAAACAAACTCTGCTTCATAGTTTGGAGGAATTTTAAAAGCCAGCAAGCAAGGATGACAATGAGAAATCTGATTTTGAATCACTGAGGCAATGGTCTCACAATCTAATCAGGATGAAGATTGACAAAAGGGCCTGAGTCCCTTGGCCCCATCTTCAGCTGGGGAACTGAGGGTGTATGCATGCACGTGGGTAAATGGTCAGCAGGTGAAGAGGAGACATTTCTAGGACTCCTTGACACACGAGGCCCATGCACTGTGATTCCAAAAGCTGTTGAAGTTCTAAGGGGCTATAGTTAGATTGAGAGGATATGGGAATGAAATATTGAAGAAATTAAGTGAAAGTTTGGATGAAATTTGGAATGTCTGAATGGACTTTATGTGAAGTAGTGGTATCTCCTTTACCTGAGTTTATTAAGCGGATGGATATTGAGTCTGACTGGGGACTGCTTCCCTCACCTAGTATTATAAAACATTAAGCATGTAAATCTACCCTTCAGCCAATATTGGCTGAACATGCCAAAAATAGGAATCAAGAAAATTACCTGAGCCCATGCAGGTTGTTAATTTTACTAGAGTAATGATGGAGACAGATTATCTGTGCAATGTGCCTGTGTGGAGGGCAGGCTGGAACTTATGGCAGTAGCCTCTGAGACCCACCCAGTGAGGACTACTGGGATTTTGGACTAGGAAAATTCCATTCAAAAGGCAATTACTTACTCGCCTTCTACTGGACATTGATTGAAACTGCCCTAGGACCGAAGGACATAAACTGATCTTAAAACCTGAAATATTCAGAATGTCTTGGGCAATGCCAGAGAAACACTCTAATGGAGAAAAGAGTGCTCAGAAAAGCTCCACAGTAAAATGGAATTGGTTTATGCAGGATCATGGTAACAGGGGAATGCAAGGAGGAGATACTTGTGAGCAAGGAGCCTCTTCTCCCCTAGCATTCACTTTGGAACCACCCGAGGAGCTGCTGGGCCCTATAACCAGTTGAGTGTTACCCTATAAACAACTTTTATTGATCAACAAAGAGCTACTTGGTTTATGGATGGCAGTTCCAATGTGAGCAGACAGCATCCTATTTGGAAGGCACCATTCTGATTGAACAAGGTACAAACAAATCAGCTCAGTGGGCTGAGATGCATGCCGTTTGCCCCTCTGTTTGAGTTTTTGCCGACTCATGGGCAGTAGCCAATGGCCTGGCCATAGACTAAGCCAGGTGGCAATGGAAAGCTGGCCTCTTAAAGGGATGCCCATATGGGGCACAGCCTTGTGGAAATTACTAGGAGAATGTGAGGGCTACGTTGAAGTAGGACATGTCAGCACCCATCAGAACGCCCTTCCAGGATGAGAAAGTGGTTGGAATTGGCAAGTGGGTATCCTGTGCACTTGCTTGGGTGGCCTCCTGGGTTCATGGAAGGAGTGGATGGGGGCAGTGGGGATGCTGCAGTATAGACATGGCTGAATCCACATGTGTTCCTCTTGTGCTCTCTGAGGCACACAATACCAGCTGCTCAGTCAGCCAGCAAGAGAAGCAGAGACTGCGGATGGTGGTGGGGCAGATTCTCCAGGGCAAGGCCCTGCACGGAGCTGCCAAGTTGGTCTGATGCTGATGGTCCCTGGGGTCTACAAATGGATCCTGACAGGAACAGGCACCTGCTCTGGACTGGCTGTTGACCAGTGGTAGATGCAGATGTTCAAAATACTGCAAAAGGACTAGAATTGAAAATATTGCCCCAATTTAGACCACTGAATCACACTGAAACTGCATTTGCAAAATTATGACAGTAAGAGAAATCTGACATAGCTGACTCTGTCTGGCTTCTAACCTCTAAGCTGTCCTTGTTCATTCCTGGGCATAGGCTAAGCTAACCTAGAGAGGAATTAGTTCATAGGTTAACCTTAAAGCAAGCAGATAATAGCCCTTTCCAAAACTACACCTTTTCCTGTTCAAGCATCAGATTGCTTTTTTAACACTAATGAAAGGCTGCAGATTAAGATTAGGAAGGGGTCTGAACTCTGCTAACATGTAGGCATAGTGAAACAATAACCAGCCATTGTTCTAGAGGGCATAAGAGTCATAACCTTCCCAATTGCTCCTATAGATAACATCACTACTGTCAAACCCAAGACGGGTGTTCAAAACTCTGCATCCTGATGAACCAGCTGGCACCACCCAGAATGGGAAACTGGCTCAACTAGTTTTGTGATCCCACCCAGGAACTCAAGAGCAGCAGGAAGACAGCTTCAACCCCCTGTGATTTTATCCTCAACCCAACCAATCAGCATTCTCTGTTCCCTAGCCCCCTCCCTGCCAAATTATCCTTTAAAAACCCTAGTATCTGAATTTCTGAGGAGAGTGATTTGAATAGTCAACTCTTTCCTTTTGGCCACCCTGTGATAGTTAAACTCTTTTATTTATTTATTTATTTATTTATTTGAGATGGAGTCTTGCTCTTGCTGAGCTGGCTGGAGTGCAGTGGCACAATCTTGGCTCACTGCAACCTCTGCTTCCCAGGTTCAAGCGATTCTCCTGCCTCAGCCTCCTGAGTAACTAGGATTACAGTCACCCGCCACCACGCCCGGCTAATTTTTTTGTATTTTTAGTAGAGACGGGGTTTCACCATGTTGGCCAGGCTGGTCTTGAACTCCTGACCTCAGGTGATCCATCTGCCTGGGTATATATATATTTTTTTGGGGTATATATATATATTTTGGGTGTATATATATATATATCTCCAAACAAGCAAACAGGGGTAAAAACAGAAGCATAGAGGAAATTATGTAGAGGGAAGAAAACATCTTTGAAAACCTCATGAATTTCCTCAGAGAAGAGATGATAGAGAATCCATGAAATAAGAATAGGAAGATGTAAAAAATACAATTTGGAGAATAAAGAAAAGTTCTTGAGAACTATATAAAAACACAAATGAACACATGGAGACCTTGGAAAATAGGTCAAGTGAGTCTCCTAGAAAGTGCAGTAAGAAGAGAAGGAGATGGCAAACAGGAAAGAACTGATAAGAAAATGAGGACTGGCCGGGTGCGGTGGCTCACGCCTATAATGCCAGCACTTTGGGAGGTCAAGGAGGGTGGATCGCCTGAGGTCAGGAGTTTGAGACCAGCCTGACCAGTATGGTGAATCCCCGTCTCTACTAAAAATACAAAAACTTAGCCAGCCATGGTGGTGCACGCCTGTAATCCCAGCCACTCGGGAGGCTGAGGCACGAGAATCACTTGAACCTCGGAGGCAGAGGTTGCAGTGAGCCGAGATCATGGCACTGCAGTCTAGCCTGGGCGACAGAGCAAGACTCTGTTTCAAAAAAAAAAAAAAAGAAAATGAGGACTGGGCTGGAGGTCCAACATCGGATAGATAGGAATTCCGCAGAGAATAATTTTTCTCATTTTTTTTTTTTTTTTTTTTTTAGACAGAGTTTTGGCTCTTGTCGCCCAGGCTGGAGTGCAATGGCGCGATCTTGGCTCACTACAACCTCTGCCTCCAGGGTTCAAGCAATTCTCCTGAGCCTCAGCCTCCCGAGTAGCTGGGATGACAGGTGCCCGCCACCATGCCTGGCTAATTTTTTTTGTATTTTTAGTAGAGACAGGGTTTCATCATGCTGGCCAGGCTGGTCTCAAACTCCTGACCTCAGGTGATCTGCCCACCTTGGCATCCCAAAGTGCTGGGATGACAGGTGTGAGCCACCACAACTGGCCGAGAATAATTTTTAAAATGAGAAACATGATCATGTATCAAGAAAAATGACCAAAGAACATGGGTTTCCAGATACAGTTCTATGTGATGAAGTCCATCACCTTCTTATAATCTGAACACATGATGTAGTTACTTTGAAATGAATTGTTTCAGGTTGGTTCCTGGGGAAACAGACTCAGAAGGAGATTTGCATGTGAAGCATGTCAGAGAATGACGAATGGAGGACTGGGGATGCCAGGAGTCAGGTGGTGCATTCCCAGGAACTGTCTCGGTCTGTCCCAAGTGTCTGTGGAGCTCAGATGACCCTCAGAGATGCCCCAAACTGAGGCAAGGGAACTAAACCTTTGTACTATCCCCCAGTGCCCAGCACTTGCCCTAAGCCGTCCCTGAGGAGGGGCTGTGACTGTGGGTGGGCTGCTCTCTTTAGCTGAAGACGACTCTAAGAGAGGGGCTCTCCGAGGGCCAGCAGCAGCCCCAACTCCCAGCAGCTGGGAGAATATGAAGGGGGAGTCTGTGGTCCATGTAACATCTGCTTTGTTAAACTGGAAGCTTCTAGTTTTGACTTCTTTGAAATCTTTAATGCTCACTTGGTCAACAACCTCTAGTTATACTGCTGACCCTCACCGCGGTCGGCCTGCAGACAGCGTGTGCTCGGGGCTCCCGTGCCGTGGAGCAAAAGCCGGATCCGGGAGCTCAGTGCTGAGGCCGGCAGTGGCCACAGTCACCCAGCACTGTCTGTGGGGGGCGTGTGAAGTCTCTCCAGCTCGGGGGTAGGAGGGTGACATTGAAAGGCCTATTGTTGCTGCCCAACTCGGTAACGTGGATTTCATCGGCGATTATGCAGGCATTTCGCTATTGCTAGATGTGACTCCCACACCCATCTCTCTTTTGGGTCTTATCTCCAAAAGGGGTGCTTGTTATGAGGCCCCTCAACACTTACTGTGTGGCTGTGCTTATTCAAAGAACATCCAGACTATTACATTTAACTTTTTTTTTTTTTTTGAGATGGAGTCTCATTCTGTGGCCCAGGCTGGAGTGCAGTGGCGCAATCTCAGCTCACTGCAAGTTCCGCCTTTCGGGTTCACGCCATTCTCCTGCCTCAGCCTCATGAGTAGCTGGGACTACAGGCACCCGCCACCAGCCCGGCTAATTTTTTTTTTTTGTATTTTTAGAGACGGTGTTTCACTGTGTTAGCTAGGATGGTCTCGATCTCCTGACCTCGTGATCCACCCACCTCGGCCTCCCAAAGTGCTGGGATTACGGGCGTGAGCCACGGCGCTCGGCCTACATTTAAAAATTTTTAAGCTTACCAAAGTGACGAATTAGAAGTATTTGTATCTTAAATGACTTTTCAATTTACAAAAGATGGATCATCTAGCACCACATAAGGAACTTCCTTATTACGCTTTAAATGTAATTCAATAAACTTCTCGTTCATTGCCAAAGCTGTTTCTATATCATATCTATATCCTATTTATTCAGTGGTGCCTGTTAAGTGCAGCAAGCTTGTGAGATGGGTAGAAGAGAAGGGGAAAACATCTACATTGAACGTCTTCTGGGTTCTACAACCAGCTATGGTGCTACACACACACACACACACACACACACACACACACACACACACACGAAGAGGTAGATATTATCTCCTGCTTACATGTGAGGAAGCTGGTTCAGAGGGGTTAATAAAATGGCCTGGCATCACACAATGCCAGCAAAAAATCAGCAATCGCATCCCCTGCTGCCTGACAGCACATTTTCTGAAGTTTCACATCCAAGCTGTTTCCTAGGTAACCACCACACAGCCTCCAGGACCGTCTGCATAAATAGGGAGGAAGGGGGAATCCAGCCAGCGCCTCTCATTTCCTGCATCAACAATAGTGCAGGCCTTTGTCAGGGCGTTAATGTGGCGAAAACAGCCCCAAAGCTTATCCGTGGGATTCTAGTTCAAATGAGATATTTCCACTCACTGAAGGGCCCGATTCATTGAGGATCTTGCCTGTCAGAGCACTGAGCCTGTTTCTATTTTTATTCACTCCCCTGCCTTTTCCTTTTCTCCCAGGCTTTTTGTTCTCGCAGAAAGGAGTGAGTACTCCTCCTTGTTCACATGAGCCTGTGCCCCTCGAGAAACGCCAGGATCTGAGCAACCCACCCACTCCCCTGATAGGCAAAGGGCTCTGCAGAGTCCTTGCCAGTCCCCGGCCCTGGGACTGGCCAGGACAAGGCCCAGGGCCGGCATGACTCTGGGTCACAAGGTCTATTCATCTTGGTGTGGCTTCTTAGCTTATTGTGCTCCGTCCTGTGATGGTCTCTGCAGGGGGCCACAGAGACGTAAAGAACTTGCTCTCCTTTCCCTGTTGCAAGAGACAGGTCTAGGTTGAAGGACTAAGTAAGCGAGGAAAATGAGGGTGACGGCAGCCCACTCCCTTACCGCCTTTAACAATTTGATCTCCATCCAACCGAAGCATTGCCTCTATACTTTACTGAGAAGCTCAAAGGCACTTTGCTTTTATGAGCTGCTCTCTTCCGAAATAAATATTAATGACATTCAAGCTCGTGGGTGTTGCTGAAAGCCATTTTTCTCGGCAATATTCTGTGCAAAGAACAGGTTGGAAATGTCAGTGGCCAGTCATATTATGTATGGTTGTATTAGTCTGTTCTGGGATTGCTGTAAATAACTACCTGAGACTGGGTAATTTATGAAGAAAGGAGGTTTAATTGACTCACAGTTCCGAAGGCTGTACGGGAAGCATGGCTGGGAAGGCCTCAGGAAACTTATAATCATGGCAGAAAGCAAAGGGGAAACAGGCATGTTTCACATGACAGGAAAAAGAGGAAGAGAGCGAAGGGGGAGGTGCCACACACTTTCAAACAACAAGATCTCGCGAAAACTCACTCGCAAACACAAGAACAGCAAGGGGGACATCTGCCCCCATGATCCAGTCACCATCTGCCCCCATGATCCAGTCACCTCCCACAAGGCCCCTCGTCCAACACTGAGGATTCCAATTCAACAGGAGATTCGGGCAGGGACACAAATCCAAGCCATCTCAATGATTAACATCTTCACTTGCCCCTTTCAAATATCCATGGTCAGCTGCAGCGTGGCGTAGGTCGCCATCAAGAGGCAGCCGACTACACTAGCTGTGGTGCTGGCCCCCAGGGATGGGGAAGGGCAGACACAGATATTCATGGGGAAGACACTGGATCTAGCGGTTTGAGCTGGTGGGTGAAGGCAGCAGGCTCCATCTCTGGACGTGATGGTGCACCAAGTCACACTATTAGTTCTGGATGGGGCAGGGACAGGGCAGGGACAGGGCTCAGTGCCCAAGCAGCAGGGCAGGGCTGACATAATCCCAGGGTGCCACAGCTAGTGGCTGGATATGAGGTGGCCCTATTGAATACCAGTGATACATTTTTCGGGTGTGGTGCTGCCACTGTGGTTACATCAGAGAATGCCTTTGTCCCCAGGAGGTGCGTGCTGAAACATTTAGGGTGAAGCGTTGTGATGTCTGCAATCTACTTTCAAATAATTCAGCAAAAAAAAAAAAAGCTTACACACAAACGTGGCAAAATGGGCAAAATGTTAAAAACTACTGAAGGCAGAGGAAGGGTATGTAGAGACTGGCTGTGCTATTCTTTCAACTTGTAGGTTATAAGGCTTTTTAAAAATAAATTTTTGAAGTTTTTCCAAACGGGTTAATGATTGATTCTAGGCTTGAAACATGAAGCAGTTTTCCGGTTTTCTTCACAAATGGCCTAGAGTTCAAAACTAGAATAAGTGATACAGCTAGTTACTACTACTTTGCTGACTTCTCATCCTAAATGTAGTACAGTCCAGACAGGATGGAATATGGTAAACTGCTACCTTTAAATTCAACGAGTTAAACAGATATTTCATAAAACAGGCTGGCGAATTCTATTTTTATCTTATGTTTTCTTGTTCTCACATTTTCAATGCTTAATTGTTTTTCTCCTTTGAAAGAATGTTTTATCTGACAACCCATCCTGTGGCCAGAAGTGGGAGCATGTGCCATCTAGAGATTATACCACAAAAATGGACAGCAAGTCTTCTAGATCCTGCATGGTCCTGCTTTTGTAGCCTTGAGAAAGTAATGCAACCAACCAAAACACATATGTGGCTACTTGCTCATAATTAGCATGAAAAAAATAGGTATTCTGTATTTTGATGCTCGTGAAAATATATTATGAATACATAACTCAAATAAATAAAGACATAAAAATTAGATGATGATGTCTATTTCTCTTCCTAGACTGTAAGACCCATAAGGGCAGGAACAGTGTCTTATTTATATTTGCACCCCTGGTGCCTAGCCCCATAAATATTTGTTGAATAAATGAAAGTATAAATAAATTAGAAAATAGAAATGTGGGCTGGGTGTGATGGCTTACGCCTGTAATCCCAGCACTTTGGGAGGCTGAGGCAGGCAGATCACCTGAGGTCGGGAGTTTGAGACCAGCCTGACCAACATGGAGAAACCCTGTCTCTACTAAAAATACAAAATTAGCTGGGCGTGGTGGCACACACCTATAATCCTGGCTACTCGGGAGGCTGAGGTAGGAGAATCGCTTGAACCCAGGAGGCGGAGGTTGCGGTGAGCCGAGATCATGCCCCTGCACCCCAGCCTGGGCAACAAGAGTGAAACTCCATCTCAAAAAAAAAAAAGAAAAGAAAATAGAAACGTGATGATGGTTGAATTCCACAGTAGCCAAGGACCAAGGATTACACAAATCCACTATATATATATATATATATATATATATTTTTTTAGCATTAGGTATATCTCCTAATGCTATCCCTCCCCCCTCCCCCGACCCCACAACAGTCCCCAGAGTGTGATGTTCCCCTTCCTGTGTCCATGTGTTCTCATTGTTCAATTCCCATCTATGAGAGAACATGCGGTGTTTGGTTTTTTGTCCTTGCGATAGTTTACTGAGAATGATGATTTCCAATTTCATCCATGTCCCTACAAAGGACATGAACTCATCATTTTTTATGGCTGCATAGTATTCCATGGTGTATATGTGCCACATTTTCTTAATCCAGTCTATCGTTGTTGGACATTTGGGTTGGTTCCAAGTCTTTGCTATTGTGAATAGTGCCGCAATAAACATACATGTGCATGTGTCTTTATAGCAGCATGATTTATAGTCCTTTGGGTATATACCCATCAATGGGATGGCTGGGTCAAATGGTATTTCTAGTTCTAGATCTCTGAGGAATCGCCACACTGACTTCCACAATGGTTGGACTAGTTTACAGTCCCACCAACAGTGTAAAAGTGTTGCTATTTCTCCACATCCTCTCCAGCACCTGTTGTTTCCTGACTTTTTAATGATTGCCATTCTAACTGGTGTGAGATGGTATCTCATAGTGGTTTTGACTTGCATTTCTCTGATGACCAGTGATGGTGAGCATGTTTTCATGTGTTTTTTGGATGCATAAATGTCTTCTTTTGAGAAGTGTCTGTTCATGTCCTTCGCCCACTTTTTGATGGGGTTGTTTGTTTCTTTCTTGTAAATTTGTTTGAGTTCATTGTAGATTCTGGATATTAGCGCTTTGTCAGATGAGTAGGTTGCGAAAATTTTCTCCCATTTTGTAGGTTGCCTGTTCACTCTGATGGTAGTTCCTTTTGCTGTGCAGAAGCTCTTTAGTTTAATTAGATCCCATTTGTCAATTTCGGCTTTTGTTGCCATTGCTTTTGGTGTTTTAGACATGAAGTCCTTGCCCATGCCTATGTCCTGAATGGTAATGCCTAGGTTTTCTTCTAGGGTTTTTATGGTTTTAGGTCTAACGTTTAATTCTTTAATCCATCTTGAATTAATTTTTGTAGAAGGTGTAAGGAAGGGATCCAGTTTCAGCTTTCTACATATGGCTAGCCAGTTTTCCCAGCACCATTTATTAAATAGGGAATCCTTTCCCCATTGCTTGTTTTTCTCAGGTTTGTCAAAGATCAGATAGTTGTAGATATGCGGCGTTATTTCTCAGGGCTCTGTTCTGTTCCAACACCAAAAAAAAGAGCCCGCATCGCCAAGTCAATCCTAAGCCAAAAGAACAAAGCTGGAGGCATCACGCTACCTGACTTCAAACTATACTACAAGGCTACAGTAACCAAAACAGCATGGTACTGGTACCAAAATATTGTTATTTTTATAAATTATAATGTTTGTAGACTAAATATAGCAGACTGATGTTCAATGCTCAGGGGGAGATCCTTAGTTAATGATACAGCATTGTAAGTATGTAAAATATCTATGTAGTTGAGTGAGGACTAGGTGTTGATATAAAAAATGAAACTAACAGTTGTGTTAGAGTGGTGGGGTTTGATGTAGCTTTCTTTACCCTGTGTCCATTTTGGTTTTTAATGAAAGGAATTTATAAGTGGGTATTACCTCTGCTGGCCAGCAAACTGAGGCTGTCTTAATAAATAAAAGAAATAGCACAACATTAAGAATTATTGCTTCTGTTCACATGGTGTCTAGATTCAAAGAAGTATGTGTTGATTTTATCTCACCTTGGGAAGTAGAAGAGAAATGCTGGAAGTGACACTAGGATGCCACTGCACCTAGTGCCTTGGCTTTGTTTCCAGGAACCAGCCAACCACGTGAGCAGGAGGCTTGGGCAGGCCGATGCGCATATGAAAACGGAGTGTAACTTCCCTGATAGACTGTGTTACCATACAGGAAGGGAAGAAGGTCAACTGGAATTAAGGAATATGTCTCCTGGGTGGCCTATTCAGTGCTTGACAATCTGTAAACTACTCACTTTGCAGGTGGAAGTGGCAGCACCGTGTCTGCACACATAGGTGGGTCTGCAGATTCAATAGTACTATATCCTAAACTACAAAAATTAATCACACTGGGTTCAAAATCACTATGGTGGATTTAAAAATAAATGCCCTCGATAATATAAATGATGCTCATCCTCACTGATAATTAAGAAATATAAATTAAAGGATAAGATATCATTTTTCATCAAGTTGGCAAAATTTTTTAATTTGATGACATCTATTGTTGGACAATATGAATGTTTAGTACATAAATACGGGTGTATAAAAAATTTTAAAGCTTTCCTAAAATTGACCTTAATTTCTAACTCAAGAGGCTTCTTCTGTTTGGCAGCAACAACTTCAACTTAGTCAATGTTGGTTAATCTTTATCAATCCAGGAGACCCTTAGTCAACTTCTCAGTCTATCTGAGGTTGACGTGAAGTTAGGGAAGGTGTGTGTGATGCCAGAGTAATGGCAGGGGAGGGAGGTTGCATTCCTTCTTCACTGCCATCAATCCGTGCTGGCCCCTGATGAGATGCCCACATTCCCCTAGAGTCTTCCATAATAAATTCCATGCTGACATACCCTGCTTTCTCCCATTGTCTAGATAATGAGGTATCTTTGGTTCTCCTGGCCTTCTCTCAGCTACCTCTGTGCTCTTCCAAGTGAAAATAGGGAAAACTCTTCAAATCTCTCCCACAATGTCCTGGAACCCAGTGAGGCTCCATGAGGCTGCCCTGGTACCTTTGAGCCTAAACATGTGTCTTGCTATTTCTACTCTACCGCTGGCACATCAAATTGGTGGGTGTCAATGTGGTTGGGTTTACCATTTCCCAGGATCCAAGATAGAAACCAGTTTGCAGATTTCTGGCTTGTGAAGGTACTCCTAGTTTATCAGCTATGATGTGTTTGGCTGTAAGTAACAGAAAACCCAACTGAAAGTGACTTTAATAATAACGGACTTGTGATCTCATACAACAAAAACATTATGGTGGTAGTTGTCAAAACATGGTCTAGTGATGCCTGGAAGTCCCTGAAACCCTTTCAAGGCACTACGTGGTCAAAATCATCCATTCCATGTGCAAGTTGCAGATGGACTTTAATGTAACAGAGCAGAAGTCAGTGTTTATTTACAAAAAACTTTATTACCAAATGTGTTGTGAATAAAGTTTTATTGGCACACAGCTACACTCATTTGTTCATGCATTGTCTGTGGCTGCTTTTGTGCCACACCAGCAGAGTCCAGCAGTTGTGATAGAGACTGTATGGCCCACAAAGTGGAAAATATTTACTATCTGGCCCTTTCCAGAAAAAAAATTGCTGATCTCTGCCATAGTGTATAAATCATTTTTGGAGATAATTTCAGACTCCACATTGCAAATGACCTTTAAGGAGCTACCACTTGTTACATTCTTAGTGTAGTATCAACAAAGAATATCTACAATGACCTGGAAAGACATAAAAATACTGCTCATTTTCCTACGACATATCTGGGTGAAATTAGATTTTTTTTTTTTTTAATATACTTCAACCAAACCAACATACCAAAACAGATCGAATACAAGAACAGACATGAGGCTGGGCCCTGTGGCTCAGATCTGTGATTCCAGTGCTTTGGAAGGCTGAAGTGGGCGTTTGAAGCCAGGAGTTTGAAACCAGCCTTGTCCCCGTCTTGACAAAGGAAAAAATAAAAATAAACAAGAGCAGACATGAGAATCCAGCTGTGTTGTATTAAGCCAGACATTAATGAGATTTGCAAAAATGTCAAACAATGCCACTTGTCGCTAAGTTATTTCTTGTTTTAGAAAGATACAATTTTTTCACAAAAATATATTTATTATTATATAATTGGTTTATTTTTAATGGATTAATAAATATATATTTAAAATTTCTCTTGGTTTCAATTAATAACATAATAAATACTGATAGATATAACCCATATAAACAAAAGCTTCTTGGGGTCCTCAGTAATTTTAAGAGTGTAAAGGGGTCCTGAGACCAAACAGTTTGAGAATCGCTGGTGTAGACTTCATGCAGCTTCAGGGCTGGTTACCACACCATCTCACTGATGCTCTCCCAGACCTAGTTGTTTCGTATCTGTTTACTCTGCCATTCTCAGCATATGGACTTGCTCTCTTAGATAGCAGCACCCCCACCCCCACCCCACATGGTACCAAATGGACACACAGAAATGACAGAGAGAAAAAACTGCAGCAACGGTTCCTGGCATCGTAAGTTTCCAAAGGCAGAAAAGGCACCATTTCTTTTTGTCCTATTTGTCCAAAAAAGTGATTTTTCTTTCTTTCTTTTTTTTTTTTGAGACGGAGTCTTGCTCTGTCGCCCAGGCTGGAGTGCAGTGGCGCCATCTCGGCTCACTGCAAGCTCCGCCTCCCAGGTTCACGCCATTCTCCTGCCTCCGCCTCCCGAGTAGCTGGGACTAGGGCGCCCGCCACCACGCCCGGCTAATTTTTTGTATTTTTAATAGAGACGGGGTTTCACCGTGTTAGCCAGGATGGTCTCGATCTCCTGACCTCGTGATCCGCCCGCCTCGGCCTCCCAAAGTGCTGGGTCTTTTTTGTTTTTTTCGAGATGGAGTTTTGCTCTTGTTGCTCAGGCTGGAGTGCAATGGTGTGATCTCGGCTCACTGCAACCTCCGCCTCCTGGGTTCAAGCGATTCTCCTGCCTGGGCCTCCCGAGTAACTGGGATTACAGGCACGCACCACCATGCCTGGTAATTTTTGTATTAGTAGAGATGGGGTTTCACCATGTTGGTTAGGCTGGTCTTAAACTCCTGACCTAGGTGATCCACCCACCTCAGCCTCCCAAAGTGTTGGATTACAGGCGTGAGCCACTGCGCCTGGCCCCACTGATTTTTCAAAAGCAAGGAAAACCTTTTCCAGAACCAGTGTGCTATTTATTTTTACAATGACCCCAAAAAAGGCCTTATTAAGAAGGGTGTATAGGAGTAACTGATACAGGCTGGGTGTGGCTCACACCTGTAATCCTGGTACTTTGAGAGGCTGAGGTGCATGGATTGGTTGAGCTCAGCCTGGGCAACATGCTGAAACCCTGTCTCTACAAAAAATACAAAAATTAGGCATGCTAATGCACGCCTATAGTTCCAGCTACTTGGGAGTCTGATGTGGGAGAATTGCTTGAGCCTGGGAGGTTGAGACTGCAGTGAACTGTGATTGCACCACTGCACTCCAGCCTGGGTGACAGAGCAAGACCCTGTCTCAAAAAAGGAGAAGGAGAAGGAGAAACCAGATCGACTATAAATGACTAGAGAACTGGACAAAATACATGAAACAACTGGTTTTGGTCTTCGGAAAATAGAAACATAATGACTGTAATCTCTGAAGAAGGGAAACAATGAGGTGAGCTCTGCAATCACTCCACCATTCTGCCTGAGGAACTTTCTAAGCCATGTACAGAGAAAAGGAATCCAAGTGGAGCACAGCAGCCTTGTTGAGCTGAGGAGACAGAAGCAGGTGTTTGAAGGTGAGGGGGTCGAGTTTTTAGAGATATGCAAATAAATAGCTCCATAAATATGCATAGTACCCTTGAAGATTTTGGCTGAATGCTAGGTTGTGATGTCCAGGTGAGATTCTACAAACTGTGCAAAGAACAACTACCAGGGAAAGAGCAGCTCCTGGGTAGTTGTAGCTTGCACAATGCTGCAGACATTTGAGCTCTGGCAGTTACGTGGGGCTATCTTAATGAACACCCAGGACATTCATTAGAAACCACAGAGAGATCAGCCCTCAAGAATGTAAGTAAAGTAGTGCTAGCATAGAGATGACGGTAGATCCACTCTAGCAGAGCTTAAAAATGAGCCACAGAAGGATCATACTGATAAAACTATGCGTGCAGTAAATTAACTGCCTGCAAGAACCAAGTTCAATGCTCGTTAAAAGAAGACAACAACATTCAGATGTTCAACAATGAAACATTCAAAACGTCCACCATTCAATCCAAAGATGCTAGACATGCCAAAAAGTAGGAAAATCTGACCCATAATCAGGAGAAAAATCAAGTCAGTAGAAAAACAACCAGAAATGATAGGGGGAAAAATGTAATTATCAGACAAAAATTTTTAAACAGCTAACATAAATATACTAAAGAATTCAAAGTAAAACTTGAACACAATGAGGAGATAAATGGTTGACATAAAAATAATCAATATTATGGTATGTTAATTATATCTCAACTAAAAATAAAAAAGATGAAAATTCTAGAGCTGAGACCGGGTGCAGTGGCTCACACCTGTAATTATAGCACTTTGGGAGGCCCAGGCTGGTGGATCACTTGAGGTCAGGAGTTCAAGACCAGCCTGGCCAACATGGGGAAACCCCATCTCTACTAAAAATACAAAAATTAGCCAGGCGTGGTGGCACACGCCTGTAATCCCAGCTACTCAGGAGGCTGAGGCAGAAGAATCACTTGAACTCAGGAGGTGAAGGTTGCAGTGAGCCGAGATTATGCTACTGTACTCCAGCCTGGGCAACAGAGTGAGTGAGACTCCATCTTAAAAAAAAAAAAAAAAATTCTAGAGCTGAAAACACAATATCTGAAATGAAAATTTTGCTAGATGGTCCTAACAGAGTACTGGACACTGGAGAAAAGTGAAGTTAAAGACATGAAAATATAAATGACCAAATTGAAAGACAGAAAGAAGAAAGAGACTTTTAAAAATGAACATACTTTCAGTTCTCTATGAGACAATCTCAACCATACATATAATTAGAATCCCAAGAGAGAGAGGCAGAAAATGTATGAAAAAACTGTGGCTAAAATTTTTTCCAGTTTTGATGATAAATATCAATTCATAGGTCCAAAAATCTCAACAAAGCCTAGCAGGATAAACAGAAAACAACAGCAACAAACTTCATCAAGGCAACATACTCATAGCCATATTGATGAAAACTAGTGGTAAAATCAGGCTATGAATGTCTGCTGAATTCTTACCACAGACCCGGCAAACAAGGGGGCAATGAAACAACATCTAGAAATGCTGAAATCAAGCCCAGCTAAAAGTCTCAATCCAGTCACAATGGTCTTCAAAAAGGAAGGTGAAATAGGCGTTTGAAGAGAATCACGACTTAATTTATCGCCAGCAGATCTTACTACAATAAATGTTAAAGGAAGTTCTTCAGGCTAAAGAAAAATGAAACCAGAGTAAAACTCAGATCTACACAAAATAGCAAAGATCACTGGAAATGGTAAATATGTGGGTAGATTTTAAAGTGAGCGTGAGGAGAAAAGGGAGTAAAATATACATCTTCAGGCACACCCACCCTCCAAATAGGGTCTAGATCAAATTTGAAGAGCCTAGCTGACACCTCAGCAACTCCAGACTTGCCACCGTGGCTGGCGGTGCTAACATAACTTCCAAGGCTGGAGTCGAGGCTGGCAAGCCCTCCAGGGACCCAGAGATTACCAAAGATGCAGTCGTAGTTCCTAGGCCCTGGAGTCTCCGGATAACGTCTGGACTACAGGCTGCACTGTCTTCTCCATGGCCTGCCTGACAATGGCTTGACCTTGACTCTGGCTCTTATTTCTTTTCTTTCTTTCTTTCTTTTTTCTTTTCTGAGACGGAGTGTCGCTTTTGTTCCCCAGGCTGGAGTGCAGTGTTGCGATCTTGGCTTGCCGCAACCTCCGCCTCCCAGGTTCAAGTGATTCTCCTGCCTCAGCCTCCTGAGTAGCTGGGATTACAGGCATGTGCCACCATGCCTGGCTAATTTTGTATTTTTAGTAGCCCAAAGTGCTGGGATTACAGGCATGAGCCACCATGCCCGGCCTTTTTTTTTTGATGGAGCCTTGCTCTTGTCGCCCAGTTAGAGTGCAATGGCGGGATTTCGGCTTACTGCAACCTCTGCCTCCTGGGTTCAAGCAATTCTCCTGCCTCAGCCTTCCAAATAGCTGGGATTACAGGCACCTGCTACCAAGCCCAGCTAATTTTTGTGTTTTTAGTAGGGAAGGGGTTTCACCATGTTGGCCAGGGTGGTCTCGAACTCCTGACCTCAGGTGATCCACCTGCCTTGGCCTCCCAAAGTGCTGGGATTACAGGCGTGAGCCACCATGACCCGCCTCTGGCTCTTATTTTAATCAGATTTGGGGGTCCACAAATCCATTCCTGCCCTGTCCCCTAACTTAGAGGCTAGTCCAGAGGTTCTTGCTTGGTGACATATAGAGGAAGGAGAGAAGCACCAGCCAGTCTTCCCGTACTGCCAGTGTGTAGGCCCTATGGGGATTACAACATTGTGCTCAATTCTTTCCTTAGGCAGCTTTCACTCCACATTGCGTCATGTCTGCTATGCACACTATGAGCTTCAGACTATTGGGTTTCACTTTTTTCCTTAACTTGGCCACCGTGGGAGTCTTAAGAAAATGTGTTATGTTAATGAAGCATATGCTGAATGTGCTAGCCCAGTGCAGCCACCACGATGATTCACACATGACCTAGAAAACTGATTGAACCAGTTAGCCTCCCTGATTTCAGTTCCTGGCCCTTCTTGTCTGTCCTTCCCATCATCACCAGATTTTCCTTTGCAAGCCATCACTCTATGTTATAGACTGAATGTTGTATCCCCCCGAAATACATATGTTTAAATCCTAACCTCCGAAGTGATAGTCTTAGGAGATAGGGTCTTTGGAAGGTGATTAGATCATGGGGGTGGAACCCTCATAAATGGGATTAGTGTCTTTATAAAACAGAAACCTGGGAACTCTCTTTTCCGGGTCTTTCCACCATGTGAGGACACAAGGAGAAGGTGGCCATCTGCAACCTAGAAGAGCGCCCTCACCAGGACCCGACCATGCTGGCACCCTGATCTCAGACTTCCAGCCTCCAGAACCATAAGAAGTGAATTTCTGTTGTTTATAAGTCACTCAGCCTATGGTACTTTGTTATAGCAGCCTGAATGGACTAAAATACTCTAATGCCATGTTAGCACCTTCTTCAAAATCAGAACTGTCTTCTAACGTGCCATTGGCTTTACCCAGATAGAGTGACTGCCAACGTGTTTGTAATGGGGGCCAAGGGTCGGGGGAACAAGGCAAAGAGCTCAGGAGCCAAAGAGATGACAGGCCAGTGGATGAGGCAGATGTCAAATATGCCTGGAGATGCTGAAGGACACACGTCTCTCCACTGTTGCCAATGGGATTAAAAGATCATTCTTCCTTTCAGGCATTTGAATTACAAAAGCAATGCAATACCAAAACATCAAAAGTAGGTTTAATAGTCTCCCTTCCCTGCCCCTCTCGACACCAGAACACACTACACATATTTCTTCTTAATCATGACCCTGGAGAGATGGTTTCATGGAAGTTTATATGTTTGCACTTCAAAGTCGATGACTTCAAGTCTTCATTATGTTACAATTTTGCTGGTTCCATTTTATAACCTAGAGAAATGTCTTAGGGGCCAGGCATGGTGGCTCACACCTGTAATCCCAACACTGGGAGGGCAAGGTGGGAGGATTGCTTGAGCCCAGGAATTCAAGACCAGCCTGGGAAACATAGGGAGACCCTGTCTCTACAATTTGTTTTTTAAATTAGCTAGGTGTGGTGGTGCATACCTGTAGTCCCAGCTACTTGGGAGGCTGAGACAGTAGGATCGCTTGAGCCCAGGAGATTGAGGCTGCAGTGAACTGTGATGGCACCACGGCACTCCAGCCTGGATGACAGAGTGAGACCCTTACTCTTAAATAAAATTAAAAAAGGAAAAATGTCTTTGTTTAGTGTTGCTGTGTGTGTTGCGTGCGTGTGTGTGTGTATGTGTGTGATTTGTAACAGAGGTTGGGATTTCAAGAGAAGAACAAAAAAGTCAAATATTTTCTCAAACTCTTCTCTCATAAAAGAAAGAAGGTTTGGCTGGGCACAGTGGCTCATGCCTGTAATCCTAGCACTTTGGGAGGCCAAGATGGGTGGATCACCTGGGGTCAGGAGTTCAAGACCAGCCTGGCCAATGTGGTGAAATCCCATCTCTACTAAAAATGCAAAATTTAGCTGGGTGTGGTGGCACATGCTACTAGCTACTTGGGAGGCTGAGGCAGGAGAATCACTTGAACCCGGGAGGTGGAGGTTGCAGTGAGCTGAGATCACAACACTGCACTCCAGCCTGGGCGACAGAGCAAGACTCTGTGTCAAAGAAAAGAAAGATTTTTAGCAATTCAGTGACACGAAAGTGAAATGGTTGCAACAGCTGCCAAATTAGGGAAGATTAGCCCTTCCAAACATTAGGCGAAGCAAGATGGGACTCGTTTTAGAAGCTGCAAAGAGTTTGGATTCCCTTTTCATCTCATTATATCCACAGTTGAGAGAATTTCAGGGTGGGAGTGTATCTAAGGTTCCCAGCACACTGCATTTCTAAGGGTACCGTGGTTCTCGGGAGACATCAGTGACCCTTCCTCCTGTCCTTCTTTTGCTTCCTTGGTATTCTCCTCACCCCTTCCTGATGGGCTGTTACTGATTCTGTCTCCATAGCTGAGCTGTAAAACATTGCATACCACGGATGACGCACATTTGCCCTGGATCCTTTTCCATCCCTCAGCAATCTGTGACCCAGCCCTTTGCCAGCTGCTTGGGAGCCAACACTAATGACTGGAAGCAGGTCGGGGCCATGAACCTCTGAGACGGGAAAACTTGCAGGCAAGAAGGAATTCCTACCAGGCAGCATAGCGCTTAGACCGAAATGCAGCTCCGCCAAAACTGGCTGATGGGGAAATGACTGAGACATTTCTCTATGTCTGAGAAACTTAAAGTTTTGTGGAGAAAGGAACTGACAGAATCTCTATGTAAAGTTGTCAGAACCAAGGGGGCTTAGGAAATCCACCTCGGTTCCGAGAAGACTCCCTGAAGGGCGTGGTGGGGAGCTTTATCTTGAAAAGGATGAGTGATGGATGAGGTGGCAAGGGCAGGCTCGGAAGAGTGAGGTAGAGAGAGAGAGAGAGAGCAGGAGCTCAAGCTTGGGGGCTGGTCAGCAGGGAGCAGGGGAAGCTTTCAGGTACTGGGTAGGGCTAGAGGTAGGGTGACTGTCAGTCAGGGTAGAAGTCTGCTTTCAGAGGGTATTAAGCATTGTATTAGGACACTTGCACTTTATACTTCAGGGAAATGAGAGTTTAAGAAGTGAAATAACAGGATCAGGTTTTCATTTCTGATAATCACCCTGGCTTCAGTACAAAGCATAGATTGGAATCTCTCTTCTTAGTGTAGTATCTGTCAATGGTGGGTGCTCAGTAAATATCTGTTGAACAAATGGTCAGTGAAGAAAGGAAAGGGAAAAAAAATCCCTTTTAATAGGCTTAATGGGCTTGCAGCAAAAAGTGTCACCTATGAAACTCTCCAGACAGGTGGGGTGGGGGAATTTGACACAGATGCTGCTGCCCTGCTGCAGCTTTGTTTCATTCTGTTTTTAATTTACCAGGGCTGCAAGGGAAACGGTGACTTCTGGGATCTCTGGAGCTAGGATGAGTCAAAGGCCTGCTGACAACATTCTAGAGCTCTGCTCCTCACAGCACAGTCAGGCAGCAGCGGCATCAGCTGGGAACTTGGTGGAAATGTAGAATCTCTGGCCCCACCCTAGACCAACTAAGTCAGAATCTGCATTTAACTAGATCCCCAGGTGATGAGTAGGCACTTCAGGTTTAGAGGAGCCGGGTGTAGACTCAGAAGCTCCGCCCTGCAGATGAATCATCAGGAGAACCCGGAAGAAGTAGGAAGAGTGGGGAGACCTGAGAAATCCATATTTTTCCAGTCTCCTCTGCTTGAGACTACAAGTGGGGCCACACTAATAGAAACCTATGGTTTTCTCCAAAAGCCCCAGCAATTTCATATGATTCAACCTAGTACTTTGGAGAGTCCCCAGAGTGTGACTCATGACTCCCCCTCTCTCAGTTACCACATGGAATTCCCACTTTCCTGCTCTCTGACCTGGGCACAAGCCACGGCTCCCAAGGGTGCTTGCTTTACAGGGCACTCTGTCTAAGAGGTGAGAATTCTTCTACACTGCCTTGAATGGCTTCAGCAATGACAATGATGATAACCAACAATGTCAAGAACTGCTATACACCAGACACTGTTCTAGGTACTCTTTTGGGTTTAACCTTATGAATCATAATGATCGTTACTATTTCACAAATGAAATTTCTATTTCACAGATAAAGAAACTAAAGCCCAGAGAGGTTAAGGAGCTTGCCAAGTCACAGGGCATGTGAGTGGAGTGACGCCTGCTTATCATTTGGGCCCGGGGGGCAGAGCTGCTTGATACTCCAAGAATCACACAGAACCTTTAGCAAATGAGCTCTTCTTGTTTATTGCTGGGAGCATGAGCTATAAGCTAAAGAAACCACTCAGAGGAACTAGAGACTTATGAGTGGTTCTAAGATAAGTTAATGAGGTTAGGGCTGTGCTGCTGGGGGTGCATGTGTTCCCAGGAGCTGATGTGGCCCACTGAGTCCCTATAACCTCCAGCATAATCAGGCTCAGGCTGTAGCCCCTGCTGCTGGGGCAGACAGAGGAGTTCAGTGAAGGCTGGAACTGTCACAGGCAAGCAGCTCTGCCCGAGGAAACCTGAGCAGGATCAGGAGAAGCGGGATGAGGCCAGTGAGGAGCCCCAGGCCAGGGCCATAGAGACCCCCAGGATCTACTGAAGGTGATGGAACACCCCAAAGACAATGCTGAATGTCTACATGAGGAAGTGTCTCCATCACCGGTGGCCCAGAGATAACTGAGGGAGCAAAACGGGACCCGAAGGCCGAGGTCCATCCTTGGGCTATGTCCAGGAATGAGAGAAAGGAGGAGGCCCATGCCCAGAAGCGCCTTCACCCCAGGTCCGCTGCGGTCTCACGACTGAGACCCCCTGCTTGCACCCAACCCTGACAGTGCTGAGGAAGGGAAGAGGAAGCAGGAGGGGAAGCCTGTGACAGGACCAGCTGTGCCAGTCTGTAGGAGGCTGAGCTAGGATGAGAATCCTGTGGCTTGGAAGTCCTTTGCTTCCAGGATTTAGAATCTCTCAATTCTTCCAGGGCTGTTCTAACCTTACTTCTTTAAATTTATTAATTTTTTTTTAAACAGGGTCTCACTTTTTCACCCAGGCTGAAGTGCAGTAGTACTATGCAATCTCAGCTCACTGCAACCTCCCTCTCCCAGGTTCAAGTGATTCTCGTGCCTCAGCCTCCCGAGTAGTTGGAACTACAGGCATGCTCCACCAGGCCCGGCTAATTTTTGTATTTTTTGGTAGAGATGGGGTTTTGCCATGTTGGCCAGACTGGTCTTGAACTTCTGACCTCAAGTGATCTGCCCGCCTCAGCCTCCCAAAGTGCTGGGATTTCAGTGTGAGCCACTGGGCCCGGCCTCTAACCTCATCTTATGCGACTGTCTTACATCCTTACTTGGATGAAGAATGGAGGTGTCAGTGAACCCCTAGAGGCCAGAAGTAGGGCTGACCCTGCAGTGAGTTTCCTCAGGGCCTAGGCATGAGCCAAGGAAGCTGGCATAGTGATGAGAGGGCACTCAGAGGGCAGGGCTGAGAGGCTGCTGGGAACCTGCTCATCCCTTCTCTCCTGGACTCTCCATCCTCCTCCTCCTGCTCCCTCAGTCACCACCTTCAGGCTGTGCTTCTCCTTAGCAGGATCCTCCTCTGCGTGGTCATTAGTGGGACTGCCCTAGGGGAAGGCCTTCTTTAGGTCACACCCCTCTTTCTCCCACCTCCTGGTCTCGGGGTCACTTTGGAGCCTGTGGTCCTGGAGGAAGCTGTAGCAGCAGGGACTGAGGAAAGACTGCAAGTTCCAAAGATAACCGCATCTTCTATGGCTTTTTAAAATTTCCAGCTGAACCCTGGAATAATTGAATACAGGGTTCAACACTTAAAAAACAAAAACTGTTCTGATGACTAGAAGCAGGACAGAAGCACTAATGGCCTCTAAAGGGGGTCTGCCCCCAGAGACGGCTGTGGGTGAAGCCAGGCAGATGGCAGCCTGCCCTCTTTCCTGCCAGCACACACATCAACCGCTTGGCTTTTTATGAGAAAATCCAAACAAAGGGGCATGATTGTGTGAGATGCCAGTCTGTGAGCCAGCCTGCGAGCCTGCCCAGGGGATGGGATGGCCAAAGACTGGGGCTGGACGTCACAGGTCAAGAATGCAGAAAGGCTCCTGGCAGCCTCCTCTTTCAGCAGAGGAATGGAAAGCTCTAATCTGGTGTCTCCTGTGGGAGGAAGAGCTAGGGATCAACACCAGGCAACAGCCATACTGTCTTCCTCCCAGAGAGAGACCTGTCAACATTGCTAGGGGAAGAGGAAAACAAACAAACAAACAAGAAAGGAGGCCAGGTTAATGATGACAGAGAGAAGCATGAGCTCCATGAAGGAGACAGCCCTCATTATCTAGCTGCATTTTCGGTAATAACACATCTTGGCTGTTTCAAGAACCATGGTTTGAGTCCATCCACCTACAAGAACCCGGATTCTTATTAATATGTGAATTCCATTAGACTTGCTAGTTTAGGGGATGTCCATGTTGCTTCCTGTATGAAAGTGACCCTGATTTCCAGCCAACGCGAGTGAGTTTTCTGTGCACAGCGCGTGCGCAGGCTGGCTGTGCTTACCTGAGCTTCTGTCTCTCTCCCCCGCTGGCTTGGAACCCCTGGAGGCTGGAGCATGTTTATCCACATTCGTATCCTTAGCACTGTGTCAGGCACATAGTAGGTACTCAGCAGATATTTGTTGAAGCAAAAGGATGATGAGATAGAAACATGACAGTAGGAACTATGAGACTCAGGAGACTTTAGAAATGACCCAATTTCGGGATAGGTGGAAGACAGCAGACATTGGACATCAGGCAATGAATGACAGTGACTCCAGAGAAAAGGGAAACAAATGAGGTAGCCATATAATTTCCCCAGTTTACTATCTGGAGGTATTTTCCATGCTGCAGTGCAGGGAGGGAGAAACCCAGACAGAGTTTGGTGGTCTCATTGAGTTGAAAATACAGAAATCAGAATTCAAAGTCCAAGTTAGAATTCTGAGAACTCGAGTCAGCTAGAAACACAGAGCAGAATACAGAAGTGGAAGAAACTTCACAGAGAGAGCTTGGAGGTCAGCAGAGAGGTCCTCTTGGGTCTTCAGCTGACAACTGATATGCAGAGGCAAGATAAGAAACTGTGAGAATAGGGGAAGAGCAGCTGGAAAGCAGTAGACCAAACAATTCCCACTGCTCACACAGGCCAGAACGGAAACACCTCATCATGTATGGGGCATTTCCTTAATAAGGGGCGTAAATGGCCAGGTGCGGTGGCTCACGCCCGTAATCCCAACACTTTGGGAGGCCGAGGTGGGTGGATCACGAGGTCAAGAGTTCGAGACCAGCCTGACCAACATGGTGAAACCCTGTCTCTACTAAAAATACAAAAATTAGCAGGGCAAGGTGGCGCATGCCTGTAATCCCAGCTACTCAGGAGACTGAGGCAGGAGAATCACTTGAACCTGGGAGGCAGAGGTTGTAGTGAGCCGAGATTGTGCCGCTGTACTCCAGCCTGGGCAACAGAATAAGACTCCATCTCTAAATAAATAAATAAATAAATAAATGGCGTAAATCATGCCTAGAACAAAATCTACTTTGGACCTGTTCTAGCAAAGCTTAAAAGCAAATTTCAAAAGGATCCAACTGATTCCACGTAATGTAATTGAGTGCCAGAACAACATCCAACAATGCTTAAAGGACTACAACACAACCCAGCACTCACCAACATAAAATTCACAACATCTGGTATCCAAATAAAAGTTGCAAAACAACTGGAAAATATGGCCCATAACCAGGAAAAAAAATTCAATAGAAATATACCTAGAGATGACACAGATGATGAAATCAGGACTATAAAGGAGCTGGTATAAATGTGCTCCATACATTCAAGAAGGCAGAGGAAAACATGAAGAGGCAAGAAATGGAACATTTTCAAGACCCAAATAGAACTTCTAAAGATTAAAAATATATCTGGATGCAAAATACCCATATAAGATTAACAGCAGATTAGACATTGCAGAAAAGGTCTGTGAACTTGAAGGAGAACCTTTGAAGCACAGAGAGGAAAAAGACTGACCAAAAAATGAACAGATTGACAGCAAACTGTGAGACACAATAAAAAATATATACATAATACATGTAATTGAAATCTCAGAATAAGTTGGGAACCCACAAAAATATTTTTAAAATTTATGGTAGAAAATTTTATAAACTTGAAAACTCGGAGATTCAAGAAGCTCCGTGATCCCCAAGTAGAATAAATGCAGAGGAAATTACACCAATGTACATCATATTAAGACTGCCGGAAAATAGTGAGAACAAGATAACATTCAAAGCAGCCAGACAGAAAAATAAAATGTTATATAAAGGCAAACAAAATTAATAATGACTAGTGACTGCTCATCTCATACAGCACAAGTCAGGAGACAATGTTATTTTATGAATATCTGACAGAGAACAAGTTGTCAACCTAAAAATCTATATCCAGTGAAAATATCTTTCAAAAATGAGGCAAAATAAAGGCTTTTTTTTTTTTTTTTTTTTTTTTGTGAGACAGGGTTTTACTCTGTCACCTAGGCTAGAGTGCAATGGCACAATCTCGACTCACCGCACCCTCTGCCTCCCGGGTTCAAGTGATTCTCCTGCCTCAGCCACCTGAGTAGCTGGGATTATAGGAACCATCACCACGCCCAGGTAATTTTTTTTTTTTTTTTTTTTGAGACAGGGTCTCACTCTGTCACCCAGGCTGGAGTTCAGTGGCACGATCTCAGCTCACTGCAACCTCCACCTCCCAGGCTCAAGCGATTCTCCCACCTCAGCCTCCTGAGTAGCTGGGATTATGGGTGTCCACCACCACGCCCGGCTAATTTCTGTATTTTTAGTAGAGATGGGGTTTCACCATGTTGGCCAGGCTGGTCTCAAACTCCTGACCTCAAGTGATCCACCCACCTCGGCCTCCCAAAGTGCTGGGATTACAGGTGTTGAGCCACCATGCCCGGCTGCCCAGATAATTTTTGTATTTTTAGTAGAGACAGAGTTTCGCCGTGTTGCCTAGGCTGTCTTGAACTCCTGAGCTCAAGCTATCTGCCCAAAAATAAAGGCCTTTAAAGCCCAACAAAAGCTGAGAGACTCATTGCCAGCTGACTTGCACATCAAGAGATGTTAAAGGAAGTTCGGTTCTGTAGGGGGAAGGAAATGTGGATCCTCCCAAACAAATGAGGAGACCTGGAATTTAAATGTGTGGATGAATGTGTTTTTCTTAGTTTTTAATCTTTAAAATGATAACTGTTTAAAGCAAGCTTGTCCAATCCATGACTCATGGATGGCTTTGAATGTGGTCCAACACAAATTCATAAACTTTCTTAAAACATTTTGAGGTTTTTTTTGCAATTTTTTTTAGCTCACCCTCTATCTTTAGTGTTAGTGTATTTTATGTGTGGCCCAAGACAACTCTTCTTCCAATATGGTCCAGGGAAGCCAAAAGATTGGACAACCCTCGTTTAGAGCAAAAGCAATAACAATGTATATTTTCAAAATACAGTTGACCCTTGAATAACGTGGGGGTTGGGGCACTTGCCCTACCCCTAGTTGAAAATCTATATATAACTTTTGAATCCTCAAAAACTTAACAGTCTACCGCCCAGTAATACTATACTCATAGCTTACTGTTGACCAGAAGCTGTTCTGGTAACGTAAACAGTTGATTAACACATATCGTGCATATTATATGTATTATATACTATATTCTTACAATAAGGCAAGCTAGAGAAAAAAATGTTATAAGAAATTAATAGGAAGAGAAAATATATTCATTCATTATATATGAGGATGAAGACCTCTATGATGATCCACTTCCACTTACTGTTTCTTTTTTTTTTTTTTTTTTTTTTTGAGACGGAGTCTCGCTGTGTCACCCAGGCTGGAGTGCAGTGGCGTGATCTCAGCTCACTGCAACCTCTGCCTCCCAGGTTCAAGCGATTCTCCTGCCTCAACCTCTCTAGTAGCTGGGACTGCAGGTGCGCACCACCACGCCTGGCTAATTTTTTGTATTTTTAGTAGAGACAGGGTTTCACCGTGTTAGCCAGGATAGTCTCGACCTCCTGACCTCGTGATCTGCCCACCTCGGCCTCCCAAAGTGCTGGGATTACAGGCGTGAGCCACGGCGCCCAGCCTCCACTTAATATTTCATTAAGTGGAAGTGGGTCATCATAAATGCCTTCATGCTCATCATCTTCACATTGAGTGGCTAAGGAAGAGGAGGAAGAGGAGGGTTGGTCTTGGTGTCTCAGGGGCAGCAGAGATGGAAGAAAATCTTTGTATGCGTGGACCTTCACTGGTCAAACCCATGTTGTTTAAGGGCCAACTGTATGTGAAAATAAAGTATGGCTATAAAAGCATGGAAGACAGGAGGGGTTAATGGAAGTACACCATTGTAAGGGTCTCACACTATGCATGAAGTGGTAAAATATAACTGGAAGGTAGATTGTGATAGATTAAAGATGTGTATTTAAATCCTACAGCAACCACTAAAATCATAAACACAAATAAACCAATAGTGGAGATAAAAATGGAATTTAAAAAATACTCTTAGCAGGGAAGCAATAAACAATAGCCAAAATTGAAGGGAAAATGTCATGACCAGAACTGGAATTGCCTGGGTCCTAGACGTGTGCTCTTATTCTAATAAAAAAGGAAAGAATGTGCCATGTAAAGCATCAGAGTAAAGAAAGATTTCTCGAAAATGTTGGAGCCTTAACATGACTGTAAGAGCTGAGAGGCATTTGGGAAGAAATGAAGTGGGCTATTCTAGGGAGGGAAAATGGCATATGAAAAGATGATGGTGGGAGATGGGAAAGGAGGGTATTTGCAGTGGGAAAACAGGATTCATACAGAAAGTTTTCAGAGAGTATTAAGAGGTAAAGGGGCTGAGCGCGGTGGCTCACGCCTGTAATCTCCGCACTTTGGGAAGCTGAGGAGGGCGGATCACTGGAGGTCAGGAGTTCAAGACCAGTTTGGCCAATATGGTGAAACCCCGTCTCTACTAAAAATACAAAAATCAGCTGGGTGTGGTGGCAGGTGCCTGTAATCCCAGCTACTCAGGAGGCCGAGGCAGGAGATTCACTTGAACCTGGGAGGTAGAGGTTGCAGTGGGCAGAGATTGTGCCCTTGCACTCCAGGCTGGGCTAAAAGAGCGAGAATCCATCTCAAAAAAAAAAAAAAAAAAAAAAAGAGGTAAAGGGGGTGTGCCAGGTAGCCAAGGGCCTTGAATTTAGCCTTAAGCCTGTGGGCAAGATGGAACCCCTGAAGACTGCTTATCTCTGAGTGAGCCTCACCCTCAGTGGCCACTCTGGCTATCCTCTTCCCTGGCTGTAATCATTTTTTGGTGTTATGTTGCAAAGATCATGCACTCTGGAGTCAGAAACCTTGGGTTTCTCTCCAGGTTCTCCACTGAATGATTCTAGGGCAAGTTTCTTAGTCTAAGCCCAAGTTCTTTCAGGATCAGTTTCCTAAATTATGAGACTACTGATCACTTGGCCCTTCCTTATCCACCTCAGGGGAGGACACAGTATCCAGGCTAGTCAGTCACTGTCCCTCTTCCCCTGACCACAGGACTGATTCAGGAATGGGTACCTGACACAGTCCTTGCCAGTCTTTTTATATTTATTTTTTTGAGATAGGGTCTTGCTATGTTGCCCAGGCTGGCCTCGAACTCCTGGGCTCAAGTGATCCTCTTGCCTCAGCCTCCTAAGCGCTGGGCCTATAGGTACATGCCACCATGCCCAGCTATGGATTTTTCTCTAGCAATAGGGTGATATAGGCCTAAAGTTGCCACCATCTGGGGAGATCTTGCCAAAGAATAAAGACAAAACTGAGGACTACAAAGCCAAGAGAGTAATGAAGAAAGAGAAAGTTCTGATGACATCATTAGAGGCTCCCAGAACCTGAAAGAACTACCCATGGACTTTTCAATTACGTGAGCCAATGATTTCCCACCCTTACCACTTTTGTAAGCAAGTTTTGAATTGATTTCAGACACAATCAGAAGCACCCAAACTACACAGTATTCTTGTGAGGATTAAATTAGATAAACATGCAACAAACGGCACGTGTTCAACATATACTGACTATTATTACTTTCTTATCACTACATATCTTAATATCATTTTATCCCCTGTACAAGCAGATACAGAGAACTCTATTTTATAGAGGGATTTAGAGAGAGGAAGTAGCTTGTTAAAAGGTCCCAAAGTTAATAAATGACATAGTTGAGCTCTTTTTCCACCAGACGCTATGGACGATGGTAACATGCCTAGCACATAGCAGTCACTTGGTAAATGTGGGTTCCTTTCCCCTTTCCTGCAAACCAAGATCCTCAAATCATGCCTGTCTACCTAGAGGTTCACACGAAAGCAGAAGTCGTAAGGATGCTTCTATACACTCTGCCTCCCTTAGGTATAGTTTGCTCTTCAGAGACTTATCTTTGAATGATCAGACCTGCTGAACGCTTGTATCTTCCCGTCTTAACCCCTCAAGGCTCGCCTCTCTCAGCTGTCCTTCCAGATTTTCAGCCAGTTCTGAACATGGGCATCTAACATGTTCTGTGGCACTGACTTTCCCTCCAGCCCTCAGACTTGGCTTAGTCCCTGTCGTCTGCCACTTTTTCCCTGGACATCGTCCTTTGAGAGACCATGCAGTCCCATGGCCGCGCATGACCAGTATGCACCCGGGTGCGTCCTCTTCCCACACAATTCACCGAAGTAGTCTTGGTTCTTTTTCCTCAATGGTCAGTCATGCAAGTCACAGTGAACATATCTATCTTGGAAAAGCCCAGTGCATAACCTGATATAAACATTTCATTGTCTATCATAGAAAGGAATTTCCCTAAAAGTTCTGGGAGGGTAACTTTTTTCTTCTCACTTAAAAAATATAATGTAGTGGCACACAGCCCGGGCAGTGTAGCTTCACAACATCCTCAGTGTACCTGACAACTTCTGGGAAGTTGTCATCAGTTGACTAAAAGTTAGAAAGGGCTGGACATGGTGGCTCACGCCTGTAATCCCAGCACTTTGGGAGGCCGAGGTGGGTGGATCACCTGATGTCAAGAGTTTGAGACCACCCTGGCCAACATGGTGAAACCCCATCTCTACTAAAAAGACAAAAAATTAGCTGGGTGTGGTGGTGGGTGCCTGTAATCCCAGCCACTTGGGAGGCTGAGGCAGGAGAATTGCTTGAACCTGGGAGGTGGAGGTTGCAGTGAGCAGAGATCGCACCATTGCACTCCAGCCTGGATGACAAGAGCGAGACTCCATCTCAAAGAAAAAAAAAAAGGTTAGAAAGACCTAAATGTAAGGAGAGTAAACATTTTGATTGAGAAATTCAGACCAAGAAATCTTTCATTTAGTCTTCGGCTGTTTTAGAAAATGAGGGATCCTTGAGCATGAAACACTGCAATCTTACATTTACAAAGAGCACTGGAAGAGGTGCTAAGAGAGTGGGTTAGTGTCACTTCTTAGCCACTGTCTGTTTATAGACAAAACTGCTGCTTACCTGTCCAGTGCCCATTCTCTGCTTCCTAACAGAACCTTTAAATTGTTGGGGAGATCGTGTACCCAGCTCAAAGATTATCTTGCTCAGTCAGCTTGTGGGAAAGGTGGGGCCAAGGAAAGGCAAGCAGAAGTCATTGAGGGGATCGTGGCACAGATCTGCAGAGATGGCTGTCTCAGCTGGAAGGTGACTTTTTACCCACCCAGTTCTTCCTCTGCCTTACCTGGAACCTGGTACCATGATCAGAGCTGCAGTGGCCATCCTGCAGCAGGAGAACTTGAGGGTGGTAGCCACTGGTGGTGTTCAGAAGAGCAGAAAGAGAAGAGTCGGGTACACTGAGGATGTTGTGAAGCTACACTGCCCGGGCTGTGTGCCACTACATTGTATTTTTTAAGTGAGAGGAAAAAATAACCCATTGCCATTGTTGCTTGCAGCTGAACATCGGTCCTAACTGATGCAGTGACCTGGAAACATTGCTTAATTGGGACCGTGGTTTCCTCATTTGTGAACTGATGAGGGTTATATCAGAAGATCTCTAAAGTTCTCTCTGTTTCTAAAACCTTATGATTCTAAGACTCTGTATAAATACATAAGTACAAAATGCTTGCCTGATCTCTATTCCATCTTGGCCTTCTGGGCAAATCTGAAAGTGAGTGTGTGTATTGTTAGCTGGAAATCAAAATGACTATGAACGTAGAATTGCCATATGACCCAGAGATTCCACTCCTAGGCGAAATGAACGGAAAACATGCACGCAGACAGACACATATTTATATCAGCGTTACCCTTTTTTTCTGAGATGGGGTCTGGCTCTGTTGCCCAGGCTGGGCTGCAGTGATGGGATCATGGCCCACTGCAGCCTCAACCACCCAGGCTCAAGTGATTTTCCCACCTCAGCCTCCCAAGTAGCTGGGACCACAGGCACGTGACACCACACTTGGTGAATTTTTTAAAAAATTATTTTTTGTAGAGACAGGGGCCTCCCTATGTTATCCAGGCTGATCTCAAACTCCTGGGCTCAAGTGATCCTCCTGCCTTGGCCTCCCAAAGTGCTGGGATTACAGGCATGCACCACCGCGCCCAGCTGCAGCATTATTCTTAATAGTGAAAGAGTGGAAACAACCCAAATATCCATCAACAGAAGAATGAGTAAACAAAACATGGTCTATCCATACAATGGCATATTATTCAACCATAACAGAATGAAGTACTGATACATGCTACAACAGGGATGACCCTTGAAAACATATGCTAAGAAAAAAAAAAGCCCAGCCAGACACAAAGGACCACAAATAGAATGCCTTCATTTATATGAAATGTCCAGAATAGGCAAACCCATAAAGACAGAAACATTAGTGATTTCCTGGGCTTGGAGTGGTAGGGAAGACTGGGGAGAGGGGTACGGGGGGTGACCGACAATAGGCATGGAGTTTCTTTTTTGGGTGATGAAAATATTCTGGAATTAGATGGTGATGATAGCTGCACAATTCTGTGAATATACTAAAACCCCCGACTTACAGTCTTTTAAGTGGTGAATTTTATGGTAGGCAAATTTTATCTCAATTAAAAGACAAAAAAATGACTGTGAAATATTTTGAATGAAATAGAATGCACCAAATTAAGCTTCTTTGGCTGTGTGTTGACAAGCACACCTGCAGAGAAACACGAGGGGTGGGGAGGCAGGAAGGCAGGGTGGTTAAAAAACAAAGGTATGGAAGAGTCTTTTCAAGGGAATGGCTCAACTTTGAAGTGCATTTAGAAAAGCATGACCTCTCAATAGGACATCTTTTACACACCAGAAAGAAATTAGCCTTATAGCAGTTTGCCAAGCCACATCTTAACTAAAATGGGGATTTGAAAAAAGGGCCATTCCTGTCCTCCTTAACTTCCTACTTTTTTTCACAATAGCTAAACCCTGGTAGAATATTCCCTTTTGCAACTGTGTTTGCATTAGAGCATTGTGTATGTGGTGTTTTAAAACCAGGCAATTCAATATCACTTGTCAGTGACCTCATTACAGACAAAAGGCTGGTACTATGTCTGTGGCCAACCCATCTGGGAACGTTGAGTGGGACCTAGGCACACGTTCAGGTTTTCCTTGATGCCAGGGAACTCATCTTTCCCTTCTTCATGACCCTCATGTGGCTTTGTATACAACAGAACCTGAGCCATGCAGCTGCAGTGAAGTCAGCACTGGGTGTAAGACCCAATTTGTACAGAAAGTTTTCTGGGATCTTAGATAATTCTCTGATCCTCAGTTTCCCTACTTACATGCCAAGGAGGACAAATGAGATGATCTCTTAAGGTAATTTTTGTTCAAATTGCTATCAATCTAATATCAATCACTTTTGGTGATACAATGGAAAATCTACCGTAGTCTTAGATCATCCCTGAGGCTGATGTAGGGGAGCAGGCCAACTTAGAGCGCACTGAGGTTTTAGTTCCTTCTCAGACTCTCTGGATGATCTCAGGGTGACTTCAGCTCCCGTCCCCAAACCCCAGTCTCTGAATCATGCATCACATCTCAGTGGCTCTTGTAATTTGGATATTGTGTCTGCTTGGAAGTAAATATCCTCCTCAGGGCACGTCAAGGAGGGATAAAACATTTCTTTCGGGAAGTGTTGAAAACAGACACACACCACCACCACCACCATCACCACATCACCACCACCATCACCATCACCACCACTACCACCACCACCACCACTACCACCATCGCCACCACCACCATCACCACCACCACCACCACTACCACCACCACCACACTACCATCACCACCATCACCATCATCATCACCACCACCACCACCACGACCACCACAACACTACCACATCACCACCACCATCACCACCACCACCATCACCACCACTACCACCACAATCACCACTACCACCATCACCACCACTACTACCATCACCACCACCACCACCATCACCACTACCACCACCACCACCACCATCACCACCACTATCACCATCATCACCATCACCACCATCACCACCACCACTACCACCATCACAATCACCACCACGATCACCATCATCACCACCACCACCACCACCACCACCACCACCACCACAACACTACCACAACACTACATCACCACCCCCACCATCATCATCACCACCACCACCACTACCACTACCACCATCATAATTACCACCACCATCACCACCGCCACCACCACCACTATCACCATCATCACCACCACCACCACCACTACCACAATCACCACAACACTACCATATCACCACCACCATCACCACCACATCACCACCACCATCACCACTGCCACCACCACCACAACACTACCACATCACCACCACCATCACCACCGCCACCACCACCACAACACTACCACATCACCACCACCATCACCACCGCCACCACCACCACAACACTACCACATCACCACCACCATCACCACCGCCACCACCACCACAACACTACCACATCACCACCACCACCATCATCATCACCACCACTACTACCACCACTACCACCACCATCACCACTACTACCATCACCACCACCACCATCACCACCACCATGACCACCACAACACTACCACATCACCACCACCATCACCACTGCCACCACCACCACAACACTACCACATCACCACCACCATCACCACCGCCACCACCACCACAACACTACCACATCACCACCACCACCATCATCATCACCACCACTACTACCACCACTACCACCACCACCACCATCACCACTACTACCATCACCACCACCACCACCATCACCACCACCACGACCACCACAACACTACCACATCACCACCACCACCACCGCAACACTACCACATCACCACCACCACCACCATCACCACTGCCACCACCACCACAACACTACCACATCACCACCACCACCACCACCACTACCACCATCGCTGCCACCACCACCACCACCACCATCACCACCACTACTACCACCACCATCACCACTACCACCACCACCACACTACCACATCACCACCACCACCATCACCACTACCACCACTACCACACTACCACATCACCACCACCATCACCATCACCACTACTACCACCACCACCATCACCACCACCACTACCACTACCACCATCACAATCACCACCACCATCACCACCACCATCACCACCACCACTACCACCACCACCATCACCATCATCACCACCACCACCAACACTACTGCCACCACCACTATTACCATCACCACCACTACTACCACCACCACTACCATAACCATCATCATCACCATCACCATCATTACTGCTATTATGACCACCATCACTACCACCATTATCACCACCACCACTAAACTACCACCACTACCTCACTGCCATCACCATCACCATTACTAATATCACCATTACTAACATCACCATTACTAACATCACCATTATAATACTACCACCGTCACTACCACCACCACCACTACCACCACCACCACCACCATCACCACCACCACCACCACCACCATCAGCACCACCAAATCCCATCACATAAAGGTCATGTAACAAATGAAACTAATGATTCCAAAATAGTATCTTCATCCAGGAATTAGTCTGAGCATTTTCCTCATTTTGAACTTTTTTAAATGTATGCATTTAAAATCTGTATTAGGCCCCAGAAGATCTGCTTGGCAGGTCAGTTTGGCACCCACTATTCTAACCATGCCAAAATAAGCTTTAGCATTCCATACGTGGTTGTACTGACAGGCTAGCAAGCTGGCCTACTGGTGCCTGCCTGTCCCCTTCTCACCAGGTGGAAGAGAAGTACCACACGTCCAGTATGCCAAGAGGCCCTTGGATACAATCCCACTAGTCTCTGAGGGTACTGAACGCATGCCTGACAGGTTGTAGGGAATGCATGCCCAAGGATAGATCCAGGAGACCTTGGCAGCTGCCCCAGGTGTTTGGGGCATTTAAAGCTAATGCCACCCTTCAATTCAGTTGTTGGAAGCTTTACACCAGCTCAGCAGGAATCACATCTGCCAGTCTGCAGCTAAATATAGAAAACTGAGCTGAAGCCACTGGCTCCAGACACCTGTCTGACCCTACTCATCACTCAGTCAAGTTTTAGAGATGTGTAATGCTTGGTAAAGTGAATTGTGCTCTTTTCCATTTATGGGAGCCATGTGGCAGAATTAACTTATTTTCACACTATTTGGAATTATACTGCTTATGGTTTTCTTTGGAACTATTTTCAAATATATTTCAGCCTTTTAAATAATGGAAATCTTGTATCTACACTTTTCTTTCTTTTTTTAACATTTAAGTAAGAGTAGGACCAAGCAGAATAAAATAAATATAAGGTCAGGTTTAAGGTCATATTTTTTCTAATTTTGAGTTTGTGTGAAAACTAGAAAAATCTTAAACCTGGTTTTCATGATCCTTTCTTTCTATAGGGGTGTGTAAATAAGTTTTGTACCTTTGCTTATAACTCACACTCTTTTTCTCTTCTCAAAATGAGAAACTAGCTCAGATTAAAGCAGAGTATCAGCAGTATTTTGACAAGGTAGAATTTATCCCATAGGAACATCTTAACTGAAAATCCATTATTGAAATCCTATAGCTTCTTTAGTGGTTGAATTGAAGTCCAGAGTCAGACTTGGGTTCAAATCCCAAATCCTATTTCTGCATGGAAAAAAAAAATGCAATAGGCTGAAAATTATTCTGGATTGCCTAATTAAAGTAAAATTCCCCAACAATGCAGACTTTATAATTCCATCTAAACTCAAATGATGTTAAAAATAAGTACAAATAGTTTGTAATATAGTATAAATATGATTGCCTGGAGAAAAAGTTGCTTGAGAATTGAGAATGAGCCTATTCACTGTTTATAACTCTATAGCTATTCCTAAGTGCAGGTGATATAACTTAAAAAGGCAGCCTTTGACAAAAAATTCCATTTGTGGAAATTTACAGGATAACTATTCTCATATGCACACTAATAAATGAACAAAATTATTCATTGTGACACTATGCTGTAAGTATAAACCTTAATGACCATTGGTAGGGAATTGGCTAAATAAAACATAGCACAACTATATAATGGACGCTACATATCCATTTAAAGGAGGGAAGCTCTCTGTAGTTTCAAGATACGCTGTTTAGTGAAGAAGGCTGCAGAATTGTGTTAGTATCACATCATGTGTGTGAAGAAAGAGAAAAAGGAAATATCCTACATGGGTTTGAAAATATATGGAGTATTTCTGCAAGGATGTAAGAAAGATAACCGTGATTAGGATGGTTTCCCTCCAGGGAGGAAACTGTATCAAGGAACACAGGAAAAAGACACACTCACTTTCCACTCTTCAGAATTTTGTGCTGTGAGTATGTAGGAACTATTCCAAAAATGCTTTTTTTTTTTTGTAAAGGAGATAAAAGCATAGTAGGAATTGCACATGAAGACACACACTGTGCTTTCAAGTAGACATTTTTTCAACTAATATTTATTAAAAGTATTTTAAAACTCAGGTTGATCTCTCATCTTAACTGTGATTGGTTCAATTTTACCATACCCAAAGAATAAATTCATTTGAGCTTTTACCTACGCCTTTGCTTTTTGTTAAAGGAAGAATTTAATGCAATGTGTTCAGAAAGTTACATTTAAATCGTTAATAAAGAGAAAAAGGAAGAGAAAGAGAGGACACCATTCCGACACAAACGTTTATGTGATTTTAGCCATTACAACAGTAATTCAGAAATATCTCAAATGTTACATTGATGTCATCAATATTACAAAAAAGGAAAAAAAAGTGACAGGCAACAGTGAAGAGCACCAGAGACCCAGCGCACACCTAAAGTAGACCATGCTTCTTTCCTTCCACTGCCAGGTTATCGTCCCGGGAAGCCCCCCACCCCCTCGCTTTCCTCCTCAGCTTTCCCTAACCCGTCTCGCGGGGGCATCTACGCCTCGTCCTCGCCCTCCTCCTCCTCGAACTCCCCTTGTTCGTCGGCCGTGGCGTCCTGGTACTGCTGGTACTCGGACACCAGGTCGTTCATGTTGCTCTCGGCCTCGGTGAACTCCATCTCGTCCATGCCCTCGCCCGTGTACCAGTGCAGGAAGGCCTTGCGCCGGAACATGGCCGTGAACTGCTCGGAGATGCGCTTGAACAGCTCCTGGATGGCCGTGCTGTTGCCGATGAAGGTGGCCGACATCTTCAGGCCGCGGGGCGGGATGTCGCACACGGCCGTCTTCACGTTGTTGGGGATCCACTCCACGAAGTAGCTGCTGTTCTTGTTCTGCACGTTGAGCATCTGCTCGTCCACCTCCTTCATGGACATGCGGCCCCGGAAGATGGCAGCCACCGTCAGGTAGCGGCCGTGGCGCGGGTCGCAGGCGGCCATCATGTTCTTGGAGTCGAACATCTGCTGGGTGAGCTCGGGCACCGTGAGCGCCCGGTACTGCTGGCTGCCCCGGCTGGTCAGGGGCGCGAAGCCGGGCATGAAGAAGTGCAGGCGAGGGAAGGGCACCATGTTCACCGCCAGCTTGCGCAGGTCTGCGTTCAGCTGGCCCGGGAAGCGCAGGCAGGTGGTGACCCCGCTCATGGTGGCCGACACCAGGTGGTTGAGGTCCCCGTAGGTGGGGGTGGTCAGCTTCAGGGTGCGGAAGCAGATGTCATACAGGGCCTCGTTGTCAATGCAGTAGGTTTCATCTGTGTTTTCCACCAGCTGGTGGACAGAGAGGGTGGCGTTGTAGGGCTCCACCACCGTGTCTGACACCTTGGGTGAGGGCATGACGCTGAAGGTGTTCATGATGCGGTCTGGGTACTCTTCCCGGATCTTGCTGATGAGCAGGGTGCCCATCCCGGACCCCGTGCCGCCCCCCAGAGAGTGGGTCAGCTGGAAGCCCTGGAGACAGTCACAGCTCTCTGACTCCTTCCTCACCACATCCAGGACCGAGTCGACCAGCTCGGCTCCCTCTGTGTAGTGGCCCTTGGCCCAGTTATTCCCGGCTCCGCTCTGGCCTGCCAGAGGGAAAGAGAAATCTTAAGTCACCGGTGATTGTACTAAATACCTTACCTCAAACCCCTTAATATAGATCAGTGAGTCAATGCTCAGATAAGACTATTTCAGATTATCACCAAAATGGCCAAACGTTAAAATATTTGTTCATGAATATAATTATAAATAAGGAAGGCCAGGACACCAAGCTCTTAGCAGCTGAAAGGCAAACAATTTTACACTATATTAAAGCTAAGTTGGCACACCGCGGATGTTCTTCATGCTTTCCCTCTGGCAATCACACCTCTCCAGCCTCCACTGCCCAGCGTAAAATGAATCCCTCATGCTCTCAGCCACACCAGGCACTCACCAAACACGAAATTGTCTGGTCTGAAGATCTGGCCGAATGGTCCAGACCTAACCGAATCCATCGTGCCTGGCTCCAGATCCACGAGGATGGCCCGAGGAACATATTTGTTACCTGCAAGGAACAACGGTGACTTAGACCCTCAGGCAAGGACCTCTGCAGAGAAGGGCTTGGCGCCTGCTGCCATCATGCAGATGTTGCCCCAAACAAAGGGAGACCCACCATCAGGTTCTCAAAGGGCTCTGTTGGCATAAGGAAGCCCAATGAAATACTGCAGGGAAAGAGCCGGGATCCTAAACTGAATAGTCTACCCTCTCCCAGGGCCACACCCCTGGGGTCCCACGCAAGGGAAAGGGGAGAAGGTGGAAAAACTGAAGGGAGTGGGGGTGGGGCAAGGGTGATTACCAGTGGCTTCATTGTAGTAAACATTGATTCTCTCCAGCTGCAAATCACTGTCTCCATGGTAACTGCCAGTGGGGTCAATCCCATGCTCATCACTGATGACCTCCCAAAACTGAGACAGAAAGGCTGCATTTAGCCATGAACGATGCCCCCAGAAACGCCAAGGCTCACAATGAAATGTCCCCGACTCAGTTCCGACAACCCAACATTTCAGGAGCTTGAAGCTTTAAAGGGCGTCGTGACCCGGGCACAGCCGCGGGGCTTGTATTTTGCAGGTTCAGGAAGTTGAAACTGGGCGTTTCCCAGGCAAACAGCTGCCGCTCGCGGGGGGAGGTAGGGGTCGAGGGGGTAAGGACCAGCCAAAGCCGGGCAGTGGCGGAGCTTGGCGCACTGGTCGCAGCCCCAGGCGGCGGCAGGAGGCGAGGGCACAGGGACTGCAGCCCGCCAGGAGCGGGTGGGCGGGGAAAGAGGAACGCAAAGGAGCTAAAGGACCGCGGTTTTAGATTCAAAGCACGTCCTGAGAGCGCAAGACAATCGCTCTCCTCCCCTCCCCCGGCAGCTCGACTCCGGTTCAAGCGAGTACAATTAATCCTCCTGGTGTCCCAGCCCCTCGCGCGGAACGCCGCGCACAGCCTCGCGGACACACCCTCGTCTTCTCCAGGCACGCGTGCCTGCCAAGCAGCCAGCGCGGAGGGAGGCCGAGGGGGTGACGGGGACTCCAAATGAGTTACAGCAGAAAGAAAGAGAGGTGCCCCCTCCGTCCGCGAAAGTCACCTCCTAGCCCAGGCCACACTCGGCGGCACAAAGCGGCCAGGAAGGTCTGCATTTGGCGATCCCCAGGCCTTCCCAGGACCGCGCCTGGGGACCCCGAGGGGCTCTCGGCCCAGGTTCGCGCCCCCATTGGACCCCCTCCGCTGCGGCGCGCCCACCTTGGCGCCGATCTGGTTGCCGCACTGGCCCGCCTGGATGTGCACGATCTCACGCATGGTGCCTCGTCAGCGTCCTCCTGGTCCGGCGGCGTCTGGGTCTGTCCGTCCTCCCCTCACACACCCACTGCGGGGTCACCGGGAAGGCGCTCGGGAACCGACGGGCTGAGAGCGCCGGCCCCGCGGGCTCCGGCTTTTATGCAAGGAGGGTGGGGCGGCCGGCACAGGCCGCGCCCCCAGCCCGAGCCCCCCAGTCCCCTTCGCGCTGGCGCTCTCCAGGCCCGGCTGACGTAATGCTCCGAGCCCTAGGGACCGTCCGGGGGGCTGGACCACCGGCCCGCGGCCAATCAGATAGGGCGTGCCGACCGGGAGAGGGGTGGGGGCTACCGGGAGTATGGTGGGGGCGTGCGCATTGTCTGGGGCTGTGGTGGGGGTCTGGGTATGGGGATATGGGGGAAGGGTGAAGAAAAGGAGGGTGAGAGGGCGGCGAGGCGAGGGCCACCAGCGCAGCCTGACCGGGGTGGGGGCAGAGCTGGCACCGGATGGGAACGATGGAGGACTGGAGCGTGTGGAGAAGCCGTCAGGTGCTCCAGTGCCGGCAGGTGGGAGGGCTGAGGTGGCACAGGCTGCTCCGCCACCTCGGACTGCGGCTCCTACTCGGCCACTGGCCAGAGTCCCTCCAGCCAACTGCCCCTGGTGAGACCACCGTCTTTTTCCTCAACCCTGGAGGCCAGCGACTGCCCAGGCGGCGCTCCGTCTCACAGAGGCCTGGGGGAGGACAGGTGGCCCCAGAAGGAAGTCGTGCTTGATGGCAACCGGGACACCTGCGGCCCATGAACACCAGCGCGGCCTCCGCCCCCGCCCCAGCGTGGGCCTGCTTTCTCCTTTGTCTGTCTTGGGCTGGTAGCTCCTCTCACTGCGCCGCAGCATCTAGGGGTGAAGCGACCTCGGAGCCCCTCAGCCCTGCCCGACCCTCTCCGGGAGTGCATAACGCCCCTGCTGGTACCCAGGATCCCTCTGCCCCGGGGGTTGACTTTTGTTGCTCGCGAGTGATGGAGTGGGAGTGGCCGGTGGCGCTGCACTGACCGTCCGGAGGGCAGAAAGAGGGTGGGGTCCCGGGGGCGGGGCTGTCGGCGGAACAAAGGGCTCTCAGAAACGTGGGATACGCTGTGTAACCTAGTGTTTAAAACCACACGACAGGCGCCCCACCCCCCCCCCCCCCCACCCCGCCCTCGGATTCAGTTCATCTATTGTCAAGTAAGAGGGTGGGTTCCAAGGGTGGCCCAAGCCCGAGTAACAAACTTTCTTATCTTCCATCGCGGCGACCTGGAGGTCCGAGGCTTCGTGTTGCGGTTGAAGGGTGGGGAATACGACTAAAAACTGCAGCCCAGCGCGCGCGAGACGACCCAAGACCCACGCGCACTCGCACGAGCGCGTGCACAGACTTGGAGCACAGACCCTCCCTTCAGATCCGCAGTCTCTAGGTACTGAGGCAGGAACTGGTCTCTTTGTTACTTTTCGCGCGCGCGTGTGTGTGTGTGAGAGAGAGAGAAAGAGAGAGAGACAGACTAATCCTGCGTGCGTTTGAGGGCGGGAGGGGAAAGGGTGTCAGAAACGTTCACTGCACAACCTGTTCCCTGCAATTCGATGACTGAAGCGCGCCGCCCCACACTTCGGAAGGGCCGTTGGCGAGGTGACGTGACCTCTTTCATCCCCTGGCGAGAAAGGCCGAATGACCCGGGCTCCCGCGGCGGAGCGGAGCCTGCAGCTGTTGAGCGAGACCCTCCCAGAACTATCAGCAAGCTGTCATCGCCTCCCTTTCCCGCTGTGAGGTGGAGGGTGGGGGGTTCAAGTCGATTCCAATGTACAAAGAGAAGTAGCGAGAACAAAAGCCCAGGCGCCCCCAAACATCCAGGGCGCCCAGACTGGAGCTCGCGGGCCGGTATTCCAGACCCGGCCGGCGTGCCCGGGTGAGGGTGGGGTCTGCCGAGAGGCAGAGAGCAGCGGAGGGTCTGTCCACATGCCCTACTCTCCTGGTACCAAGGTCTCGGGGCCTGACCTCCGAGTTTCTAATCCAGATCCTGCAGATGCCGAAACGTCGAGGGCTAGCAATTCCCAAGGTCATACAGCAAGTTAAGGACAGGGCTCGGACTGGAATCTCGTCTTTTGGGCACACCAGACCTCAGGGAAAGTGACCGCATCTTGGCCAAAAGGGCTGTGGCAGGTGTCAGCCTCGAGGTGGCGGCTCTGGTGGGACCAAGCTGCGCCGGAAGGAACAGAGCTAGGGCGGCACCCGCGCGGCGAGTGTAGACACACTCGGAGCGGTCACCCCCTCGCTGCGAGCTCCCAGGAGCAACCCTGATGCTCAGCGCTGGGGGGTGGAGTTGGGGGCCGCTCAGCTCCATGCTGGGTAACTTGAGCTGGCCGCTAACCATTTCATTTCTTAGCTTCTGTTTCCGAGCCAAATCTCCATTCAGTGCCCGGGTGAAAACGCGTGTTCAAGATCATATAGATAGATGAAAAGACCCTTTCCTCTCAGGTTTCTTTTAAAGGGGGAGGTTTGGGATAGGATGAGGCTGGAAATCATCCTTCTGAAAGCCCAGAGTGCCCTTGGGGACACTTTTGGCCCAAGATCTGCTTTCCTGTCAAGCATTTTGCTTGAATTGTCCCCACACCCCCGCCCCTTCCGGGCAGCCAGTCTTGTTAACCGGTCTACATCCCACCCCCACCCCCACCCCCACTGGAATTGTGATGCTGCACATTTTTATTTTCACAAGGAGCTGATTTTGTGTTAAAATGTTGACAACAGCCACACCTTTCCCTGAAGTCTTTCAGTTTATCTGATAACCCTTAAACAAAAAAATCATTCTTAATCCATGTAGCTCGCATAAAGAGACTGGTACCCGGCTTTCAAAGAAAAAAAAAGTCGTTTTCAGTTGGGTCCCCAGCATTTCTGTCTATTCATTATATGCAATGCTTCTCAATCTAGGTCATCGCATATCAGGCACGAAGATTTCGGGGCAACATATTTCATGATGTCTTAATGTTAGTCTTGATGACGTACTAACATTTAAAAATTTTCCCTTCCAGAGACAATTGTAGAAATATTGCTGCATAAAATACAATTCAACATTTGTTTTATACGTAATCTATTGCGTGACTGAGGTGAGCAAGATGTCCCTTAAACTATTAAAATTATATTTGCTTTCACAATTTTCAGATTACTTTCAACGGCATGTCCTCAAGTGAATTTGCATTTCTCTATTACACACACAGTCATTGTTTGAAGAAGTCTGATAGAAAAGAGGCTTTATATAGTAGTAAATTTTTAAAGCATTGTTTTCATAATGTAGCATACATTTTTGACACATTTATTGAAATTACTAGACATTTAGCATTAGGGTTCTTCACTGCTTGCCGGGATTCACCGCTTAAAACCCCCAAAACCCAGCCCGCAGCCCCCATAGCTGGCTCTGCAGCCGAGATGCACGCGGTTTCCTAGGCAACCGACACTTAGCCAATGAATAAAGAGGAGTTGAAAGAAAGAGACTGCAAATCCATCATTATTTCCTTAACACACACACACACACACACACACACACACACACACACACACACACACATCACCTCTTCTCATAGCTCTCCATTTAGAGATATTGGAAAGCTACCAATCCTAACATTTATGTAAAAGAGCCAAATGCCCGGGGCATGGGGGCTAGGAAGCGGTCGCAGCCCCATACTGTGACTGCGGAAAGGACACAGTGGAGGAAGCTCCCGGGATCCGCCAAGATCTGCGCCTTCTCAGCTTTGTCGCTCCCCAGTTTCTATTCCATTGCCCTCCCCCTTCCCCCCAGGCCTTCCCTCCTCCGCCTGGGAAGCCAGCGGCCCCGGCGGAGCTGCCAGGCACTGTTTAGTCGCAGGGGCTGCGGGGTGGCAGCCTCAGAGCCCTGTCCTTCCGCAGCCGTGGGCCCCGCAGGGACCAGCCAAGCAAGGTAACCAAAAGCTGGAACCAGCAGCGAAAACCCCGAGCCCACGAACGCAGCGCAGTGCGGGAACACTTGCCCTTTGTTCCTCAGTAAGGCCGGGTGTTTTCGCATCCCCGGAGGTTGTGAATTTGAGTTATAATGGCCTCGGTCGGGACTGAGAGAGCCGAGCTTCCACGAAAGAGCTTTGCCTGCTTTGTCCTACAAATCGGCGGAGGGAGTAGAATCCTGGCTTTTCTAGGGCACCATTTCCCTGCTACAGGCAGTCTCCCCTCCCCCACGCTGTCAATGATTTGTGAGATTCTTAGGCAGGCGGGGCAGGCCGAGCCCCGGGAATGCACGCTGAGTCCTAGACACAGAGCCAGGCCGGGTGGAAAACAAAAAGAGAAGAAGTGATTATGAAATAATAAGACGGACCGTGTGCCCCTTGCAAGGTGCGGCCTGCGAAATCAACAGACTTATAAATAAGGTCTGGAGGAAGCGCATGAGCGCACGCGGGAGGCTATGGCGGGGGAACCTCTGTGAGTTCCGCGGCGGAGGCTAGAACATCGCTGTGGCTGCGGGACCCTCACCCGGCCCTGAAAACCCTCCGCATCAGCTCCTGCTCGGAAATGTCTCCGCAGCTCACCAGTGCTTTTCGAAATCTGCCCAAGACCTTTGTTTGCCATTTAAATGAAATGAAAACGTGCGTATCCAGGTGGACACATCCATGCAGCAACACCCCTGCCTCTGGGCTCTAGATGCTTGGTGGGCAGTCACTGTGGCCACACTGCAGAGACAGCAGTGCAGTTTCCAAACGGAGTTCTTTGGGCTTCACATGCCCAGCCTGCTTCTTTTTTAAAATTTCTATTTTAATTTTAGATTCAGGGAGTCCATGTGCGGGTTTATTACGAGGGTATATTGCATGATGCTGAGCGTCCGGGCTTCTATCGACCTGGTTACCCAGATAGTGAACGTAGTACCCAATAGGGAGTTTTTCAGCCCTTGCTCTGCTCCTTCCTTCTCTCCTTTTGGAGTCCTCAGCGTCTATTGTTCCCATCTTTTTGTCCGTGTGCACCCAATATTTAGCTCCCACTTATAAGTGAGAACATGCAGTATTTAGTTTTCTGTTTCTGTATTATTTCGCTTAGGATAATGACCTTCAGCTGCATCCATGTTGCTGCCAAGGACGTGATTTTGTTTTCTTTTTTTTAAGGGCTGTGTAGTATTCCGTGGTGTGTGTGTACCACCTTTTCTTAATCCATTCCACCATTGATGGGCACCTAGGTTGATTCCATGTCTTTGCTGTTGTGAATAGTGCTATGATGAACACAGAAGCTCATGTGTCTTTTTGGTAGAATGATTTTTTTGGGGGGGGGGTATATACCCAGTAATGGGATTGCTGGGTTGAATGGTAGTTCTATTTTTAGTTCTTTGAGAAATCTCCAAACTGCTTTCCACAGTGGCTGAACTAATTTACATTCGCACCAACAGCAAATAAGCATTCCTTTTTCTCTGCAGCCTTGCCAATATCTGTTTTTTTGTTTTGTTTTGTTTTTACTTTTTAATAATAATGACTGCTGTGAAGTGGTATCTCATTGTGATTTTGATTTACATTTTCCTAATGATCAGTATGTTGAGCATTTTTTTCATGTTTGTTGGCCACTTGTATGTCTTCTTTTGAAAAATGTCTGTTCATATCCTTTGCTCTCTTTTTAATGGGGTTATTGATTCTTTTCTTGCTGATTTAAGTTCCTTATAAATTCTGGATATTAGTCCTTTGTCTGCGGCATATTGCAAATATTTTCTCCCATTCTGTAGGTTGTTCATACATCTCCATCAACTCTGTATTGCTTATAGTATGTGGTCCAAATACTTATCATACAATTCAGGTCCTTCAGTCTGGACATTACCTACCTTTCCAGTGTTATTTGCCACCCGTCTGGTATATGCAGTCCATTCCAGGGGACATTAACCTGCACACTGATCTCCAAAAAGGACATGCTCTCTGAAGTTTCTGAGTCTCTGCTCACACCAATCCATTACCTGGAATGACCCTCTCTGCTTCTTCGCCTGGGGCATCTCACTCATTCTTCATGATGCAGCTCATCTATCTGTGATACGTCCCACTAGTTGCCAGGAGCAATGGACTGCCTATGCTCTATGCCCCCAGTTTGCATCATAGGACTGGTACAGGTTTTGCATTTATTACATCAGAGCAGTGGTGTAATGAGTTTTCATTGTATATCTCTATTAACAAAAGAAAAAGGAGGGTATACATTCCCAATGTATGTATATTTATTTATTCTTAAATTATATATATTTATTCTTATAAGCTAATATTCCAAGGCACAATATACTTAGTATGAGGTACATTGTTAATGATATCAGATATTAATATTTCCAACTTTTCTATTACTTCCAGTTTTATTTTGGCCAACATCTAGGCAGACTTGGGGTTCCTCATGACTTTCTTACCCTGAAATGGGCTTGACAGAGAGCTTATATAAAGGAGCAGAGTGTCAACCTGGCCATTTCCTTATTTTTTGTGCGTGTTCATATCACTAATGTCATCTTCATTTTGCAGCTTCTTTGCTGTCGGCTTTAAAGCTGCTTGCCAGTTGTGCAAGTCAGGGGAGCAAACAGGAGATAATATGCTCAGCAAACCCAGCTACAGTTCCTCCTTTATGGATCTCCCTTTCCAGGGAACAATTCATGACACATGACCACAAAACATAAGCATCCTGTGAGGGCACCTGTGTCATTTTGAACTCTAACTACCTAAAGCATAATTTCTTTATTTTTATATGAAACAGAGGTTCTGAGTTTCTTCCCATGCTCCAACAGATGCTCTTGCCTGCCCCATTCTGAGACCTCCTGATTGGATTCGAGTTAGTTCATTGGCCTTTATACCTTCCACATTGCCTGAAACTAAGCACGGGCAAATAATAACAGAACTTGGGTTAAAAAAATCACAAATATAAGGCAATTAGGAAAAGCCCCCAGGTACTTCTAACCTGAAGCAGGAGCAGATTGTTCTGCAGATTAAGTACAAAGAAACCTTCCTCCTCTTTCTCCATAATTACCTCTTGGCCAGGTCCAGCCCACATCCCATCCTTCCCAGACTTTGCGGCTCCTGGCTGTGGTGAGCGTGGTAGGGCCTGGATGATGTGCCCTCCTCTGCAATCATCTTTCACTTCCCTACAGCCATTTTCCTGCGCCTGCATTTTCACCCTTGTTTGTCTATATTGGTAATGCATAACTAAGATTTCTGGTTAAGACAGAGTGGAAGGAGAGAAGGAAATACTTCCTCAGGAATCAGAGTTGAATTACTAGTCTGCACTTTCTTTTCTTTGTTCTTTCTTTCTTTCTTTCTTTCTTTTTTTTTTTGAGACAGAGTTCGCTCTTTCACCCAGGCTAGAGTGCAGTGGCGTGATCTTGGCTCACTGCAACCTCCGTCTTCTTGTTTCAAGTGATTCTCCTGCCTCAGCCTCCCGAGTAGCTGGGACTACAGGCGCTCCCATCATGCCTGGCTGATTTTTGTATTTTTAGTAGAGACGGGGTTTCACCATGTTGGCCAGGCTGGTCTCGAACTCCTGACCTCGTGATCCACCCGCATTGGCCTCCCAAAGTGCTGGGATTACAGGCATGAGCCACTGTGCCCGGCCCCCTGCACTTTCTTGTTTGTTTATTTGTTTGTTTTTAAATTTTTTTTCTTTTTATTTGTTTCTTTTTTTTGAGACAGAGTCTCACTCTGTTGCCCAGGCTGGAATGCAGTGGCGTGATCGCAGTGCAACTTCCGCCTCCCAGGTTCAAGCAGTTCTCCTGCCTCAGCCTCCTGAGTAGCTGGGATTACAGGTGCGCCCCACCACGCCCAGCGAAGTTTTGTATTTTTCGTAGAGACAGGGTTTCACCATGTTGGTCAGGCTAGTCTCGATCTCCTGACCTCATGATCCACCCGCCTTGGCCTCCCAAAGTGCTGAGATTACAGGGGTGAGCCACTGTGCCCGGCCTATATTTTATTTTCTTAGAGACTAGGTCTCCCTATATTGTTCAGGCTGGTCTCAAACTCCTGGGCTCAAGCTATTCTCCTGCCTGGCCTCCCAACATGCTGAGATTACATGCGTGAGCCACCCCAACTGGCCCACTAGTCTGCACTCTCTTTCTTGGCATGCAAATCAGGGGTGTTAAACAGACGACTGTCTTGGTGATGAGGTCTGGAGAAGATAGAACCAAGTAAACTTTCTGCTTCTTTCAGAAGTCACCCAATGGAGGAAATGCAAACCCCAACTTTTAGGAAATTGAGGAAAGATAAAAAGTATCAACTTCCCGGAGCTCTTTGATAAAGGAAGGATCTTCTGGGCAAGTTAGAAAAAAGATCAAGTCACTCTTATAAGGCGGGGTGGGGAAATCAGGGTTGTTTCAGACTTTTCTAAAACAATAGTCAGTGCTAGAAGATAATAAAACAATTTCTATAACATTTTCAAGGAAAATGTGCCCAAGGATTTTTTAAAGGTAACATATATTTTTGAACATAGAAGAACTAAAAAAATATTGTTCTTGTGAATCCTGTTTAGGGGGAAAAAAAGGACCCCAGAGAATGTAGAAGTAGGTCTCAGAATGAAAGTACCATACAGAGGTTTGCAGGTACTGGCAGAGGCTGTGTGACAGCCTGTGAACTAAGGAATGAGGTGCCTCTGAAATGGCCTAGAGACAAATGCAGAAGTCCCTCAGCTGTGGAAAGCTCTGCGCCTTCAGGAAGGATGTTGACAGGCTCTTTCAAGCTGCTGCTAGGGGTCTGCCAGCTTCCCTGGCCGTTGGAATTATTACCCTGCAGGGAACTGGCTGTTTGTCAGTTTATTCTGGAAGCTATTCCTGCTGCAAAGAGTAGAAGACATCAAGGGATGGAACAATAGACCGCATAAAACTACACTACCACATGAAAACACTGACTCTTAAACAACTGTGAGATTTTAGGCAGAAGATCAAAGCAGCAAAGCATCTTCTCAGGAACTCAGGGTACAGAACACAACTGTTTGAGGTGAGCAGGATGAGACAGTCAGGGGGCCTAAAGAAGGGAATCGAATTCCTGGAGAAAAGCTGCTTCTTATTTTTGCTGCTAAGGACAAATGTCACGTAAAGCAACAGGACAAACTACTAGAAAGCCAAAACTCTGGGCCGGGCGTGGTGGCTCACGCCGGTAATCATAGCACTTTGGGAGGCTGAGGCAGGGGGATCATGAAGTCAAGAGATCAAGACCATTCTGGCCAACGTGGTGAAACCCCATCTGTACTAAAAATACAAAAATTAACTAGGCATGGTGGAGTGTGCCTGTAGTCCCAGCTACTCAGAAGGCTGAGGCAGGAGAATCACTTGAATCCGGGAGGCAGAGGTTGCAGTGAGCTGAGAACATGTCGCTGCACTCCAGCCTGGCGACACAACGAGACTCCGTCTTAAAAAAAAAAAAAAAAGCCAAAACTCTATGAAAAAAGTACACGTTTTAATATAGCATTGGGTTAAATTTTCAGAGGGAAAAATATGTCACAATAAAGGCTAAGTTAAAAAAAAAAAAGGCTAAGTTCCAACAAGCATAAGAAAAAAATAACCAAATTTCAGAGGTGCATGGAACAAATACTGGGGAAAGATGATTGGAATAAGAAATACACTGAGCTCAGGGAACTAACAAACTCGAATGTGAAATCTTTGAAAGGTGTATAAGAAACTCCTGCTTGCAAAGAGAAGGAAATTAAAGTTTTAAAACATTGCATTTTATAGTTGAAGCAGATCACTGGAGTGAGAAGGTTCTTTTTTTCTTTTTTGAGATGTAGTTTCACTCTTGTTGCCCAGGCTGGAGTGCAACAGCATGATCTCAGCTCACTGCAACCTCTGCCTCCCGGGTTCAAGCGATTCTCCTGCCTCAGACTCCCAAGTGGCTGGCATTACAGGCATGTACCACCACGCTCGGGTAGTTTTGTATTTTTAGTAGAGACGGGGTTTCTCCATGTTGGTCAGGCTGGCCTCAAACTCCCGACCTCAAGTGATCCGCCTGCCTCAGCCTCCCAAAGTGCTGGGATTACAGGCGTGAGTCACCATGCCCGGCCTCTTTTTCTTTTTTTAAAGAAATCAGAGAAGGAGCAGGATGAAGTGCTGATGGACCAATGTTTGCCAAATCCTTTGTTTCCAACATACCCTGACTGATGAGGGGTCATGTAGGCATGACATTCGACCACAATTCTGCCAGAAAGCAAAAGAAAAAATCTTGCAGCAGAAAGTGGAGAGATTCTTAACGACCTCTACCGAGAGAAACGCATGGTTCTGAAAAAGAAGCTGATTCAGGACTGGTATAAATAGGAAAAGAAATGACAGAAGCTACCAGCTGCAGAGGAAATGAAAACTTACAAGCAGAGAAGTGAAGAAATGTTGAATGAATTATGGCCAACAGTGAGATCTCACACCACCCCAGACCATCCTCGTGGTGAGAAGGCTCGTGACAGCTGGCCCGAGGTCATTGCTGGAGTGGAAGGTGAGCTATGCCAGCCTTGGATAGAAACTAATACAGCTGAATCCATGATTTCAGAGAGAAACCTTCACCAGGCTCCCCTGCTCTGTACGCTGATATTGGAGGAAAACAAGCTCTGCCCACTACCCACGTGGCCACTGGTCACTCCTACAGAATACACTTGGATGCATCCTCGCCATGGGGGGCTTCCGGGCCTCCTTGCGGTCTGCCTCTCATTCTCACTGGGCTCCGCCTCCTCCAGACTTAGAGAACATTGCAATGGTGAGACACGCTTTCCCATGCAGTCAGGGCCATCTCTTGGGGTTCTGGAGGGAGCTCGCCCTTGAGAATCAGAGGTCCCCAAGGCTCTGCTTCTGACCTGAAGTCACCACTTCGCCCTCATCCTGTCCCAGCGCAGAAGGACTCTTTGTCTCCACCTCATGCAAGATAGGAGAATGTCGTCAGGTTCCAGAGCTGCCCCTTCTCCAGCGGCGGCTCACAGGAGGACTCACAGCCTCCACCATCCTTCGGTGTGACAGTGGGCGGAGGACTCACAGCCTCCACCATCCTTCGGTGTGACAGTGGGCGGAGGACTCACAGCCTCCACCATTCCTTCGGTGTGACAGTGGGCGGAACGTCCTCCCTGCTTCGAATCCATTTCCATTTTCCCATTTTTTATTTGCTTAGGCTGTCTTGAAATTGTGCTTTTTTTTTTTTTTTTTTTTTTTTGAGACGGAGTCTCGCTCTTATTGCCCAGGCTGGAGTGGGATCTCGGCTCACTGCAAGCCCCGCCTCTTGGGTTCAATCAATTCTCCTGCCTCAGCTTCCCAAGCAGCTGGGATTACAGGCACACACCACCATGCCCATCTAATTTTTGTATTTTTAGTAGAGATGGGGTTTCACCATGTTGGCCAAACTGGTCTCAAACTCCTGACCTCAGGTGATGCACCTGTCTCAGCCTCCCAAAGTGCTGGGATTACAGGCGTGAGCCACTGCGCCCGGCCAAAATTGTGCATTTTGAGTCACACATGAAGAAGACTCTGAAGATGAAGCCATCTGAAGTATTACTTGCCTGCTTTATTTAGCATCAATTCCAGTAATTAACAAATTAAACATTAGGAAACTGCTGTGAAAACACCTTTAATAAACATTTTTGAAGTTCAAAACTATTGTCAAAGTACTTCAGAATGGAAGACAAAACCCTTACAACCTTATTGCAATTTGGAATGTAGTAAGGAGGTCCCCACCTCCACACCATAATAATTCCTTCGCTCAGGAATCAAATGATCTGGAATGCCACTCCCTGGGACTTGTTCCTTTGTGCTACGAGTTGCCTTTATCCTAGAAACCTATTTAAATCATGCAGTTCCTGAGTGGGCACCACACTGCCTCTAGTACCTTTAAAGGTACAGGAACTTTTCAGACTCAGCTGCCTTCAGGATCAGAAGAGCACAGGGCTGGTGTGTTCTGCTGAGTGGGAGGTGAGGGGGGACGCTACTCCTTGCCTCGTAATGCCTGCTCCTGAAGCCCCCGTGATTCTGGGTGTAGGACCGAGCAGACTACACCGGGGCTTTTCCCAGACAGACATTGGGAAAAGGCCTGGCTGACCTTCCCAGGACAATGCAGGTGGCTGCAGTCCTGCTTCTGGTGAATGGGACAGTCACTGGGGAGTCCTACAGGCCTTTGGAAGTATTGCCGTACAGCCGGGCACGCCCAGCTTTCATCCTTGCAAATGGCATTAGAAGCCATGGGATGTATCTGACAAATACTTCCTGTGCATCAGGCAGTGTTCTAGGCATCGGGAAGACAGCAGCAGACGAATCAGATAAAAGTCTCAGTCCTCCAGGAGCAAACACGGCAGGTGAAGCTGTAAAGTTAGAAGAGCGCGATTCCTCAGGTCGGCAGTTTCCCACGTTTTTGTTGTTTCCTGCTCGTTGCCCTTTATTGGATTTTTTATGCCAATTTCACTCTTTTCCATACCTTCCTCTTTTCTCTGTTACATAGAGTGTGGTGAGACTGAGTAATTAAAGGCTGCAGATGACTTTGATGACGGTGTAATGAAAAGTCTGTGACAGCTTATTAGACCAAGTGCCATCAAGGTGATTTCAGTCACACTGACACTTTCAATAATGACACTGGGATGGAATCCCTGACCTGACTTCCCTTCGTCGCCCCTTTTTCTTCTCTCTTTCTCTCTCTGAATGATTGTAGATTACCTGGCACAGGAAAGTAAGTAACTGATACTGGGGGGAAAAAAAACCAAACAAACAAATAAACAAACTCTCAGCCTAAAAACCCATGTCTTTAGTCATTGTAGGATCCTCACCAAGGTGATCTCTAAATCAAAAGCCAAATTGTGTTGGAAAACACAAACTAAACAGTGCTAGCCACCTGTAACAACCACCAAAAATTTCTCCTTTATACCATAGCTATAGCCAGGAAAAACTGAAGCTTCGATACAAAATGAATTTTACCCCCCGGGCTCTCCTCCACGTGTCATCCCACTGCAGAAATACTGCGCAGAAGGACGAAGGTGAACTTATTTTCCGAAACTTACAGGTCCATTGTCAAGTTAGCCGGGGGGAGGTTCGGATGGCAGGCCCTCTTGGCAGGTCACTGTTTTTACAACAGCAATTTGATTTTAGAAGGCAGCAGGAGGCAGCTTAATTCACTCAGAAGAGGAGTTGCCCACCCAAATTTGCTTCCTCTGCCTTTTGCAGACTTGAGCTAAGAGGCCTTGGACACAATGCCCAGCCTGTCCCTGCCTCGCATCTGTAAACGAGAATAATAACATGCTTCCTCCTTTCCCCCAACACTGGGGAGCTGTGAGAAGAGATGGGATAGGCCGCTGCCACGTGTGGCCTTGCTCATCACATCACACCTCCTCGTGTCAGATGGTAAGCCCTGGATGCCCTCATCTTATTCTCATTGTCTTCACAGGTCCAAGCTCCGTAACTGTCACATTCCAGATTTCAGATATCTGATGTCCTCCACACCACCACCACCCTGCCTTTGTTTTAAATCATTTTCTTTCTTTGATATATAAGTGTCATTTTGGGGGAAATATTTTCTTTTTTTTTTTTTTTTTGAGACAGTCTGGCTCTTTCACCCAGGCTGGAGTGCAGTGGCTGATCTCGGCTCACTGCAAGCTCTGCCTCCCGGGTTCGTGCCATTCTCCTGCCTCAGCCTCTGGAGTAGCTGGGACTGCAGGCACCTGCCACCGTGCCCAGCTAATTTTTTTGTATTTTTAGTAGAGACGGGGTTTCACCGTGTTATCCAGGATGGTCTCGGTCTCCTGACCTCGTGATCCACCCGCCTCGGCCTCCGAAAGTGCTGGGATTACAGGCGTGAGCCACCACACACGGCCAAAATATTTTCATTTTAAGTTACTTCATGCCTCAGTTTCCCAACCCCAATATTATCTTCCAGTGTTCGGGTTCTCAAATATTTAAAATAAGTGGTCACAGACTTTGTAAATCTTCTGTCTCTAGGACATGGGTGTTGCTCCTTCACCTTGCTGCTTGTTCCCTGGGTGCTCACTTACTTGACTTTCTTTCTTTGCTTTGCCTCTCCTTCCTTCTCTTCCCTCCTCCATTTCTTGAATCTATCTAGTTTCTCCAAAAATTATTTTTTATTTTTATTTTACTGTAAGTTCTGGGATACATGTGCTGGACATGCAGGTTTATTACATAAGTATACATGTGCCATGGTGGTTTGCTGCACCTGTCAACCCGTCGTCTTAGGTTTTAACCCCCCCGCATTAGGTATTTGTCTTAATGCTCTCCCTCCCCTTGCCCCCCACCCCAACAGGCCCCGTGTGCTGTTCCCCTCCCTGTGTCCATGTGTTCTCATCGTTCAGCTCCCACTTATGAGTGAGAACATGTGGTGTTCGGTTTTCGGTTCCTGTGTTAGTTTGCTGAGAATGATGGTTTCCAGCTTCATCCATGTCCCTGCAAAGGACATGAACTCATTCTTTTTTATGGCTGCAGAGTATTCTATGCTGTATAAGTTCCACATTTTCTTTATCTAGTCTATCACTGATGGGCATTTGGGTTGATCAATAATTCTTCTTAAGTGTGATTAGCCTAACCACTGAAAGTACTCCAAAAAAGACCAAGTAAGACCAAGGGTAGTTGCGGGCCCATTTCTGTGCCTTTGGCAGGTGATTGAGTATATGGGGGTGTGTGTGTGCATGTGTGTAACCAGCAAGCTGCACATAGCTGTTGTCACTTCTGCCTGACCCCCAGGCCTGTCTTCTGCCTTGGAGATGCCTCTGCAATCTTTCTCCTTTTTTTTTTTTTTTGATCAAGTTTCCCTCTCGTTGCCCAGGCTGGAGTGCAATGGCGCAATCTTGGCTCACTGCAACCTCTGCCTCCCGGGTTCAAGCAATTCTCCTGCCTCAGTCCTCCAAGTACCTGGGATTACAGATTACAGGCATGTGCCACCACGCCCAGCTAATTTTTTTTGTATTTAGTCGACATGGGGTTTCACCATATTGGCCAGGCTGGTCTCGAACTCCTGAACTCAGATGATCCACCCACCTCGGCCTCCCAAAGTACTGGGATTGCAGGTGTGAGCCACCACGCCTGACCCTTTCTCCTTCTTATGTGTATGAGATGTTTGCGTTGTCCCTCCTTTTGAAAAATTTTCACCTTAAACTATATTGCCATAATAAGTGAATGTAAAATTCAATACTATCACCTCTCTATGTTTCTACACATAATTCAACTCAATTCTTTGTTAGTAACTGGTGATAATTTCTACTTTTTCCAGTGATTTCCACCTACCATGCCTTTCTGCTGTTCCTCATCTGTGTATACGTCTTTCCATGAACCCATCCAGCACTTCCCTATGATACTCTCAGCAGGCCAGTCTGATCACGTCCTGAGTCCTTTCCCATCCACAAAAGGTGTTTTTGCGCTGTAAGACAGACGGAGCGCTGAGGCCTGGAGGCTTGCCGGGGCTTTGACTCTGGGATGAAAGGATGTTGTCCTTTCCACATCACTCACTAATTCTTTTCTCACTCTGCTTTGCCCTCCTGGGACTCAGGTGCCATTTATTCTTGAATTGTCCCTTGTTTGGTGTCAGAGAGTTTCCACTCTCTGGAGTAGTGCCCATGGTGCGATTCCAGAAGGGAAGAGGCTTGCATTTCTTCTGTGCAATAGGGGAAGCTTGAGCTTGAAAGGGCAGTTGATAAAGAAAGACAAGCTCTCAGAACCAGAACACTCACCAGTAGAGCAAGTCTGTATAGGAAAGACTATAGGTGTCAATTTTAGATCTGGAAACCAATCCTTGACAGCTATTCATGACTCTGCACTCCTCCAACATCTTCATGTCCCCAGTCTACTAGCTTCACTTTGAAGCCTACTGTTATAGCCCGGTTGCCCAATGAGGGAGAGGAAATCTCTGTGAGTCCCAAATGCTAAGTCCTGGAAAAGGGATTCTGTTGGCTCCAGTCTCTGGGTTGGAAACTTGGAATCTTCAGTCTCCTGGATGAGCACTTTGAGGAGCCCACTGTGGCAAACGTGGGGCGGCAGAAGGGGTCTCTTCTAGAAAAGTGTTCATGGCAGGGCACAGACAAAGTTGGAGTGTGGTAGGTTGGGAGGCTGGGGGTCGGGAGCCCTCCAACTACTATAGGGAATTTTCATTTCCAGCTGTGAGAAGACAGTTTACTCTAGCATAAAGCCAGATTGTAGATCATTTAACTTAAACAGCAATTAGAGTTTGTTTGTTTGCTTTTTGAGATAGGGTCTCCCACTGTTGCCCACAGTGACACCATCTCAGCTCACTGCAGCCTCAACCTGCTGGCCTCAAGTGATCCTCCCACCTCAGCCTTCTGAACAGCTGGGACTACAGGTGCATGCCATGATGCCTGGCCAATTTTTTTTTTTTATTATTTTTTGTAGAGACAGGGTCTCACTATGTTGCCCAGGCTGGTCTTGAACTCCTGAGCTCAGGTGGTCCTCCTGCCTCAGCCTCCCAAAGGGCTAGGATTACAGGCATGAGCCACCACATCCCAACCTACCTATTAGAATGGAAAGATTCTGCCAGGATTTTATGAGCCTGTTTTCTCTGCTCTCAGCTCTGTCTCAGCCATGAAGTCTGGAAAGATAAAGGAGGAATCAGTGAAGGTGCCATCTCTCCTCTCAGGTTCCCTTCCACTCTGCTCCAAGAATTTCCATGATGAAGAGAGCTGGCTGGAGGGCAGGATTCAGGTGGTGACTTACTCATTCTTCAGCCTCAGATAGGCTTTGCTCCAAGCGCAGGGCAGCACCTGGGAGGCTGTGGGAGCTCTTTCAGTCAGCAAGTAGGCAAGTACATTGTATTATATGCAGAGGTGTTTTGTTTATGGGTGTTGTGCTATTGTTGTTGTTGGACTAAACACAAGGTCCTATAAAAGGCCCAGAGGGAAGGGGTAAGCTGGGCAGGGTATAACAGAAGCAGTGGGTGACATCATCAGGCATGCTGCCACATTCTCTCTAACCTGGAGAGAACCTTAAATACACACTTCCGAGACGAACCCAGATCGCACAAACAAAACAGAAGAGCCAAGTGGGAAGAGCACAGCATTTGGAATCAAATGGCACACTAAAAAAAGGCAGAAACAAGGAATATTAATACCTCCCGATATGGTTACTGTCAACACCTAAAGCTCATAAATGCAGTTCCTGACACAGGGTAGGTGCCCAGTGATTGGAACAGTTATCATCAGTGTTATATTACACAATGGGTGTCAGCCTTAGTCCATTTAGGCTGCTATAACAAAGTATCTTAGACTGGGGAATTTATAAACAACAGAAATTTATTGCTGATAGTTCTGAGGCTGGGAAGGCGCCAGCAGATTCTATGTCTGGTGAGGGCTCTTTGCTTCATGGCACCTTGTTGTTGTGTCCTTATGTGGCTGAAGGAGAAAGCAGCTCTCTGGGGCCTTTTAATTTTTTTTTTTTTTTTTTGGAGATGGAGTCTTGCTCTGTCACCTAGGCTGGAGTGCAATGAAGCAATCTCGGCTCACTGCAACCTCCACCTCCTGGGTTCCAGAGATTCTCCTGCCTCAGCCTCCCAAGCAGCTGGGACTATAGGTGCGTGCTACCATGCCCAGCTAATTTTTGTATTTTTGGTAGAGATGGGGATTCACCATGTTGTCCAGGCTCGTCTCGAACTCCTGACCTCAGGTGATCTACCTGTCTCAGCCTCCCAAAGTGCTGGGATTATAGGCATGAGCTATTGCACCCAGCCTGGGGCCTTTTTAATAACAGCACTAACTTCCCAAAGGCCCTATCTCTTTATCCCATCACCTTGGGGGTTGGAGGGAAAAGTCTAGGAGTCAGGACTGAGAAGAGGGATCTGCACTTCAATGCCATCGCCATGGAAGAAAGCACTAGGAGCTACGTGGAATGAGTGGGAAAAGCACAGACTTTATGCCAGGAATCCTGGTTTCACTCTCAACCCACTGCATGGACCCGGGGGCAAGTTACACAACTGGTCTGATGTTTGGCCTCCTCAGCCTGACTTTGAAATAATATCTTCCTCATGGGGTTGCTGTGAGGGACAGAAATGGTTTAAAGAAGGACCTAGGATAGTACTAGGCATAGAGGAGGCAATGGCTAAGTCATGGTTCCTAGCATGCTGAGAAGCTGGGGATGGTGGGTTCTTAGCAGCAGCTTCAAGAGAGGAGTGTTCAGAAATTGGGCTACTTACCCAACAGGGCTCTTGGAAATGAAATTGATTCATAAGACTGAAAGATTATAAAATGAGATCTTTGTAGAGTCAGTAACAATCTGTGAATTATTTTGGGTTATTGGAGGACCTGTTATGGTTTGGGCAGCAAAGTATACAGAATCTCATTAGGGTGATAGGACTTCTTGGTTAAAAATATACCTAAGATGACAGACCTTCCAGGCCAGGGTTGCTTTTTATTTATTCATTTTTTATGTTTTCATTTATTTTTTTGAGACGGAGTCTCGCTCTGTCACCCAGGCTGGAGTGCAGTGGTGTGATCTTGGCTCACTGCAACTTCCGCCTCCCGGGTTCAAGCGATTCTCCTGCTTCAGCCTTCCAAGTAGCTGGGATTACAGGCATCCGCCACCATGCCCAGCTAAATTTTGTATTTTTAGTAGGGACAGGGTTTCACCATGTTGGCCAGGCTGGTCTCGAACTCCTGGCCTCAAGTGATCCGCCTGCCCCTGGCTCCCAAAGTGCTGGGATTACAGGCGTGAGTCACTGCGCCCAGCCCCAACTTTTTAAATTTTAAAATTTTCATTGTGATAAAAACCACATAGCGTAAAATTTGCCACATTAACCATTTCTAAGTGCACAGTTCAGTGGCATGAAGCATGGGGGTGCAACTGTCACCACCATCCATTCCAGAACTTTTCATCTCCCCAAACTAAAACTCTGTCCCCATTAAACATCAACTTGCTGTTCCTGAAGCCCTTGGCCACTCCCATTCTACTGTTTTTTTCTGTGAATTTAATTACTCTAGCCACTGCCTATGAGTGAATTCATACAGTATTTGTCCTTTTTTGTCTCTCACTTAGCAAATGTCCTCAAGGTTCATCCATGCTGTGGCCTGTGTGAGAATTCCCTCTCTTTATAAGATAAGATTGCCTTTGTAAGTGGGCGCCCCAGGCGTTCAGCTGAGGGTTTTTCCATAGGATCTGCTCAACTGGGAGCATTTTGCTGAATTTAGTTCTGCTTTTTCCTGTACCCCCGATGCCTTCCTTACCTTGGCATCACTGTCCTGATTCCTGTACCAGCTTCCTAACCTGCTCCATCCTGTGCTCTCCCGCCTTTGTGCTCAGTCTTGCCCCCATCTTCTGATCACCTTGCAGTTCCCAGAGCTGCTTGTGTCTCTTACCTGTTCATCTGGGCCCGGCGTGGTGGCTCACGCCTGTAATCCCAGCACTTTGGGAGGCCGAGGCTGGTGGCTGGCTTGAGCTCAGGAGTTGGGGATCAGCCTGGGAGCATAGTGAGACTTTGTCTCTACAAAAAATAAACAAACTTAGCCAGGTGTGGTGGCATGTACTTGTAGTCGCAGCCACTTGGGAGGCTGAGGTGGGAGGATTACTTGAGCCCAGGAGGTCAAGGCTGTAGTGAGCTATGATCACACCACTGCACTCTAGCCTGGACAACAGAGTGAGACCCTGTCTCAATTTGGAAAAAAAAAAAAAAGGTGCACTGACCACGGGTGTCCAGCATTCCAGAAGCCCACTTGGTGTTCTCCTCATCTCCTACCCCAACAAGCAGCTACTGCCTTGCCCTCCAGCAGTAGGTGTTAGCTCTGCAGGCTTCAGGAGTTGATAGAAATGGAATCCGACAGTATGTACTCCGTGTACATTCTTTTTGTGAGACTCACCCGTGTTCTCGCACATTCCATAAGCATCCCATGCATTCCTGGCTCCTTGAGATGCTGTGAACTGGGGATGGTTGACTGTGTCGTATTTATGTGTGTGTCTGCCTCCCGGTTCCAGCGGAGGGCGAGGCGGGGGTCATCGTTCTCAAGGGCATCTTTGTGTCTTCCCAGCACTCAGGACAGTGCCTGGCACACAGATGCTTCAGTAAATGTTTGCCGAGTGAACTCGATGAATGGGCATTTTGTCACTGGGTCTTTTCACTTATTCCTTGGCTTGCTCCCTGTCTCCCCTTGAAACACAGCTGCTTTCATTGACCGCGTCTTTATTTGTTGGGTGGATGTGCTTGTTTTCAGTGCCAGGAAGGAAAAACAAGCACAGAAGTCGCCCCTCCCGGGCAGCCATATTCCCGGCTAAGAAGCCCTCCTTTGTGCCAAGAGCAGAGCCGTCTATGGCTGGGTGGAGGGTCACAGCCTGTGGGACGGTGCGAGGAGGTGGGGGCGAGCTCTGGGCTTGCAGGCAGGCGGTGACTCATGCAGAGTCCGGCCACCGGTGCGGGAAAAGGGCTTTGACGTTCTCAGCAAAACCCCAAGGCGAGCTCAACGAGCAGCCCACCTGCCCCTCCCACCCACGCAGGGCCTTGCAGATGAATCTGCTTCTGTATCACATGATCCGTTTCAGCAGGAGAGAGACGGAGAGAAACAGCCTTTTGTTCTGCCAGCCTCCATGATTGCGTATCTTAGGCACAACGCTCTGAAGTCAGGCTGAGGATTCTAATAAAACTTGGGCAGCTTTACCCGGAAGACAAGGTGCTCTTTCACTAGGCATGATTTGGACCCAGGATATAAATTCTCTTTCGTGGGACGGGAGAGTTGTGTCTTTGCTTATCCTCGGGGAGTCTCACTGTGCCCCACTGATCATGCGTGCGTTCCAAAGCTGTCAGGTAGCCCCCTCTACAATCACACATATGTGCAACCACATATTTTCCAACCCAAACGAGGGTACACACCATCTGGGGAGGGATTCCCCCTTCCCATATGCGTGAATTCGTTTAGCTAAAAAGCATTAACAGTCACAAAATAAAATCACATTGAGACCCACATTTTAATGGAAACACTGGACCTTGGCGTTGTGCTGGAGATTTTGAGATCTGGGATAAGAAACCCAGAGTGAGCAGGTGGAACAGTTCCCACTGGCTTTGGTGACATGGCCCCAGGACTGCTGTCTACCTGGAGGGCCTGTTTGGAGCTGATTTTGGAGAGGTGGTGGCTACACTCCTCGCCGCTGTGTGCATGGTGCCTGACCTTGCCTGGAAGCCTGCGTGTTCACTTAAATTCAGGTCCTCTGTTCAGCACCCCATAGCTCCTCACGGATCCTCACCCTCCATCCCTGCCTGGGATCCCCACTCTTCCACCTGGTAAGGGGTGCAGGGAGGTGGTCCAGGATCCAAGCCTCAGCTCCACCCTCAGCGACTAAGTGCCTTGTGGGCTCTTCATTTATTCAGTGTTCAGTTCCTTTTTTGAAAAGTGAGTCATGGCTGGGTGCGGTGACTCACGCCTGCAATCCTAGCACTTTGGGAGGCTGAGGCGGGTGCATCACCTGAGGTCAGCAGTTCGAGACCAGCCTGGCCAACATGGCAAAACCCCGTCTCTACAAAAAGTACAAAATTAGCCAGGCATGGCTGTAATCCCAGCTACTAGGGAGGCTGAGGCAGGAGAATTGCTTGAACCCAGGAAGCAGAGGTTGCAGTGAGCCGACATCAAGCATTGCAATCCAGCCTGGGCAACAAAAGCTAAATTCCATCTCAAAAAAAAAAAAAAAAAAAAAAAGAAAGAAAGAAAAAAAGAAAAGTGAGTCATTATACCTGCTGCCTCGGGATTTGTATTTTATTTTTACTTTATTTAATTAATTTATTTAGAGACAGGGTCTCACTCTGTTGCCCAGGCTGGAGTGCAGTGGCGGGATCATAGCTCACTGCAGCCTCTGACTCCTGGGCTCAATCGATCCTCCCACCTGAGCCTCCTGAGGAGCTGGGACTACAGGTGTATGCCACCACGTTTGGCTTTGCTGGGATTTCTGTGAGGCTCTTCAAACATATGACCTGACTCTTACCCCACTAGGCTACTCTACCCCCCGTCCCACGCTGCCCTACGGCACTGCTCACCCATTTCCCCTGCCCAGCACACCCTCTTCTCTTCCTCTAGCCTAACTCACCCTGACATCTCAGGCCCAGCTACCTGACCAGCCTGGCTCAGCCCCTTCTTACTCCTGAACTGTGTGGTGTTTCATGCTCTGTCTTCTATTGTTGGTTTTCATTCTGTGTTTGCTGGTCTTGTCTCTGCAACAAGCTGTCTGTGCCTGGAGATCCAATCAAATACACAATAGTGTGCACGGAGCTCAGTGCATAGAAAATCTGCTGGAAGAAAGGGTTAGCAAGATGAGGACCAACTACCCAACTGCTCTCATGCTGGAAACCTCTTTTCTGTTGTGCTGTGCTTAATCTGCCATCTTGTTACTGCCCTTCCCTAAAGCAAGTGGGTAAAAAAGCCGGGCTGCCCCCCAGGCCTAGCCTGATGGGGAGGAATCTTTTTATTCATCACTCATGGTTCCTCCTGAGCCACAGCCCAGGGCTGGCCCTACACCGCAGGGGCAGGGTTGGGGAAGGTAAAATTTGGGCTCCTGCTGCCCCTGCCTCCACAGCAGCAGGGGTCTGGTGGAGTGAAGACAGGGTGCCTCCCTAATGCCCTTCATGGGGTTGCCCAGGGTCTAAGGCCAGAGCTGTCCTCTGAGTAGGGCAGGGCTGTATTGACACTTGCTGGGTTAAGAAAACTGTATTGACATTTTAGGAAGAGTTATAGAAAAATCTCATTCTGGTTGATTCTGCCTGTGAATCTCAGTGATGTGAGGCTTAACTTGTTTCCATCCACTTTAAGCCTTTTTCCTCTGGACCAAACAGGATTATCCTATTTTTCCTTTTGAACCAGGGCCTGATGACATCAGAACTTGGGCAAGCCGCCTTCTTTTGTGTGCTGGGAAACGGCTGCTGCTGGCCAAAGTGTTTTGTCTGTGCTTGTGAAGGGTGAGTGGGGACAGCTGGGACCCACAGCTGGAAGAATGCAGGTGCTGCTTTCTGAGATGGGGAAGCCTGTGGGAAAGCAGGCTTGGAGGGAAACCGCACAGTAAGTTGGAGGTTTTTGATGGAGATGCCGAGTAGGCAGCTGACCATATGCACTGGAGCTCAGGCGAGAGGTTGGCTCCAGAGAAACCAGTGTGGGAGTCATCCGCGTGCAGAAGGAATTAAGCCATGGGCTGCGGAGCTGGAGAGAATAGGACGCTGGACGCTTCTGCTGCACAGGTGGGACTATGACGAAGAACCAGCCAAGGAGCCTGAGAAGGAGGGACCTGGAGGGACGAGGCACCAAGACAGAGCAGCGCCCTAGAAATCAAATGCTGCCCGTTGAGCAAGGAAGAGACTAAGATGTGGCGTGGTGACCTTGGTGGAAGCAGTTTAGTGAAATGTCAGGAAAGAAGCGAGTTCACAAGAGCAAGGGAAGAGAGGAATTGAAAACAGCACATATGAAGCCTTTTTCCAGGAGTTTTGCTGTAGAGGGAAGCAGAGATACGGGGAGGTAATCAGAGTGAATGTATGATCAAAGGAAGATTTTTGTTGTTGTTTTGAGACAGGATCTCATTCTATCGCCCAGGCTGGAGTGCAGTGGTATAATCACAGCTCACTGCAGCCTGGAACTTCTGGACTCAAGTGATCCTCCCACCTCAGCCTCCAAAGTAGCTGAGTCTACAGGTGCACACCACCACGCCTGGCTAAGTTTTCATTTTTTGTAGAGACAAGTTCTCACTATGTTGCCCAGGCTGACCTCAAACTCCTGACTTCATGTAGTCCTCCCACCTCGGCCTCCCAAAGCACTGGGATTACAGATGTGAGCCACCTTGCCCAGCTGGTCACGGAGCAGTTTTCTTATCCATCATCTTTGAATCTTTGTTCTTAATGAAATTCATGCCAGACAAAGGCCCACAATCTAACCTGGTCGGAGAAAGAGGAGGGGGTGAATCAAACACCCTAGGAAACCTTGCTTTTTCTCTTCGAATCGGCCTCTTTCGCCTTCTGCTGCTGGGCGGTTTTACATTTGTGGGCTGTGAACTACCCGGGGACCAGGACCCCCGTGCTTCATCTGCAATTGCAGAACCTGGAGAAATAAACTGTCCTGCCCGAGTGATCTGCAGGAGCAAGAATCCAGTAACTCCCATCGCTTTCTGAAAGCAAAAGCAGCTCTCAACCTGCCCGCTTCCTTCCCACCTGCCACCTAGTGGCCCCCTGCAAAATGACATGGGCGGCAGTGAAGGGCTCCAGTTACCATTCGGCTCTCTTATCTGATCTTCATAGGGTATTAGCTCGGGAAGGCGCCTTAGAGACGATCTAAGCCAATCGTCTCAATTTACAGCTAAGATAACAGACCTAGAATAAAGGTATAGAGATAATTAGTGGTAGAGCTAGGACTAGAGCCTAAGACCCTGATGAGGCCTGCAGTGAGGCCCTTCTGTGTTCTCTCACTCAACCATTCAATCAACTTTAGCTATCTGCCTTACATGCAGAATCCAAGGCTGTGCACTGCACTGCAGACGAAAGGCCCTGTCGCTATCCTTAGGAGCTTCCTGAGAGGAAGGTGGACATGCATAAAGACCATTACATAAAATATATCTTATTTTACATTGCATACAATGACTGCTCTATAGGAGGTAAAAATGAGGGCCAAGAGAAGCTGCCGCCAGCCTGCCTGGAGCCAGGGAAGGCTTCCCTGAGGGGTGGTGTTGGGGTGAACCTCAGGAGTAGTAGTCTCTCAGGCAGGTAAGGCAGGGCAGGCCCAGGCCCAGTGGCGCCGTGTGTGGTGGTACACGGGGCAGATACTGAACTGTGGAGTTATTGCCTGAGCGTGACATCAGGGACAGACACGAAGGGGACCAGCAGCTAGGTGAGGGGCCTTGTGTGTCTGCAAGGTGTTTGGGCTACACATCACCAAAGAATTATTAGAAGGCGTAGCATCATCAGACATATTGGTTCAATAGATCTCTCTGGCAATAGTGAGAAAGAAAAATTGGAAGCCAGTGAAACAAGAAGCAAGGAAACATCAGAATGTCACAGCAGCAGTGCAGGCCAGTGTGGGAGATGTGAGCAGGCAGCGCTGCTGCAGTAACTAGGAAGAGTGTCATATTTACGGTTGGGAAATGAGTGCGTCTGGTCTGTGCACCACTGTCCGGAACAGAGTCAGGCAAGCTGGCCGGGGGTAGGACAGGAGGGGAAGGGAGGAGCTGCTCAGTGTGGTTGCGCGGAGGGGCCGGTGCTGTGAGTCAGGTGGGAACGCCTGCAGGCAGCTGGGTGTGCCTGTGGCTCTGAAAGCAATGCTAGCCACAGATTCATACTTTAGAGATTAGTTGAGGAACAAAATCAGCCAGAAAGGGCGAAAGCGGCTGTCAGAATTGACCATGCACATTGCGCCCAAGTGGCCATGTCTTTAATCCGTTGTCTTCAACAGAAAGTCCCCACAGGAAAGACCTTGGGCAAGGCAGTTCTCAGTAGCTGAACAAATCCCTATGGGGGATGACACTTGAAGGCTCTGTGCTCCCAGCAGCTGGGCGACAGTTCTTCCCTGGCAAGGGATCTGCCCTTCCCAGGCTGGAGTTGCTGTTTCCTCCATTTACTGTCACAGTTGGGCAAGGGAGTCCCCTGTGACGCCCAAGTAGATCAGCTGGGTACCGAATACCTTCCTTGCTCCTCCCACAGGGTGTCAGCAGCCCTCTTCCTGCTGATGACCAGGGTGGATCTCCCTTGCCAGGATGGTGACTGTTCTCAACTCACCAAGGAGCCCAAAGTGCCCCGCAGCAGCCATGGCTTACTGCTTAATGGGGCTCTTGCTGTGTCTCAGGTGGAAGTGTTCTCCCTTTGGGATATGGGGCTTCTAATCCTGCAGTCCACAGGCGCAGGTTTGGGAAGCCCACTCTCCTCAGTGGACTGTTGGAAGTGACAGCCATTTTTGCTTCCACTTCTTGGTTCCCTGTTTCATGTAGTCTTTTCACTGGGGACATGGTAAAAGGTGACAACCTGCTAGCAGCCCTCGCTCGCTGTCGGTGCCTCTTCTGCCTCGACGTCCTCTCTCGCCGCGCTTGAGGAGCTCTCTAGTCCGCCGCTGCACTATGGGAGCCCCTCTCTGGGGCTGGCCGAGGCTGGAGCCGACTCCCTCTGCTTGCAGGGAGGCGTGCACCGACAGGCGCGGGCGGGAACAAGGGCTGCGCGCGGCGCTCAGCGCGAGTTCTGGGTGGGCGCGGGCTTGGCAGGCCCCGCGCTCGGAGCAGCCGGCCGGCGCCACCGGCCCTGCACAGTGAAGAACTTAGCACCCCGGCCAACAGCTGTGGAGGGGGCCCCCGGGTCCCCCAGGTCCCCCAGGTCCCCCAGCACTGCTGGCCCGCCCGCGCCGCGCTCGAATTTTCACCGGGGCTCAACCGCCTCCCCGCAGAGCAAGGCTCGGGACCTGCAACCCGCCATGTCCAAGCACCCCCGCGGTGGGCTCCCGCGCGGCCCAAGCCTCCCCGGTAAGCACCGCCCCCTGCTTCTCAGCGCCCGGTCCCATCAACCACCCAAGGGCTGAATAATGCAGGCAGTGACTGGCAGCTCCGCCCGTGGCGCTGGCGGGGGATCCACTTTAGGAAACCCAACTGGGTTCCTGAATTGGGTGGGGAACTTAAAGAACTTTCATGTCTATCTGGGATATTATATATACGCTAATCAGCACTCTGTATCTACCCGTCTGGTAGGGACTTGGAGAACTTTTATGTCTAGCTAAAGGATTGTAAATACACCAATCAGCACTCTGTGTCTAGCTCAGGGATTGTAAATGCACCAATCAGCACCCTGTCAAAAATGGACGAATCTGCTCTCTGTAAAACGGACCAATCAGCTCTCTGTAAAACGGACCAATCAGCTCTCTGTAAAACGGACCAGTCAGTTCTCTGTAAAACAGACCAATCAGCTCTCTGTAAAATGGACCAATCAGCTCTCTGTAAAATGGGCCAATCAGCAGGATGTGGGGGGGGGGGGTCAGATAAGGGAATAAAAGCAGGCTGCCCCATATAGCTGGTGGCACCCCGTGGAGTTGTCGTTTTATGCTGTGATGGCTTTACTGTGTTTTGTGTTTTTATGATAAATATTACTGCTGGTTGTTTTTTGGGTGTGTATTGGCTTTATGAGCTGTAACAGTTACGTGGAAGGTGTGCAGATTTATTCTCGGGGTCTGAGAGACTGGGAACCCACCGAGAAAAGTGAATAATTCTAGTAGGCGTAGCTTTAAGAGGTGTAACACTGATTGTGAAGGTCTACAGCTTTGTTCCTGAAGCTGCAAAACCACTGAACTCAACAGAAAAAAGCTGTGGAACGCGCCCAGACATCAGAAAGAACAAACTCCGCCTGTGCCTCTTTTAAAAACTGTAATGCTCACCCGTAGGGTCCGTGGCTGAATGCTTGGGGTCAGTGTAACAAGCCACCAATTCTGGACACAGTGGGACCTTAAAAAGCACTTTAACTCGGTGAACACAAGATGCTGGAGGGTGTCTCCCCAACCTTGTAAGCGAATAACCTCTGAGCTGGTGCTTCGGCCATTCTTTTACTGGGTGGCAGCTGCTGGGTGGTGCAGAGCGTGTGATGTGGCCATGGATCCATGGCCCTAGCCCACTCCCATGTGGGATCGCTGGGAGAATGGCGCTGATTCTCTGGACAGGAACAAACACACTTGGAATATGCTTCTATTCCTAAGAAGTTGACTGCATGGGAGCCCAACATCACCAGCTTGCCATGTGCTGGTCATTCTCTGAAGAGCAGGGCCATACTGACTGCTTACCTGAGCGCTCTGGTGGAAGGAAGTAGGATGTTTGGTGGCAGCAGGAGCAAAATCAACTCTGGTAAGCATTCCATGCTGTTGGGTTCTGTGTTACCACGGCTGTCTTACGGGTCTATCGGTGCCCATCCTGGGAGAGTGGTGGATGAGGCTAACAGCAACTGGCCGAGTCATTCTGTCTATGTAGTTGCTTAATCTTTCCTGTGGTGGATGATGTTTGCTGAGTGATAACGTGACAAGGATTTTCACACTTCGTGGACACTCCAGCCACATGCCCCTTCCCAGACCACTACCTCTTTTATCTTCCCGTCTTTCTCCCCAAAGGTACCTAAACTGCCCGGCCAGGTCATTCCCCACTGCCCATGAGTCTGTATAGACTCCAACCTTGGGCCGCTGTTCTGTTTACATGAGATGGTTACCCAGACCCACTGCCTGAGTGAGGCAGAAGTGCAGCTGTCATCCATTTGTAGCTTGCGCCCACAGACAAACCAGTCCAAGAGCTTTTGATTTGTATGAGATCCCTCCTATGGCCAAAAGCAGGAACTGAAGAAGGGGTATTGGTAAAACAGGTGGCAATGGGAAATACACCAATGTGATATTCTGTGGAATGTCCAGAGAGTCCCAATCTTTTCAGACAGGGCAGAGATTAGAATCGTGGGCAAAACTGTAAATGAATGTCGTCCATCTCACGTGAATGCAAATTGTTTCTCCCTCTTTCCTGATTGGGATAGAAAACACATTTGCTGCATCCTTGGTCACATACCATGTACCTATGGCATTATCACACCACTCTAGCAAAGATTCCACATCTGCTCTGGCAGCCACAATGGGGATTGCTTCTTGGTTGGGTTTATAGAAGTCAATTGCCATCTTCCAGGACTTGACTGAATTAAATAGCAATATGAAGTCTACCACCACTGCATCCTTTGGCTCCTGAAGGGTGGCACAAATTTTCACCATCCTCCCCAGGATGGAATACTGTTTTTAACATGCTTGCTTGGCTGGGGGAAGGGCAGTAATTCTAGAAGCTTCCACTTGGTTTTCTCCACTATGATAGCTCCTACCCTATAGGGCACAGATCCAATGTGGGTGCTGGGCTAATTTCTAGGTATATATATCCCAGTTACACATTTGAGGACCAGGGAAATGACCCCTGATGGGTCCACAGACCCAGTGGACCTTTGGCGAGGACTCCCTTTATTTTTTGTTCCTGTATGGATGGTTCCCCACTCGAGAAGGACTGTGATGACACTTCAGGTTCCCCAGATCTCAATTCCAGCTCTAACCCTTCAAATGTTGCATCTTCCTCCTCCTGTGATGTGTGGCCAGCCACTCGGTCATTTGGGGAACGGCTGGGGCGATTGTTACGGCACATGGTGGTGCCGGGGACCTGGTCACCTCTCCAGTTGTTGGGTTCCAGGCCCAGGAACTGAGCAAGGCATCATAATATTTTTAGGGGGTGACAACATTCAGCCGCCTGACCATCCATTCTTGATTTCTTTTGATAGTGTAAGGTGAATACCGCCCTTGCAGTAGGCAGGGTGGGCTGACTCCCTGGGCACTCTGGAACCAAAATGGCCCATCAGAGTTGTGAGTTGTCCTGCACTGGGGCAAACTGGCCTGGCTTTCATAGTCTGCCTCCATCAGTTATTGCATGTGGGCTGCCACGGGGAGGGTGTGCAGGCTCTAGAGGAGGCCGTGGCAGAAGGTAGGATTTGTAGCAGTTGGGACAAGTTTTTTTTGAAGTGGACCTAGGTGGCACATGCAGGCTCTTTGGAGACACATCACAGATAATGAGGGGGGTTCCTGAGGACGTGAAAGGACAGGGTCAGAGCACAGGTGGATGGATTGACCTTCTGTACAAGGAGGGACATCTTTATCTTTCACTGTCACAGAGTGAGCAGAAGGAAAGATAGGGTCCAATGAAGATAAGCATTTTAGGAGAGGGACAAGGAGCTGGGAAAATCTGGCTTTGTCACCTCTATTTTCTTCATAACATCAGAAGCAAGGGCATCTGCTGAACTTGGGTTTGGGTCAGCTCAGGGTTTGGGGAGCATAGTCAAGGGGAGTGAGAGAGGACGCTGTCTAGGGACTGCAGGGCAGTGTTCCGGGACCGCTGATGTTGGGCATGACTGGCTGTGACCCTCTGCCTGTGTGTTTCCCGAGCAGTGACAGCAAAGCTGGAGAGAGAGAGGAGCATGGAGGTTTTGAGACATGTATAACCAGTGAAACCATCATTACAATCCAGATTGAGAAATTTGCCATGCCAGCCAGGCCTTGAACTCTCCACCGGTCGGTAACTTTGTTTCCTTAATCTTTGGGTCCTCCTAGCTGATTGAAGGGCCTCAAATCACAATGTAAAGGGATAAAACAATTATGGTGTAGCCATACAATGGAACACTGCTTAGTAATACAAAGACACAAGCCATTGACACACAAGCAGATGAACCCAAGATAATTATGATGAAGGAAAGAAGCTGGACAAAAAACAGTACATACTGTGTGATTCCACTGATACAAAACTCTGGAAAATGCAGACTAATCTGTGTGGCCGGAAGCAGATCAGTGGTTGGGGGCAGGAGTCATTACTGAGGGCAGGAGGGAGTACTGGACGGGTTCACTTTGTGGATTGTGATGATGATTTCACTGGCTATAACGTGTCAAGACTTCAATTTGTACACTATATACGTGCAGTTATTGTATGTTAATCACATTTTAATAAAGCTGTTAAAATATTGACCTGAAAATTAACTGTATTATTGAATCATCGATAATTAGCAAATAGAACTATGGAAAATGCCCTCTTAAATTTCAATTTAGTCAACTTAGATCTATTAGGGATTTTAAAAGCAGACCTTTTATAGTTCCAAGTTAAATCTCTAAATTAGTCAGTTGTAACAGAATCTGACAAAATGGGCTGTTTTCTTTTACCACCTTCTCTCTTAACCCATCGAAGGCTTCCTTTTTTCAACTCTGTAACGTCCTGAAGTGTTCAAGGGGTCTCTCCATAGGTATGACAATGGGATGATTGTTGGTGCTTCCCATTAATCTCTCTTGAGATCCTTTCCACGTCTCGGAAAGGCACCTGTTCTTATTTGCATTTTGCAGATGAGGAAACTGAGTCTCAGAGAGGTTAAGGGGGTAGCCCGGGGCCATGTACATGACTGCAGCTCGGGACTCGGCGTCCAAAAGGGTGCCTGCCCATCCTCCTGCCAACTTAGTTGACACAATTTTCCTTTCTAAAGGCTTTCCCCCAATACCATTGCCATTCTTAATTAGGGCTGGGTACCGTCGAAGCCTCCTTGGAGTTAAAGGGCTGCTAGGAGGAGGAGGTGGGACGGGAGGTGGCCGTTCTCAGAGTGCTTAAAGAACTAATTAAAAATTAGTCTTTTTAAATTTTTAATTAAGTTAATGTCTGTAGGGCGAAGTGTCACGGCCTGGGAGGACGGTGCGGCTGGCTTCAGCCCTTGAATGCCCCGCGTCAGTAACAGTTAGGGGGTGGGGGGAAACAAAGCGAGGGCGAGTTCTGCTGGGCGCCCGTGGGCTCCTAGAGGTCACTGTCGCACTCTGCTACTAAAGTGGGTTTCCCCAGCCCGTCCAGAGAGGTACTGGTGTGCGGGAGAGGCCAGCAAGACAACCAGGGACGCCTACTCCGCCCAGGGCCGGCAGCCGCCCCGCCTCGACCACGCCCCCAACCCAAGCCCGGGATCGCCCCTCCCCGACCACGCCCCTCACCCCCGCCTTTTCGGGGCCAAAAGCGAAAGCGCGCTCGGTCTCTCGGTGCTCGCTCCATCGGGTCTGGCGGGGCTGGCAGCGGCGAGGACCCGGGTCTGGCGCTGTGGGCCGGGAGCCGTGGGGCGGCATGGAGGGGCTGGTTGTCGCCGCCGGCGGGGACGTCTCCCTGCACAACTTCAGCGCGAGGCTGTGGGAGCAGCTGGTCCACTTCCACGTCATGCGGCTGACGGACTCGCTGTTCCTGTGGGTGGGGGCCACGCCGCACCTGCGCAACCTCGCCGTGGCCATGTGCAGCCGCTACGTGAGTGCCTGGCGGCCGAGGGGGCGGGCGGCGGGGCGGGGGCGTGGGGGCGCCGGGCCTGCGCGAGCTGCAGCCCCCCAGGCTTCTCTTGGGTCCACAGGGCGCCCTACTCCCCCGAAGCCCACCCGTGGGATGTCTTAGGAAGCCCGCGGGCGCCAGGGCCTGCACCACCTCGGGAGCTGCGCGCGGGCCCCGAGCCCCTCTCCTTGTCCCGCCGCCCCGCAGCTGCGTCCCGCACTGGTCTTTGTAGGTCAGAATGTCTTGGGTCTGTCCTCGCCACACGCGCGCTGGGGGACGCGTCTACCTCGTAGCTCTCCTGCCATCTGGATTTTGAGCACACTGATAATTTTTTGGGGACTCCTGCGTCTCCACTGGATGTCTCAGGCATTTCGCACTAGGCACACATCAGGCTCTCTTCTCCCAACCTGCTCCCTCCTCCTCCTGACTGGCGCTGTGATGGCAGCTCCATCTTCCTGGCTGTGCGTTCAGAGCCTCGCAGTTGTCTTTGATTCCTCTTTCTTCACACTCCACGTGCTGAATCCCTAGGCACTGCCGCCAGTCAAAGCAGACAAAACCCAAGCCGCCCTCACCTTCACCCTGCCGCGCTGGGCCAAGCCTGGGACATTATCATTTCCCCTCCTCTCCCGCCTTTCCGGCTTTGCGCGTCGCCGCCTGGTTTCCCCTGGTTTCCTGAGGCTGCTGTAAGAAAGTGCCACAGACCGCGTGGCTTAAAACAACAGAGTTTATTCTCAAAGATCTGTAGACAAGGTCTCTTACTGTCACCCAGGCTGGGGTACAGTGTCATTATTATAGCTCACTGTCACCTCAAACTCCTGGGCTTAAGTGATCCTCCTTCCTCAGCCTCCCGAGTAGCTAGGACTACAGACATGTGCCACCATACCTGGCTAATTGTTTTTTTTTTGGTAGAGATGGGGGTCTCACTATTTTGCCCAGGCTGTTCTTGAACTCCTGGCCTCAAGTGATGATCCTCCTTCCTCAGTGAGCCCGACTCTTTTCTCATAAGGACATCAGTAATGTTGGATTAAGGGCCCACCCTACTCCAGTATAACCTTGTCTTAAATTATATATATATAATTTTTTTTTTTTTTGAAGCAAAGTCTTGCTTTGTCGCCCAGGCTGGAGTGCAATGGCGTGATCTCGGCTTACTGCAACCTCCGCCTCCCAGGTTCAAGCAGTTCTGCCTCACCCTCCTGAGTAGCTGGGATTACAGGTGTGAGCCATCACGCCGAGCTAATTTTTGTAGTTTCAGTAGAGCTGAGGTTTCATTATGTTGGCCAGGCTGATCTCGAAATTCTGACTTCGTGATCCGCCCGCCTCGGCCTCCCAAAGGGAAGCAAGTCCCTTTGGAAGTAAAGAATCTTTATGCTAATCTTTATCCTAAAGTGCCGGGATTATAGGCGTTAGCCGCCGCGCCTGGTCTAAATTACATCTTATTTACATCTGCAGAGACCCTGTTTACAAACAAGGTCACATTCATAGGTACCCAGAGGTTAGGACTTAAACATATTTTTTGGGGAGACACAATTCAGGCCACAACACTGCCTTGTAACCAGGGCAACAGAATGATAGTTTTAAGACTGAAGTTGGATATTTTCATTTCTCTGCTCAAAACCTTTCACGAGGTGAACTCAGAGCACTCGAAGACTCCAGTGATCTTCGGGCTCTGTTACCTCTTAGAGCTCCTGCCTGTCCTCGAGCTGGGCAGTGCTGGCCTCCCAGCCGCATTAGCTCCCTCTCTCAGCCGTTGAGTGTTTCACGGTGAGGTTTGTCTGCTTGCCCAGGGTGAGCGTCTGTTTCTCTAGCTCCTGGTGCACTGCTCTCTCAGTCCCTGTGGAATGAATGAGTGAGGCCCCCTCAGCGAGACCCTTCTGAAGCCAGTGAGGCAGTGATGACTGAGGGTGCTGGGGGCAGGAAGTCATGGGTGAGCGTCTTAGCTGTGCACAGCGGCACCTGGGAAGGCCTTGGGAAGGAGATGGCATCTGGATTCCTTTCTTGCTTTTCTTTTCCTTGTTGTTTCCTTTTTTCTTTTTTTCTTTTCTGGAGGGTCCTGGCAGTGGACCTGTGAGCAGGCGGCAGCGGAAGAGGCCTGGGGGACCAGGGGTGATGGGTGGGGCTGTGTGCTCTGTGCCACCTCGCATTCTCTCCTTATCCCAAGGCGTAGTGGGCAGGGCTTTGGGCACTGGTCAGATCTGGTGTCGCTGCCTTGTGCCCCTTTGTGCAGTGCTGGTTTGGGCTGGTAAGTTTGGAAGAAGTAGGCTCCTCCTGTGGGTGGTTTTGGTCACCCGACCCCATGGTGGTCACAGCTCCCAGTGAGGTGTATTTTCTTATCTGGAAAGTGCCCCTCCAGCAAAGCCAGGCAGGAAAAGGAACAGGGGATTGATTGAGTTACCTGACTTGTCAGAAGTCCAGTCCCTCTCACTGGCCACGGTGTGCCTGGATGTTCTCTCCAGGGGCAGAAGGCCGAGCCAGCTGGGGAAAAGAGGTGCGGGCATTAGCTTAAGGCAGGAAGCCCAAGGTTCCTGTGACCCATGGGCCGGCCCTCCATCTACTGTCCACCCGTGACCCGGCCCTCCATCTACTGTCCACCCGTGACCCGTGGGCCGGCCCTCCATCTACTGTCCACCTGTGACCTGTGGGCCAGCCCTCCATCTACCGTCCATGCAGGTAGACTCTGTGGAGCTCTTGTACCTTGGTGGCAGGGCTGAGCAGTTGTAATAGAGACTTTGTAATCCATAAAGCCCTAACTAGTTTACTATCTGGTCCCTCTCAGGAGTTTTGCCAGCCCACACGTGGAGAATGGCACCAGACGGTCTGTGAGGTCTCTTCCCTCCAGCTTCCCTAAACTCCCACATGTGAGACTGTAGAGAACAGACACCATGCAACCCGGAGCTGGCTGACCTTGGGTTGAGCAGGGATTTTTGGTGCCCAGAGAGGCTGCAGGACTAGTGACACTGAGTCCTACCAGCTTGAGGGAAGCTGGCCTGGGACCTGGGCCCGTGCCTGCTCAGGGATTCTTGGACCCCCCCCCCCGCCCGGCTTTTAGGAGTGGAAGGTGGTGCTTCAGCTGCAGCAGAACTCCCTGGGCATCTGCTGGGAGACCACAGTCCTAGTGTGATGTCGGAAGTAATGAACTATTAAGGGTGACACGATGGGGCTTTACATTTTACTTTTGGTAGAAAAAGGCCACCCTGGGTAAGGTAAATTTTCTTTTTTCTAGAAGGTTTAACTGTACATACTATTACCATGCAGCTAAATGTTGAACTTGAGGAATCTGTAAACAGCAGGCTCATTAAGATATTTTTGTATCGTTTTTAGTGAAGAAGCATACAGTAAATGCTTTCATTCTTCTCCTGTGTTTTTTGATCTCCTGCCTTTTACTGTCTTTTGTGGAAGTGGCTTTGAACCTTTAGGAGATGAGCAGCGCCTGTGGTCTGTGCCCTGCCATACTGTCTGGCACACAGTAGCTGTTTGTTCAGTTAACTTGTCCCCACCAGGACAGTTGGGGTGGCAGGGGAACCAAACCCCAAAGTCTCTGTACCTCTAAAAACCTTGCCACTTTCCAAGAGTCTCAGACCTCTGTAGCCAGGCTGCTTCTCCTGGAAATCTGCTATTTTGATAAAAGCAATTTTGGCTGTATTACCAATAAGTGGTTTTTTTTTTTTTTTCCTTTGGAAGCTAGACCTTTTTACTTTATTTTTTTATTATTATTTTTAATAAAAATGTAGAGACAGGGTCTTACTTCATTGTCCAGGCTGGTCTCAAACTCCTGGTCTCAAGCAGTCCTCCCTCCACAGGCTCCCAAAGTGCTGGGATTGTGGGACTAGCTAGACATTGTTAATGGTGAGAGATTACTCCCAAAGTAGTTGGGAGCAGTTACTCCCACATCGCCGAAGGGCCCATTTGTTGATCTGAGCATCATTTGTACTGCTTGTTTCACCTTACTGCTTCTTGTCTGAAATGAGGTTGGCCAAGCATGTTCAGAAGTTATTTTCCCTATTTAGATGCTGGTGGCTGGTGCCCTTTGTTTGTATCAAAGTCACAAGGCACTCGCTGACCCTGAGGAGCCCACAGGGGCTGGAGCAGCCCACAGGGGCTGGAGCAGCATGCTCCCTCACAGGCTGAGATGAGATTAGGCATCCTGCCTCTGAGCCAGCTGCTGTGGGGCACGAGGCACCAGTGCACAGGTGCCCCGACTGTGAGTCACTTTCTTCTTGCTGTAGCCTTAATGATCTTGTTTGCTTCCCTTTTGGTTGTGGTGTTGCCCTTCAGCATGCTTTGGAGTTTGAGACACTAAAACGAGCCTTTCGTGTGAAACTGGTCCTAGAACTTAGTAGCACTGTGGTTCCAGCTTCGTCTTTCCCAACTCCGCTGACCTCGTATGCAACATGGGGTCCACCTACTTGGTTGTTGACGGACGCCACCCCTCTTTCCCTCGGCACCTGTGCCTGTCCTCTCTGAACCTGCCACTGCCATCGTCGTGAAGAATCAGAAGCCCGGAAGCCAGAGTGTGGCTGGCCTGCGGGGGGTGGAGAAGCTGCAGTGTGCCCTGTGCTTTTCTTTCAGGACTCCATCCCCGGCTGGCCTGCGGGGGGTGGGGAAGCTGCAGTGTGCCCTGTGCTTTTCTTTCAGGACTCCATCCCCGGCTGGCCTGCGGGGGATGGAGAAGCTGCAGTGTGCCCTGTGCTTTTCTTTCAGGACTCCATCCCCGTGTCCACCTCCCTCCTTGGAGACACTTCCGACACGACCTCTACTGGCCTTGCCCAGCGCCTAGGTATGTACCCATAGCTGGCGCTGCATGGCCAGCCAGGTGGGGCCCACTCTTTAATGGAACCGTGAAGCAAGTCCCTTCGGAAGTAAAGCATCTTTATGCTAAGAACCGTCACCTCATTGCTGCTGGGAAGCACAGACCTTTGCACGTTGGGTCTTATTTAAGGGGCACATTCCATGCTCGCCTGTCATCACCACCGTCCCAGGGCTGGCCTGTTCCCAAAGGACTCCCACCTCGTCCTTGGGTGTGTCCTTGAGTCCATGAGCTGATTTAGTTGCCTTCCGTAAGTGCATCATCTCCTCCTGGGAGGAGAGCATGAGAAGTGCCCACAGCCCCTGTGGGTGGTGGCTCAAGGTAGCCTCCCGGGCCTTAGGAGGAGTCAGTGCAGCTGATGGAGCAGGTGTCACCTCTGTGCAGGAAGGACTGTCCTCACTCAGTGTGATGCCGTTCAGGGCTCGGAGGGAAGACTGGCCTGGCCTGTGAGTGTGGCGTAGAGCGGGGATTAAGCAAAGGTCATGAGGCTGAATGCTCCACTCCTCCCACACCCCAACACACTTCCTGTGGGCCAGGTAAGGCTTCCATGTGCTCTGCGACCCCCAGCCCCAGTGCCTGTGGCCAGTGTGCACAGGATGCCTGTCTCCTGCCCAGGCCTGGCGTTCTCCAGTAGGCCCAGCTGCTTCCGCTCTGGAGTCTTCTCTGTGTCTCAGGCACAGGACCTGGTACCTGACAAGGAACCTCTGTGTCGGTCACACTGAGGCAAATGCACACGAATAGCATGGCACGTGGCCCAGGGGGAAGGCAGGGCAGGGTGGAGTGTCACCAGCAGGCCCATGACAGTATGTGGATAGGACAGAGGTCAGGGAGGGCACAGGTCAGCATTTCAGGAACTCGCAGTATTCTTTTTCCCTCCCTTGGAGGTGGAGACCTGACTTGTAAGTTAATTTGGTAATTTTTAACTAGGAAGTAAATTTAAAATTTACAGAAAAGTTGCAAAGAAGATAGAATTCCTGCTTAGCTTTTGCCCCAATTTCCCACTTGCCACCCTTCCCTCTTTGTGTTTGTATCTTTTTTCTGAGCCACGTGAAAGTAAAGCCGCCTTTTGTGTCTGTGTCACTCTGTGTGTGTGACTGTGTAAGGGGTAGCACACTTACATGGAACAGGTTACTGCGTGTGGGAGAAGGCTCAGGAAGGTATTCATATTTATACAGACAGAAAGCTGGGTGGGGTTGCGGACACACTCCCATAGAGAAGGTGGTGTGAGCTTGTCTGGCAGGCCGTGAATAACTTTTATATCAATAAGGTAAATTAGTCTCCAGAATATTTGCGAGATGGAGGCCTAGTATCTATATGCAAAAAAGAGGGGTTCTCAGTATCTCGACTGTCTCGACAAGTCACAGGTGTGCTGTGGCTTCCAGCATCTCTTAAGGGACTGGTGCTGCAGAGCTCAGACCAAGAAGGGGTTTTCCAGCAAAGTCCCGTGCTGTGCCAGTTGTCTTGAGCCTGGGTCTGGGCCCTAAAGTTGAAAATGCCCTATTAATGCACTATAATGAAAAGGGAGAGGTGTCCTGAATCAGTATCTTATATGAGAGATGAAAGCAGGTAGGGAAAGAGAAGGCCTGGGGGGTTCTCAGTAGCTCCGGAAGCATCGCAGGAGTTGGTGTGGCCAAGGGGACCCAACTTCCTATGGCCCTGGAGGGCACAGCTTGGGTCTGAGGGGCTCAGTGCCTCCAGACACAGTGTTGTTCCTCAGAAATCCTGTCTCTGCAGTTAGAACAGTTGGAATAGCAGGGGGGCCCCCTTGGGGTAAAGGGGGATGTTCCTGCCCCTGGGATATAGGGCAGGGTGTGACTTACAGGCTCCTCCTAGGCAGCCTTGGTGAGCCCCAGCTTCCTACCACACTGCCTGCCTTTAGATCACCCTCTACATGAGTGGTCCCAGCCTGCCTAACACAGCTAGGAAAGGATGAGGTTGGTCCCTAATGGTGGGGGAAGCCTAAGAGGCTTCCTCACTCCCCGCAGGGCTGAGCAGATAACTGGGCACAGCTGTCCACCTCGGGGGCACACTGCACCCAGCACGCTAGTGGGCGGCTCTGTGCTAAGTACTGTAAGCTGTTCTTTAAACACCAGCTCTTGGAATAACCGAACAGCTGCCTTTGTCCAGACACATTCCTTTTTTTTTCTTTTTTTTTAAATAAACAGCTTTACCGAGACGTAAACACATGTCATACAATTCAGCAGCTGTCCTCAGGCAGAGGCTGTGCTTGCCGCCGCCTTGCTTTCTCATAGGTGCGTTGGCTGCCTTGTAAGGACAGTCAGTGAGTTAATACCCAAGACCTTTCCAGCCCTAAAAATCACGCAGCCTTGTACAGCGGAAAAACAGGCTTTTGGGGTCCTGGACTCTCCCTTTCCTCAATTTCCAAACAAAGCTGGGAGAGGTTTCCAGGCCACGGTGGGGCCTGGGCCTGCGCCTGCACCTGCGCCCCTGAGCCACATTGTCTCTCAGGGTTCTTGGTGGGACCACAGCTCAGATGGCAGCAACTGAAAGGACAGAACTGCTGCCCAGATGAGATCCCATGACGTGTGTTCTAAATCGGCCTTTAGTAATGGTGCAGGTGGCCTGGTGCCCTCAGCCTCACCGCACCACCCTTTTGCCTTTTGGTGATGAGGCTAAGTACATGCTTACCATATGTTGAGGTGGGGGTGGGTCAGTGCCTCTCCAGGGGTGAGTAGTTCTGCACTGGCCCTGCCTATGGGTGAGGCTAAAGGAGGAGGCCGCGCAGTGGGGCAGGCAACATCCAACTGCTTTAGCCTTTTTGCCCACGTATTTTCAGGATATTGGCTTTCAGATTCCGGGTATATGACTCTGCTTGATTTTTGCAGTTGGCCCAATGTGCACCTCGGCCATTTTCTATTGATTCTGTAGAAAAGGACTAAAACTTACATTCAGTAGAAAATTACGTGTGTGTCCATATGCCTATCTGTGTGCACACACACACAAATATATTTGTGTGTATACACATATATGCAAATGCATGGAAATGTAGGAGGGAGGGAAGTGGAACTGGTTGGGGTGGGGTGGTGCTGAAGGAGAACTTTAATATTTTATTTTAAATACTTTATTATTTTTTTTTGAGACGGAGTTTTGCTCTATCGCCCAGGCTGGAGTGCAGTGGTGCGATCTTGGCTTACTGCAAGCTCCGCCTCCCAGGTTCACGCCATTCTCCTGCCTCAGCCTCCTGAGTAGCTGGGACTACAGGCGCCCGCCACCATGCCCGGCTAATTTTTTGTATTTTTAGTAGAGACGGGGTTTCAACGTGTTAGCCAGGATGGTCTCCATCTCCTGACCTTGTGATCCACCCGTCTCGGCCTCCCAAAGTGCTGGGATTATGGGCGTGAGCCACGGCTCCTGGCCATTTTTTGTGTTTAAAATTTTTTTTTTTTTTTTAAATCAAAACACCAGAAACCCCTCTGTGTAGGGCAGAGGTTCTTAGGCAGTGCGGGGCACCTGCAGGATCTGTTCCAGCAGACAGCTGGCCCCAAATCCTGGCTTTCTGGGTCAGGAGGGCTGGGTGGGGCCCAGGAGCTGCCTCTCGAACAAGTTCCAGGGAGGCTGCTGAGGTGGGGCCTGCCCTTCAGAACCCCGGGTCTGGTGGAGAGACCGGGAGAGGCCTGAGTGACTCGTCTGCATTTGCAGCACCTGTCTGAAGAGAGGCATGGAGATTAGAGCTTTCTTCTCTCCCTACAACCCCATCCTCTTTCTGAGCATTTCCCAGCTGCACGTGGCTGTGAGGAACACGGGGCCTGCAGTATTTCAGGAGTGGCTGTATCAATGTGTTTTCTCTTTTTAGCCAGGAAGACCAACAAACAGGTGTTTGTCAGCTATAACCTTCAGAACACAGACAGTAACTTCGCATTACTTGTAGAAAACAGGATCAAGGAAGAGATGGAGGCTTTCCCCGAAAAGTTCTAGCTGAGTGGCAGAAGTGAGAATTTGTAAACTTATGTACAATGTATGTGTAAATAAATGGATTGAATTTCAGTTTGTCATCAGGCCACGTTCCCGTTTTGTTTTTAAGGGGTTAATCTTTTGAGCTTCCTTCTCAGCAGTATGTGGGCCAAAAGGCTCATGCTGACCCACCTGGTGAAGGAGAGGCAAAGTGGGCAGTATATACTTCCTCATTTGGCTGTGAGTGGTAGAGGGATGAAATGGGATTTTTGTTGGGATTGAAGACTGTAATCTAAGAGTTTCAATCAGACATGACTGTGACGTGCATCCTCAATTAGAATTAAAGTGATGTATAAATATGCTTTAGATTTGTGTGTGCATTCCTCAGAATTCTGCCTTGTGAATTGATGCATTTATCTCCTCATTGCAGTGAAACCCCAGGGCACGTCTCTTCTTGCTGTGTTCTCCCTAAACCCCTCCTCTGGGCACTCCTTTTTTGCTGTGTTCTCTCTTGGGCCTACATTTGAGCACCTCCCTACACTGCCCCATTACTGCATTTGTGGTCTTGTGAAGTCTGACTTCTCTAGGCTTTGTCTCCTCATCTATAAAGTTGGAGTAATCCCCACCTTGGTGGGTTCTTTTTAGGATTAAGCAGGTAGGTAGAAATGCTTTGCAAACTATAAGTGCCGTGGCACTTAGATGTCAATTATAGTTTGATCTCCTTCCTTTTTATGGATTCAGAGGCTTCAGGTCCTTCTTTCTCTTCCTGTTATTTCATCGTCTTCCCTTCTCCCCTCTCTTCTATCCCAAATCCAGAGTACCTCAGGTACCTGCTTTGGTCGTTTGTACTCCTTAGCCTTTAATCTTTAATCCTACCACTTGGAGTGGGTTCCAGTCTTGGGCCTTCTCCAGAGGTTCAGATGGTCTGGGGCCCAGGCTTTGGCAGGATTGAAAGCTCCCCTGGTGCCTCCGTGCAGGCAAGGTTGAGGACCACTGGCAAAGAACTTTCTAATCTTTGGGGTCCGTCTGAACCCTTTTTGTTCATCCAGAGGCAAAAGTCTTGCACTGAGCCAGCAGCAGGCAAGTGAAGGTAGTGACCCTGGCCAGGATGGAAAGGCACGTCGGAGGAGTGAGTCTGTAGTTCCGGGTGCTTCCCTCCTTTGCAGACTTTCCGTGCTAACCTCGAGGCCCCGGCCAGCCTCATCGCAGCTTGCAAAGCTGAGTGGACACCTCTCTAGAAATATAATAGCGAGTGACACAAAATCAGGGCTATGGAGAGAAGAGTTTGGTATAAATACTTTATTAAAGAAATATTGTCATTTTCGTTAAAAAATACTACATTAGAGAAGAGAGTTTTGGGTTACCAGTCTTTCCTCACAGAATCACAGTGTAAGATACTCATTTCTTGACGTCTCTAGGAACCTTCAGGCCACGGATCAGCAGAACATACACGAACAAGGGAAAAAAATTCCTCTTAATTTTACTGATGGCCCCCCCGTCTCTCAGGTGGTCTGAGAGTGGCACTTGGTAAACAGTTTGTGTTTAATCCAGCCTCTGCCTCTGACTACCTTTAAGACCAGGACTCGAAGCAGAGTGAGAGGCCTCCCTCCACCCACCTCGGGGCGAGTGAAGACACAGCTTACAGAGGCGTTCAAAGCAGTGACGCAGTGAGGTCTGAATGAACACGGAGGATTTTATTACTCACCATTAATGGTAGTGAAATGCCCTTCGGTGGATACCATCAGGTGAGGTAGGGAAGACATTCCAGAGGAAATCTGTTAATGGGGCAACGTTTTTATTTCCGTACATTTACATACAAATTTTCCCCAAAGGTACAACAGATGCGACACCATGCAGACACGCAGCTGTGAACGACAGTTCAGAACTCAGCGTAAGCTTGTGCTATGAACGAGCACCGTCAGAGAATTCCCACCCACACGTACAGAAACACAGTTTTTATATTACAACCTCAAGGACAGAGGGAGGGAAGTGTTCGCCGCTAGACATGACACACCATACTGCTTTTCCAAAACACACGGGACATGAAAGCGAGGTGGTGCCTTCTAGACGAGAGGACAGCTGTAGTGTGGGCCTCCCCCGCACATGCGATACCTCGGGCCGGGCGGTGTGACGTCACAGGCCCACTGATGGCACTTGCAGTTTGGGATTGCTCATTTGGCTCTAGGAAGTGGTGGTGTCTGAGTGCGATACTTCCCTTACGAGGTTTGTTTTTGTTTTCTTTCTGTTCTGTAGCCAAACCAATTTACCAGCCCGTCTTCCAGATGCAGGTGATCTTACTCTCAGTAAACAAAAACATGTAACCTTTTTCCTGTTTCTCTTGGGTGGTAATAATTAGGGTATTTGATAAGAGTTTGACTTCAGAAAAAGAACAAAGTGAAGAAATGTTCAGCTCCATCTCAGGTGTTCACATTTGTGCATAACGTTTATTGAAAGGCTGACAGGGTAGGCTAGCGGAATGCAGGGGTGTGTGGAGGAGAGTAGCAGGGGGTGGGAGGGTCAAGTTGAAACAGTGGGTGCCTGCGAAGGGTCTCCCTATTAGCCAGGAAGGGAACAGCACAGAGGGGTTCAAGCGTGACAGATGATGCTGGGAAGTGGGCAGCCGTAGCAGCCTCCTCTGCCGAGCCCGGCGGGCCCAGATGCGTATCAGGCTTGGGTGGGTCCTGCCACCTTGCTCACTTGGTACCAGATTTCCTGGGGCTGTGCCCACAGGGAAGTGTTGCTGCTCTGGCAACATTTCATAAAGGTGTTGCTCGACAGCTTCAGGTATCCCTAGGCTGAAGCTGCCATCGAACAGGCACCCGGCCTCCTCCTCCTGAGGCTGCCCTGGGAGGAGAGCTGTGGGACCACCTCGCCGGCTGAGAGCCATCACCTGCCGACCGTCGGCAAGTCAGCCTCACTCACACCCGCTGGACTCTGCTCCCAAGAGCCCAGGCTCTTTTCCTCAAAGCTAGCCTCTTTTCCAGTCATTGATGGATTAGTCCTGATGGCTGAAGTGCTGAGCACTGTCTTCGTTGGACCAGTTTTTTATTGTCATTTGAGGTGGAGATCAGAGATCATGACCAGAAGAGTGTGAGTGCTGTCCCTTGCCACCAACTTCCTAGAGATTTCGGGCAGCACTCTACAGCTTCAATTTCCAAAAAAAAAAAAAAAAAAGTTTACACGACCAGTGAAGAGACTGCTCGCAACTTTCATCACTTAGCATATCCTTCCACAACACAGTACAGTAAGTGGACTGCAGGGTGGCCTGGTGCTGAGGGTGATGGATGCAGACGTACACCTGTCCAGGTGCAGGCTCAGGGGCCTCGTTGGATCCTTCCCACCTTCCCCAACTGCCTACTGGCCTGGCTACTGGCTAGGTCCTATTCTGTACGTAATGGGGGTTTGTTGACAGGTGGCTTTGTAGCAAGTACTCCAAAAAAGGTAAAAGGCATTTCACAAGTTTGGCACGCAAAGGCTGCACAGATCTAAAGAAAGGCCTTTGTAAAGGTGAATGCAAACTAATGTTGAAACATGGAAATGTGACTTTAAAACAGAGGGAAGGTGAGGATGAGCCGGACGTGGAGCAAGTGGAGGCAGGGAGAGGCCAGCCGGACAGCCTCCCTTCCTGGGTATCAAGATCCCAGGTGTCGGCGTGGTCCAGCCACTGGAAACACGTGGCCAAGAGTCTGCTTGCCCCTTGCTGTGTCTTTACACATCTCCAGGCCCTTACTGATGTGTGGACCGCATGTGGAGGAGACATGAGTGGCGACAGCAAGCAGCAGGCCGGGTGGAAAGCTGGAAGGGGAGAAGGTCAACGCCTTTTCTGCCCTGTGAATTCTAGCAACTGTCGGTTGAAGTCACTTCATTGTCTCACCCAGGCCCGAGACCACAATTTCCCTGGAAGGACACAGCCCATGGCAAAGACATGCCTCGAGAAGGGATGAGTTGGACAATCCCAGTAAGAAGCCAGGCTGTCCAGAAAAGCTGGTGCCCAAGTTGCTACAAAGTGGTGCCTGCCCTTGCCAAGGAGGCTGTCTCTTAGTGGCCTTGGGTGTCCTACAAGTTTCCTCCGAAAATGCCAAGAGGAAACCTCCACTTTCTGGGGTGAAACGAGGAACATGAAGAGACCCATGGAGGTCGAGGCAGGGGCAGCGTTGAGCTTTGGTGAGTTATTGCTTTCTTTCAATTTGTCTTGATGCCTTCGAGAGGCTGGAGGTCATTTGGACTCACCTATGAGGAATCTCCGCTCCCTGCCCGAAGCCCCACCTCTGTGCTATGCGAGTGACTACAAGCAGGAAGCTGGCCCAGGAAGGCAGGCGTGAGGGGGCCCAGCTCCTGCGGGTGCTCCCTGGAGTGATGTCTGAGGTGACGGCCATCCAAGCTGGTGATCTTCATGGTGTGTGCTCAAGGTGTGGGTGACGGGCGTGTGTGTGTGGAGGGCAGCCCCCCTTCTGTGGATTTGCCTCTGCCATCTTTTTGAGTTATTTTCTAATGGTTTGTAGCTTAGAAAGTAGCCATGTTTTCAAGTAGTGCCGGCACAAGAGCTGCCTGTGCACGAGGGACTTTTCTGCTGGAGCCAGTCTGGGAGAGGAGGAATAAAAACGAGCACATCTCAGGTCTCGACGCGTCTGTTAGCTGTGTACTCACAAAGCTGTGGCGACATGACCGCTGCTCAATTAAGATTTCTGGTGAAATGTTTACGCTTTTTCGCCGAGAGCTTCCAGCGGCAAGTACAAAAGGATGATCCTGAAGGAAAGATGAAGCTGGTTTTAATGGCGTCTGTGAGCTGCTTTCCCTGCACACGAACTAGAAGCTCTTACCTTACAAACAGAAAGGGAAAAAGGACCTTAAAAAACCATACACAGACTCTAGCAAAAGCCAGATTCATGTACATTTCACTCTGTCTAAAATGCAGTCCTGGAAACGCTCCACGGTCCTGTCCTGCCTCTGCACACAGGCAGGCAGCCTGGGGGGCTCCTGGGTGCTGCCAGGAGCCGTGTCCCATCTCCCCAGAGGGACCGGCCACGGCCGTGGTCACTGTGGCATCTTCCCAGAGCAACTGCGTCTCGCTGCCCAGGGAGGTGATTCCATTCGTGATCAGTGAGAGGGAGAGGGAATAAAGTGCTTCTCGTAAAAGTGACCAAAATAAATACACACATTTAACGGCAGAAAAGAAAGTCTTGAAAGGGTTATTTCCAAAGAGTTTGTCTCCTCCAACCCGCGCTCCTTGGACTTTTGGAAAGACAGGATTTCCCCCACACCAGTTGAGAGGCTCAGCTTGGCTGAGGCAGCTTTCCCACCCCTGGCTGCGTGTTCGGTCCCTGGTCTGTAAACCTGTGCCCAAGCTGCCCCAGACCCTGGAGCCCCGGGTTCCGCAGGCCGGGCTACATGGCCTTCATGCCGTTGGCCGTGGCACCCTCGGGCAGTGTGTCACCCGCGGCTGCGGCATCGTGGAGGCCCGAGTAGTCCTTGAGCTCGGCGTTGGTGAGCAGCAGTGGCTGCTCCCCCTTCTTGTGCGGCAGCAGCGGCTGGCGCGTGTAGTGCTCCCCGTTGGAAATGTTCTCAGGCAGGTTCTGGTCCCTGCTCTCAGGCAGCAGGAGGATGCAGATGATGCAGATGAGCGTGCAGCAGGCAAAGATGATGTGGTGCAGGAAGTAGCCTTTCTGGTTGTGCAGCTCGATGATGGGTGCCGTCAGCATGCCGAAGCCCGCGCTGGCCAGCACCAGCCCCAGCCCGCCACACCTGCAGGGGGAGGGAAGCACAGGGAGAGCTGCTGTGGGCTAGCGGGGCCGGATCCCAGGAAAGCTCGGGGTGGACCAGGAAGCCACCTCTGCAGGGGCCCTGCTGCCCTGGGCACTGCCCAGTATACCCCGACCTCACACGTCCCATGTCACCAGCACCCTGGCTGTGTCTGTACAAGGCCACTCTAAGGCAGTGACTGTTTTTCCTCATCAAATCAAAAGCTTTTACTTAATTTATCTTTTTCTTTAATGTTTCCTATTTTTATTGTTTTTTCAGGGCTGGGGGGACCATGAGAACTTTATTTTGAAAGGCAGCCTTATATAATACTACTGTAAATGGGAAACTGATATTACTTGCCATAAGTAGTATACAAGGAAAAACAAAAGGGAATGAAATTATGCCATTTCCTGAAGGCCTGGGGGATTACCAAGGGTTAAAGAGGGTAGTAAGGACATACCAGCACGAACAGAGACTTTCTCTTTGTCATAACTGGAGAGATTGCAAGATACTTTAAAAGAGTAGTTTCCTCACTGTGAGTTGATGGCCCACGTGTCTCCTGAAATTGCTCACATACCACCACTGGAAAGGGTCCCATCTCTGAGGATTGTGCCTGAAGGGTCCCCCAAATGAAGCTGTGCACTGACAGAGAGGAACTCACTGCAGCTCTGAGCTCAGGATAACCAAAGTCCAGAAGGCCAGCCATTGATTTCCACTCCCTGCCTTGTACGGGAGCAGCCAAGAGTCCCAGGGATTAGTAGATAACGCAAAACTTACAGAACCTCTATCCCTCAAACCTCTCCACTTTGACCTAAAAAACACATTACTGGGACAAAGGTGTTCTGTGGCCCCTGAGAAAGCAGTGCTGTACCAGGCTGCAGTGGGACCGTGGCACTCAGGTGACAGGCCAGGCTAGAGAGGGCTGCCTGGTCCCCAGTTCTGGGGCCTCATTGAAGGAGGCAGGCAGAGACGGCCTTGTCTCAAGGAAGGGGGAGTGGAGTTGTGTGCCTCGCTCCACAGCAGCAGGCAGACTGGTCCTTTGGTTTGGGGAAGCTTTCTAATGGGGCTGCTCGTTAGGCACCCCCTTGAAGTGAAGAGGCCTTTATCCTTTGAACTGCTGAGGCTCAGTGGGCTGAAAGGGAGGTCCCTGCAACAGGTAGGAGGCAGGTAGATAACTCCAGCTCTTGACTAGTCTGTGGTTCTCTTGGTTGGCACTATAGGTAGCTCCTAACTCACCAAAAGACTGTCCTTACAAGGTCACAAGATAAAAGATCAACATACAAAAGTCAATGATATGTCTACATGCTAGCAACACCCAAAAATGAAGAAAATGCCATTCACGATAACATGCAATGAATAAAATGTTTAGAAATAAATAACACAGGAATGCAAGACTTGTATGCTGAAAAAGATAAAACATTGCCGAGAGAAAATTAAAAAGATAAAAATAAATGGAGTGACATTCCATGTTCATGAATTAGAAGACTAAATATTGTAAAGATGGTAATTTTTCCCAAATCTATACATTCCACATAATCCCTATCAAAATTCCAGGTGACTTTTTTTATTTAGAAAACAGTGAGCCAATCCTAAAATTTATATGGAAATGCAAAAGACTCAGAGTAGTCAAAAACAATTTTGGAAAAGAACAAAGTTAGAAGGCTTGCCTTCCCAGTTTCAAAACTATAAAGCCATACTGCCTAAGGCAGTGTGGTGTTGGTGTATATATCAATAGATCAATGGAACAGAACTGGGAGTTCAGAAACTAACCTTCACATTTATGGTCAACTGACTGTAGATGGAGGCAAATCCAGTGAGGGGGAAGGGATAGTTTTTTCAACAGGTGGTGCTGGGACAACAGGATATTCATGTGCAAAAGAATGATGTTGGACCCTTCACGTCATGTAAAAAAATGAACTCAAAATGGATAATAAAATCTAAGTGCTTAACTTAGCTCAAACTATAACGCTTCTAGAAGAAAACGAGAAAAGCTTTATGACCTTGGGTTAGGCAAAGATTTCTTACACATAACATCAGAAGTAGGATCCATAAAAGAAAAAGCTGATCAATTGGACTTCGTTAGGATTAAAAACTCCTACCCTTCAAAAGATACATGTTTAAGAAAAGAAAAAGACCATAGACTGGGAGAAAATATTCGTGAAGCATATATCAGATCAAGGACTTGTAACTAGAATATATAAAGAACCTTTTTTTTATTTGAGAGTCTCACTGTCGCACAGGCTGGAGTGTAGTGGCATGATCTCGGCTCACTGCATGCTCTGCCTCCCGGGTTCATGCCATTCTCCTGCCTCAGCCTCCTGAGTACCTGGGACTATAGGCGCGTGCCACCATGCCCAGCTAATTTTTTGTATTTTTAGTAGAGTCGGGGTTTCGCTGTGTTAGCCAGGGTGGTCTTGATCTCCTGACCTCGTGATCCACCCGCCTTGGCCTCCCAAAGTGTTGGGATTACAGGCGTGAACCACCACGCCACTCTTCTAACTCAAAAAGAAGACAGATAATCCAGTAACAAGATGGGCAGGCCAGACACAGTGGCTCATGCCCAAGGAGGCTTGGGCAAAGGTGACCTGGGCAGGGTGGATGGGAGTCCCAGGGTTCCCAGGTGGCCCTCATAAACCAGATACACACAGGTCTATGCTAATAACCCCAGGAAGATTCACAGATTTGGAGCCTTTTTCTCAGAATGCAATGGAAGAATGGTGATTTTGTGTGTGTGTGTGTGTGTGTGTGTGTGTGTGTTGGGGGCTTTTGTCCTCTTCTGTAACAAAATAAGAGAAGACACTTCTCTCTCCCTTCTCTCCCTCTAATGTAGAAATGACTGCCTCTCTGTAGGTTGCAGTCCACCCATCTGCATCCACCATGGGCACAGGGCTTGGGGGCACAAGGGCAGCCTTGCCAGGCTTGCAGCCCTAGGGGACAAAGACTCGCTGGATTCTTCCCTTTCCCAGCTCCTTCCTGTCCAGCCCATGACCAAGTCCTCAGGGCCTCCACTCCAGGCCGCCTGGGTCTGCGCTCCTCCCTGGCGCATCTTCTGCACCCCCTGGACTTTGTTTCCTCACCATTGCCAAACCGATTTTCCTAGAACACAGCTAATCATATCACCTGGCTGCTCAGAGTCCTCCAATGGCTCCCTCCTGCCTGCAAGGTGATGCACAGGTCCTGGGGGCCCCACCTCTTCCTCCTGTCTTCTGCCTTTCAGTCCCAATACTCATGGCACCGGGGTCCCTCAGCTCTGTCTGGTGCTCGCTCTGTGAGGTTGGCCTATGCTGGCTCAGCCGAGCTCCCACAGGCTACCTGGGTAGGGCGCCGTCTGTGCATTTCTCGAGGAAGGAGATGCCTTCTGGTACAGGGTCTTCGTTAATGTTTATTCCATTAGATGATTGTCAAGACTGGGGCATCAGCCATTAGCCTCCAAGCCTTGAGTAAACCCACATACAAAGAGCCAGCCCAAAGTGAGCTACAGAACAGACTTTTGCTGCCACAAAGGTGCGAGTGCCGTGGCTGGGAGCAGGAGTTCTGGAGCCCATGAGCCTGGGCTAGAATCCTGGCCCCCGCCCACCAGCTTCACTTCCCGAAGCCTCGGTCTGCCTCTATAAAACAGGGATGAGAAGAGCTCCAACGTCCAAGTGCGGTGGAGGTTAAAGCACGAATGTGACTAGCATGGGGACAGGAAGATCCGTGGCTTGATTGGTTCCAGGTGGCATCCATTGAGTGCCGGGGAGGGGCCACCCAAGTCTTTCAGGGTCTAGGGGGCAGCTAGGTGTAGGAGGAACCAGAGCTGGAGAGGTTCAAGAACTGGGAGGCGAACAGGATGAGCCTCTCCCATGGGCCTAAAGCCTCCAGGCATGACATGGAGTCCTAAAAGTTGGCAGAGGGGGCTGTGCCACTGGGACCCTTCTCCTCCACCCTGGCCTTCCTCTCGGTGAGGCACCAAGCTCTGCAAACACTGCCTCCTCAAGCTGCTTCACACCCGCCCACCCTCACCCTTCCAGGAACCTCTGCTCCTGCTCCCCGAGCCCTAGGAATCCAGCCTCTCCTCCTCCCGCCACAGTGCACTTGCCAAACACGCATCCCCTCTAGAGCCACTATGTGCGGGCTCCAGGCCGCATCCTGGGAATCCCGTCCCAGCCACCCTTCTGAGTCCAGACTGAGCAGGCTCTCTTGGGCACTTCCCCTGCATCCTCAGGACACTTGTGTAGCCCGAAGACACATTCGCGTTGCGTGTCTGTGTGTCTCTAATAGACACCAGATGTTTCCAGGGCAGGACCAGGCTCCACTCCGTGTGCTGTCCCCAGCACCTGCCCAGCCACTGAGACCTGGCTGGCACCTGGGCATCTACTCAGTGCTATAGTCGGATTTCTAGACTGGCCCCAGTAATTCCCACCCTTGTGCCTTGAGTGTGCGCTGGACCTCAAGGTACAAGGTACAAATAACGTACTTTTTAGCAATCAAATTTACGGCCAGGATAGTGAGATGTTCCTTCCACAACAAGGTTCCAAAAGGCAGATTCTAGCAGACTCTTGCTAGCTTTGACGAAGCGAGCTGCCTTGTGACTGTGGTCCCTATGGCCAACGGCCAGCGAGGAGCTGAGGCTGCCAGCCCCACAGCCCGTGAGGAAACAGCCTACCAGTGCCTGACTTGGTTTAGTGCTGGACCCTACCCACTGATGGTAGCCTCTGAGAGACCTGGAGCAGAGGACCCAGCCAGGCCGTGCCCAGACTCTGGAGCCATGGAAACCATGAGATATAGTAGATGCATGCTACTTCAGGCCCCTATGTTTTGGAGCGATTGGTTATGCAGCAATAGAAAACCAAGATACTCAGTGAGTGACAGATTCCCCTGCCTTAGCCACGGAGGGAGACTGACAGCCACCTCTCATGCAGGCTGTGACAGGCATCAGCACTTCATATTAGAAAGCCCTTCCCAGGGAGAGGCTGAAAGAGTTGCAGGAATAGCCACACCACTGTGCTTCTGGGCCTGAAGGGGATATGGATGAGGAAGAGCAAGAATTTGGGGGATGTCTCCCACATACTCACACTCCTCCCAGGCTGAGGGTCCCAGACCACCGTTCAAAGACACTCTGCATCTTTCTGTCACTATTTATTCATGTGCCTGTCACCTTACTAGTCTCTGAGCCCTTCAAGGGCAAGAATTATTTTCTAGGACACCAACAGACACATGCTGTTTGTGCTTAATAAATACCGGATGCTTGCGGATCACACGGGCTTCCTGGATAGGAAGGTCAGCTCACCCAGGTGAATGGGACAGGTTAAATAGAGACAACCACGGAAATGAGCAATAAGACCAAATCCTTCTGTAAGATGAAGACTGAACACCTAAAATAGCCAATTCAGTCTTTCTGGTAGACCTGGCTCTTTCAGGAAGCCACAGGGCATATCAGATGCTAGGGGGATAATGGACATGATTTTAATGGGGACAGCATTTTCTCGGAAACCTCCCAGGTTTCTGCCTGACCTTCCCGGCACTAAATGTGGGTGGCACTGACAAGCAGCGAGAGGACTCCCCTTACTCACACGGGAGTCACATACAGGAGGGCAGAGTACAGACCCCCCAGGAGGGGTGGGCACAAGGCCACTGTTAAAGGGCAAACTGCATGGAACAAAAGCCTTGCATTGTGCCTGGTGAACCACATCATACTGATCTATCTTGTTAACTGTGCCAAATAAAATGAAATATATTTAATTTGCAGATCATTAGAAAAATGTCTATATGTATATACATAATATGCAACAAATGTACACATGCATATATAATATGGAATATATCTTTTAATTTTTTTCTGTGGGAGCAATTCTCTGGTTTTCTATCAAAGATTCCTTGATATGGCCGGGCATGGTGGCTCATGTGCCTGTAATCCCAGCACTTTGGGAGGCCGAGATGGGCAGATCACGAGGTCAGGAGATCGAGACCATTGTGGCCAACATGTTGAAACCCCGTCTCTACTAAAAATACAAAAATTAGCTGGGTGTGGTGGCGTGTGCATGTAATCCCAGCTGCTTGGGAGGCTGAGGCAGGAGAATCACTTGAACCAGGGAGTTGGAGGTTGCAGTGAGCCGAGATCACGCGACTGCACTCCAGCCTGGCAACAGAGCAAGGCTCCGTCTCAAAAAAAAAAAAAAAAAAAAAAAAAAAAAAAGATTCCTTGACATCATTCAGTACGATTAGGAAAAATTTTGGCAAAAGTTGGTATGGCATTTTTGGCTTTGTTTTTTTTTCTCTCTTGAAATCTCAGATTAGAGAAAGAGATTGTTACATCCTTGGTTTTAAGGTGTTGGGTTCCTTTCCTGCCCCTGAAATGTGGGCTCTGCCAGTGCCTTTTCTGCTTTTCTCTGGGTTGTCACTAGAGGGCAGCATACGCCCGTGTTTAGAAGTCAGAGCTGCTTGATTTATGGACAGAGAACCGAGGGCACACACTGCCTCCTTGTGCTTTAGGAGCACAAAATTGTAATACCCACGGAATATCTTTATTTTACTAGCAATAGGATCTCAATAAGGTAGGAAAACTGATATGCAGGCCGACTTCTTACTAGAAATGGCAAACTTCACTGAATTAAGGATTCCAGAATCAAATTGCTGTTAGCCATGTGAATGTTACCATCTCACATTGAAACACCGGAGGCGAGCCTCCCGTTCTAGCTCCTCTTTTACATTACTTAATGTGACTTGACTAAATTTCCGTGAAGTTGAGGATAAGCAAATATTTGTACCATTTTTTATAGAAATAAATACAACTGCTGAAGATGCCCAGCGAAGAAGAAGAATATGAACTGTCCTGTGCTGAGGCCAGGCCCTTTGCACATGGTCTCCATTCTCCACCCCCGCCTAACAAGGTGCCTGTAGTCAGTTTTAAGACAAGGACACTAAAGCCGGCCGAGGGCCCCGCCCAAGGCCACACAGGGAGGCGGCCTCAGGATCATGGGCAGCTCCGTCTGGCTCCTTCCCAGGCTCCGGGCCATATCCTCAGCACCGTCCCCTCATCCTGCCCCGCTCCTCAGCGCTCGCACGCCACAGGCGTTGCCGGCACGGGATGCATGCTGGCTTCCTGTCTGCTACTCACTACTTGTTTTCAAATGTCAGACATTTTTAAGACACAACTTTTTTTTTTTTTTTTTTTTGAGATGGAGTCTCGCTCTGTCGCCCAGGCTGGAGTGCAGTGGCGCGATCTCGGCTCACTGCAAGCTCCGCCTCCTGGGTTCACGCCATTCTCCTGCCTCAGCCTCCTGAGTAGCTGGGACTACAGGCACCCGCCACCACGCCCAGCTAATTTTTTTTTGTATTTTTAGTAGAGACAGGGTTTCATCGTGTTAGCCAGGATTGTCTTGATCTCCTGACCTCGTGATCTGCCCGCCTCAGCCTCCCAAAGTGCTGGGATTACAGGCGTGAGCCACTGTGCCCGGCCTTTAAGATACAACTTTTTAAAGTTGAACAGATTCTGATACTCCCTTAACCCCAGGTCATCCTGGCCCTCGGTGCCTATTCTTGAGGCAGCATTAGAGCGGAAGACAGATGTCAGGGAGTCGTCAGTCAGGGAGGGTCTCAGGGAGGCCCGTCCGACTTATGACCTAGAAAGGGCCAGGGCTGCCGGAGTGGGCAGGGCAGGAGAAAACAGGCAGGTGTCATGATCACCAGCGCCTGCCTCCTCTCTCACCTGGACTCCTCCGTGAGGGCAAAGGAAGCCTCGGAGCCCACCTGGAGCCCACCTGGAGCATCCAGATGGACAGTGGATAGAAAAGATCCGCCCCAGCACAGCCAGCAGCTGCTTCCAGATCCACCCAGGACCCCAGGCCACTTCTGCCCATGTCAAGCTGGGAGATGGGCATAGTCAGATAGACTTGCAAAGTCACCCAACTCCCAATGTCTTACAGATGAATCAGAGCTGTGCACTGGCTGATGAGAACCACCACCTGGCCTGGGCCTGAGCGGGTAGCTGGTTCTGTCAACGTGAGGTCTGAACAGAATCTCATGAAACAATATTTAGTTAACTTGGCCTCTATCATCCTTGGGGCAATAGATTTCTGCAGGCCTTTGTTGCTTTTTGTGGTAGAACAAGTATGAAAAGTATAAAAGCATTTTTTGAACTTTTTGCAGAAAATTTCATATCCTCATATTTGCTTCCAGGCAGTCCATCCTGGCCCCTTACCCTTTGCTGCCAGAAGGCTTGTCTGTAATAGTGTCACAGGGAAAGGCTAGTTCTGTGCTAAGAAAGATGGAGCTCATGGGCCCCAGGCTGCCCATCGTGGCTTATCTTGGATTTCTCTCTGTGAAGTGGGGGGATGGTAGGGGAGTCTACTTCCATCCTAGGGCCTCCATGGGAATTGTTCCTCAGTCATTTGCAAGAAAGAGCTGTGGCCTCCCGATGGCACGGGTGAAAAGGGCTCCCAGCGAGAAGGGGGATTTGTCAGGAACGCTAGACATTCTCCCAGCCTGGCCCAGGGACCCCCTTTGGACTTAATTTCCTTTCATCCTCTGCAGGCACGAAAGCATCACCAAGGGTCACATATTTTTTCCAGTTTGTCATCTTGGCAAGCTGAATCTGAGAACATGTTTGTTGAATTTCTATCCTCAAATCTTTCCAGGTTTGCGTCAAAGAGGAAAAGCTTACAGCATTTCCTTCCGTCTAGCTTGCTAAGCCAAATCTAACAGAGAATAATGATGCCTACCAACTGCCAGAGTTAAGGGGTACCCGCTAGCCACCCCCTCCCCCAACAAAATATGCATAATCATGATGCAAAGGCTGCAGGAGGCCAGCTGGAAACCCAGAAGGTCTGACTGGATTCTGGTCTGTTGAAAGACTTGGCTTTGCTGTTTTGTTTGATAAAGGAGAGAAATTTCACTTTCCGTCCTTTAGACAGGGAGTGAGCCTGCGGTCGGCCTGAGGTATCCTGCAACTGCAAGCACTAAATAAGCTCCTGACTCATCTCTCCCCTGTGGCTGATGCAGAAGGTAGGGACAGGATGAGTTCCTTGTGCTTAATCATACAATGCCTTGGCATTTCTGTCCAGGTGCCCAGTAGCTGTCAGGCTGGGCCTGTAGGATATGATCCAAGAGAATGAATCAAAAAGTGTGGACGTGAAGATGCTGTTGTTAGCATGGCTACTGGAAATGTGGAAAGTAAGAAAGTCCACGGACCTGCCTACTTGCTCCCAAAGCCTTCCCCAGCTTAGCCTCCACATAGTCTGCCTTGGACTGGAGTGGCCACTACTGGATTTTCCCAAGGGTGTCATTATGCAGACACCTGGGTTTTGACTCACGGCTGAACTACTGCCATTACTCTCAAGTTCTGTTTTATGAAGGCACGTGCATGAGAAATGCTGCTGATACTCCTTTAAGAAGTTCAGTGTGGTATAACTCAAGATAAGCTCCTCAGTAAGTCACAGTGTAGGAAACTGACTGCAGCTGAGTGATGCCCTTTTAGTGGAGGCGTGCCTTTTTATTAACCTATAAGCATGGTGGCAACAGTAAATGGCGTGTAGCACCCATGAACCACGACCCAGGGGCAGAGACGGCACCAGGAAGGGGTCAGCCTCACTTTCCGAACTAAAACAAAAGTGGTTGAGCACAAGTTAGTCACAAGTTAGTCACACCTTTTAGGGAGGTATGAAATGGCCGCAGACTCCACGAGGGCGGGACTGTGCTGCTGTGTTTTCTGGGCCTAGTGTCTGGCGCACAGTGGGCTCTCCATCCATGTTTCTTACATGAGTCAGTGATCTCACTCGCTGCGCTCTCTTTGGATTCATGACATCAACTTCTCAGGTCAGTATGAAATAAGGCTCTTTGGGCCTGGCACGGTGGTTCACGCCTGTAATCCTAGCACTTTGGGAGGCCAAGGTGGGGGGATCACCTGAGGTCAGGAGTTCGAGACCAGCCTGGCCAACCAGGTGAAACCACGTCTCTCCTAAAAATGTAAAAATTAGCCGGGCGTGGTGGCGCACACCTATAATCCCAGCTACTCTGGAGGCTGAGGCAGGAGAATCACCTGAACCTGGGAGGCAGAGGTTGCAGTGAGCCAAGATCATGCCATTGTACTCCAGGCTGGGCAATAAGAGTGAAACTCCATCTCGGGGAGGGGCGGGGGTAGGCTCTTTCTACTTTGTAAAACATTTTGCACTAGCTGTGCCGTGAGGTCTCTTAGCAGAGTTGGCAGCACAGGTTCTGGTGGAAGTGCGGCATAAGTGATCCGCTGAACTCCCCCCCGCCAGACGCTCAGACACTGACATATTTCCTGGGCCCAGAGAGTAGCTCCCTGTTCCCCCTTCCTCCTGCTGCTGCCTGGACAGGACCCCAGGGCCAGGTTCTCAGTGCCTCTTGGGCGCCTCGGGGTTGGGTACAATAGCCACCTCGGCTATGAACCACGAAGCTGATGTGTCCAGAGCCAGAGACAGAGCTGACGCTGGTTAATCCCACACCAGCCTGGAGCCAGGGACTCGTCTTTGATTTCCGAGAAGCCGGCGTCCCCTGGGGTGTCTCCCATGACGCACCTTATCACCGTTGGGGTGATCTCCGCACAGAAGAACACGCTGAGGCTCCCCACCGCATGGGAGGCGAACATGCCCACGATGGAAAACGCGATGGAAAATTTGTCCTTGACGCTGTCACTCATCCCTGGGGGAAGGTCAGAAGAAGGTGGTGAGGGAAGAGAGGAAGCCAGGCCAGGGTGGGAGGGAGGCCTGGGGCTGCACAGCACAGCTCCTTCCCAGTGTCCAGCTTGCGGCATGGATGGGTATGCAATTCCCTCTGGGGACCAAGCAGCACCTCAAGGACTAGAAGCCCAGAGCCCCTGCAGTGGGTTTTGTGGGGCTTCTATGAGTCCCTGTGCGTCAAGCATGCTGAAGCTCATGGTGGCCTCTATTGGAATTCCTCAGCCTATTGGAATTCCTCAGCCGGGAGCCATGCCTGGTGGGAGGGCAGGCTGGCATGTCCCTGGTGCCACAGCGACATCCCTCTGCCCTGGCCTACGTTTGCTCCAGTCAGGTCTGATGTGCCTAACGTGTGGGACAGGGTAGCTGAGTCAGGGTTGATTTAAGGAAACAAAAACTCAAGCCACAGAATTTATGGGCCCAGAAGGCAAGTGTTCAACCCCTCAAAGCCCTCGTAAATGGCACCGGAGACCAACCTCGCGCCAGGACAGGGTCTGGCACAGTGCACGGGCATGCTGTCAGGACCATACAGCTGGGGCTCAGCTCAGCTTCCCCAAGGCTGCATAGAGGGAAGCACTCTCCAGGGACACGGGCGAGGGCTGGGGCAGGCCAGGCGGGTGCAGCAGCAGCTTCGAGGTGCAGGGTGGCACTGTGCTGTCCCCATGGCTGCAGGGCAGCAAGCTTACATGAGTCAAAGGGGGACAGCGGCTTCCCCTGGCAGCACAGACAGCCGGGCCCCAGCACTCCCAGGCTTTCTCCCCCCCACCCAGACAACTGTCCCTAAGACAAAGCGTGTTGGCGCCGGGCCAGGGCCTGTGCTGAGCCTGGTGCCAGGGGAAGGGGCGGGGGCATGCGTGCCAAGCAGCACACAAACAGGGAAGCACCAGTCGCTCTTTCTAGAGGCAAGAGGGAGAATACAAATGTATCTGTATAGTGTCCAACCTACGGCCAACTTCAGCTGCAGTTCTTGGAGGGCAAGGGGGAGAAAGAAAATGGAAACCACAGGTCCGTGAGTCTTCGAGAAAACACCCATTTAGACGTAATATGAGACGAGGAAGCACAGCCCACGCGCTTGGGACTCACCTGAGTCTGGGTGCTGGCTGTACTTTCCAATCACTGGACCCGCAGACATGATCGCACCCACACGGACAAGGGCCAAGCAAGCGAGAAGAGAGGAGAGAGCACATTAGGTGTGGAGTTAGCCTAGCGTGTTCCCATGCGACTCGGTTCAAGCAAACTCCCTTCCGTGTCTGGGATGGCGCTGGCCGCCGGGGCAGTGGAATTCATACTGCACTAAACAAAGATCTTTTTGTTAGGAAGACAGGAGTGAGACCCTGCTGGCCTCAGAGCCTGAGGAGAAAATGGAACCTTCACAGTGAGACCCCAGCAGGTGCAAAGGGTGAGCTTCCTTGCATGTAAAGTCACCCACAGGTCACTGCGGCCTGCATTCAAGCTGCGTCAAGTGCTGTGGGGTGCCCCTGCCAGCCCCAGCTCTGCTCCTCACGGCTGCTTGGTGTTCACCTGGGGCTCCTGTGCATTCCTGCTCAGGGCCAAAGGGGCACCACAACACCCGGGGGCTGAGGCACCCTGCCACTTCCGTCCCAACTGTGTGAGCAAGGCAGAGACTCCCTGGAAGGGCAGCTGGGGAACGGGGATGGAGGGAGACAGGCGCCACGTGTGCATTCCATTAGCTAAGCCTAACAGCAGTCTCCCAGCAAGGTATAGATTGCATAAGAACTGTCCAAGTTAGAAAGCTGCTCCTGAGTTTGAAGTGAGCCATCTCTAATCTAGGCTGCATGTCAAGGCCGCTCTGATCTGGGTGCGGTGGACAGCCCTGGCGTCTAGTTCTGAGAGCCTGGGTTCATTTTCCTTGTAAAGGCAGGGGAGCTCTGTGGGGTCGATGTTCCCACAGTGTCCCGAGCCTGTCCCAGGAGGACCGTGCCAGGGTGGGAGAAGAGGCTCATCAGTCCTGCCTGTTCATGTCGCGCCCTGGGCCGGCCACGGAGATGCTGTGGTGGTTTGTCCATACACGGGAATGGGTATTTGTTGGTGAGGAGCTATACAGAGCTTGCTGGAAGGGCCAGATGGACCCTCTAGCTTTGCCTTATTTTTTTTTTTGCGATGGAGTCTTGCTCTGTCACCCAGGCTGGAGTGCAGTGCTGCGATCTCAGCTTACTGCAACCTCTGCCTCCCAAGTTCAAGTGATTCTTCTGCCTCAGCCTCCTGAGTAGCTGGGACTACAGGCGTGCACCACCAAGCCCAGCTAATTATTTTTTGTATATTTAGTAGAGATGGGGTTTCACTATATTGGTCAGGCTGGTTTGAACTCCTGACCTCATGATCTGACCGCCTCAGCCTCCCAAAGTGCTGGGATTACAGGCGTGAGCCACTGCACCCGGCCAGATTATTTTTAACCTTTACTGAGAAATTCTTTGGTCCAAAGAGAAGCTGATGAACTCGGGAACATCTGCTGAAAAGCAGGGCCCTAATGCAAGGGTGACAAAACAGATTTATTTCCCCCTTAATGTCACTCGAAAGAGACAGTCCTTTGTTCTGTGATGAATCACACAGAAGCAGTCTACCTATTAGCAAAGACCGGGCCACCAGGACTCGGAAGGAATCATGGTGCAGCCCGGGCCGGGGCAGGGGCAGGGGGAGGCGGGAAGGCCCAGTGCCCTCTAAGGCGGGCTCCACAGATGCTCTCAACTGAAGCTCTGTTCTCCCCAAAGCAGCTCCTTCCAGCAGTAGATTTTAGAGTGGCCAACGGAGTCTGACGCAGCCCTTTCAAATGCCCTTGGGGATCTGCCAGCTTCCCTCCCTGCACCCAGCCCACCTCCCCGACCCACTCACGGTTGAGGAGGCCAAGCTGCAGGAGCGAGGCCAGGGCAGTGAGGATCATGAAGAGCAGCAGCCCTCCCCTGCGCCCGAGGAACCGGACCACCACGCACATGGCCAGGCAGGACACCAGCGCGATGCTGGCCGTGGTATAGTAGTCAGCGTAGAAGTTCTCCAGGAGCGGCACCTTCACCTCGTGGCCCATCATGCTCCTGGCAAAGCAGTGGTGGATCCCGTACCCCGTCAGCCTGTGGAGACATACCGAGCGGCAGTGGGTGGGCTGCCCCCACGCCAGGGGCTGCGCCGCCTCCTGGGAGTTCGTGCTGTCAGGTGACCAGGAGATGAAGAAGCAACTCAATGTGTCATAGAAAAGCCCATCATGACCGAACCACGAGCAGATTACAGAGCAAATGCAAAAGAGGAGACGTGGGAGAAATATGGAATGCTTCTCCTGATGGAGGTCCAGGCTCATGCCCCTCTACCATGGCTTTAATAGACAGGTGTGGGCACAAGAGCGGTGAGTCCTTTTGTTAAAACACACGCTTTCATGGGAATCCTCCAAGACAAAGCGCTTTCCAGGTACTGACTCATTTAACCCAGGGCCGCAATCCAACACCCACTGCACACCCACTTCACAGGGGCAGGGGGGCAGAGCAGCTCGCACGAGGCTCTCGGCGGGTAAGCGGCAACTCAGAGACACAGCTTTTCTGGGCACTTAGGGTTCTGGAAGGGTGGAGATCTACCCATACCAGCCTCAACTCCACCCACACAGCCTGGAGGAGTCGGGCAGAAGCCAGGCCAATGGAAGACATATGGTCCACAGGAAACTGTTTTGTTTTTGTTTTTTTGAGTAGAGCCGTGCTCTGCTACCCAAGCTAGAGTGCAGTGGCAAGATCTCAGCTCACTGCAACCTCCCCCTCCCTGGTTCAAGTGATTCTCCTGCTTCAGCCTCCCAAGTAGCTGGGATTATAGGCACCTGCCACCATGCCCAGCTAATTTTTGTATTTTTTGGTAGAGACAGGGTTTCACCATGTTGGACAGGCTGGCCTCGAACTCCTGATCTCAAGTGATCCGCCTGCCTTGGCTTCCCAAAGTGTTGGGATTACAGGTGTGAGCCACCGCACCTGGCCTCCGTTTTGATTCTTAATTTATCCCCGTTTCCCCTCCACTGCCCTGGGTCAAGCTTCTTTACTGCCCCACACGAGCGTATCAACCTGCTGGAAAAAACGTGTCTGCCCTGAAAACAGGAAGAAAGGCGTGGCCGCACCCTCCCACGGAGGCTGCTGATGGCCATCCATGGGGTGCCTCAGGGCTCTCAGGAACCTTTGGGGTGTGCCTGTGATGCACCCGTGGTGCCTCGAGGGACCCTTGTTACGTCTGCTCTTGGCAACCATCCCAGAGCCAAAAACTGCCCCCTTCTCTCCCCAAACACCCTTTCGTGCTTCAGGGAAATCTAAGTCCTTCTCACCTAACCTTGAGAATGCATCAAGGTCAACTGTAACAGACCCCGTCCCTGCCCCATAGGGCGAAGCCACCCCTTGCCAGGTGAATGCCTTTCCTCTTGGGAAATATGCAGAGGCCCCAGCCCCCACGCAATGGCTTTATCATCCAGCAACTGATTTGGTTCAGTTAGCCTCCAGAGTTCCTCTTCTGGCCTGCTGAGATAGCAGGGCAATCTCCTACCTTCTTGCTCTGGTAGAAATGAAGTCTCCCCTGACCACAACAGGTCATCTGAAGATAACAGAGCCAGAGAGCTCGGTTCCCCGTCTCCACAAAACGAATCATTAAAATGGAAACTCACCATCTTGTCTATGTCAAATTTCATGTTTTTTTCCAACATAAAATTTGGAGAAGCCGTTCAACTCCTAACAGTGCCACCAGCTCACCCAGCATCTACCTGAACCAGGCAGCAGCAGAGTGGCCAAGGCTGGGGCCCTGGGCTTGGCCTGATGTGGCCGTGGCCGGTCCCTGGCCTTGGTCTCTCTCCTGAGCTCAGGATGAGGCTGTACTGTTGTTTGGGCAGTAGAGCCTCTTGTACTCCTCACAAATCAATTTCAACCCAGAACCCCAATATGGCGAACTGATGAAGTAGAGCTGCTTTGACAGAAAGAGCCATGGGGGATGCTTGGCCCCTCGCCCTCACCCTGGGCCTGTCTTTACCTGGTGGCAGCTCGAGACCTTTCACAAATGAGTGCAACACCCCAGGTGCCCTCTAACCTGAATGAGTCAAATCCCTTCCCTCCGCCACCTTGGTGACCTCTGACCCTGAACAAGGGACCGCCTTGCACAGTCAGGGCCACTGAGCTCAAGACAGGAGTGACCTTCTAGGTACACACCAAGTCCAGGGACTGGGCTGCAAAGAACCTGCGTGAGTGATGCCCCCAGCCCCTGCAGGACCCAGCAGGCGGGGTGACCTGGGCCGGTGAGGGCCCTGGGAGGAGGGCTGCGCTCACTGGCCTGGCTCAGGCCCACCTGCCTCCACCCGCGGCTGTCCTGGGGCCTTTGGCCAGGCTGGCTGCAGGTTCAGGAAGGGCGGGGCCAAGGCCTCATGGGTCTCAAATCCCCTGTCCTGAGACGGGGCCCAGAATTTCCAGCCTTGTGGCATCCCCCACTGTGCCCCTGAGGAGGTGCGTCCATGTGCATCTTGGTTCCCTGGACCTCACGGGCACGTGGTGGGGAGGCCCTGCTCACAGGATTTACACGCCTGGGCTGGGGGGCACCGGCTGCTTGAGGCTTCCGGGGGCGGGGGAGGTCAATATCTTCTAGCCCGTGTCACTCTTCACACACACACCCTTAGGATCCCAAGTTCAGCGGGGTGGGGAGCAGGGCCCTGGGCTTCACCACCGCCCACCTTCTTCCCTGGCCCCCTCCCACCCAGCTGGCACTTGTCCTCTGTGACTCACGAGTTCACACACAGGACCACAATGTTCTTCCACAGGTTCCGTGTCCCCACCACCTTCACGATGCAGACCTTCTTGGGCCTCCGGGAAAGCTCTTTCTCCAGCTCTGCAAAGAAACAGACCCTGTGAGCCCTGGGCAGGCCGCCCACAGAGGACAGGACAGCAGCTGCAGTCACAGCCCTGGTTCCCCAGTTCGGGTACCACAGAAGGGAGAGAAAAGCTTTTTTTTTTTTTTTTGCCAGTGGATAGGATCTAGGTTTCCAGGATAGAAAGGCACTCATAAGACCCCAGCTTTGCAGTTCAGGTTTCCCTCGGGTGCCTGAGAGGGCACCAAGGTGCACTGTCAGCAGAAGTTTCCATCACAAACCCTTGTTTTGGAACCAGTCAGAGTGCACACAAATAAACGGTCTCGACTCAGTTCACTTCTGTCTGAGTACAGAGCTCAGCGATGATATTCTAGGTTACTGAGGCACTCATTAGGCCCTGGGCAAATCTAAACATGCAGTTCTTTTCTGTACGCTCTGCATCTGCCTGTGTCACCCCCGGCTCGGAGACTGGGAAGGCCACATGCAGATATGCTGCTTAGCCTTGTGGGGTGGAACTATGGCTGTAGCTACTTCTGCTGAAACTGCCCTTAGGACATCATATGCATCTTTGAAAGCCAAATACATAAGTGAACACATCTGCGTGTATGTGTATACACCATACACGCACACATTCATACGCATGCGTATATGTGTGTATGTTTTAGTTAACAGAAGTCCTTGGGGGCTGGACAATATTTTGGCTCCAAGGGATGTGAATAACTATAAAGTCATGAGACTGAGTTTCTTGTGCGGCTCCAGCGGCTCTGAAAGCCCCTCTGAAGGGAGTCCACCAGCGCACAGTGTTACATTCACCAGGCCAAGGGGTCTGCAGAGGTGCTGGTGTTGACCTGGCAATTTACAGGGAAGATTCAGAATGGCGGGGGTGCTGGCCTCCAGGAGCTGTCTGCTTGCATGTCTGGGAGCAGGAATGCCACCTCAGCCTTCTGTTGCCTCTCTGCCTTCCTAGCCTGGCATGTCTTCATGGAGTAATCCCCTACTGGGGAGCTAAAAAAGAAAAGGGAGACTTCCCGAAGCGGAGGGGAACCAGGACTCTTCAAGACTGTCAAGGTCACCAGAAACAAGAAAGACGGAGCAGCTGTCAGACCAGGAGACTAGGGAGACGGGAGGACAAGACGCAGTCCTGGGCGGCATCCCAGGCAGGAGGAGTCATCATGGAAAGCACGATGGGAGGCACCAAATAAAGGCTGGGGTTTGGTGAATGGTAGTGTTCCAATGTCACTCTCTTAGTTTTGACAACAGTATCACAACAGTCTCAGACATTCGCAATCTGGGAAGTCGAGTGCTGGGAGGTGTGTCGTTGCCTCTAGAGGGACCCTTCTGCTCCCTCGGGGGCTGTGTCTCCAGGACCTCGGCCCTGTGCTTCCGAGGGCCACTCTGAACCCTGGATGGCTCAAGTGCAACCCTCCTCTTCCACCTCCTTCCTGCCATCCAGCGGTAGGAGGGTCACAAAGCTCTTTCATTATAGTTTGAAGAAAAAATGTGTTGCTAAACCGTAGGGATTTGAATAAAACAATGTTTTTATTCAAACATTGTTTTTGAACTCAGTGTCACCAGCCAGGGCACAGAAGGGAGAAGGAGAAACCTTTCACTTGTCTGAGGGAGCTCATGTCTACTGAGTTTCCAGAACTTTCTCCCTTGCCATACTTGGGTGCAAAGATTGAGGTCTGTGTGTAAGCCCACAGGGCCGGCATTTCAGCTGCTGGTCCACGGACCCTCTCAGCTCCCAAGGTCCATTATTTTTCCTCAGCAAAAATGGGCTACTTTGACTACAGGCACAGTTTCTCTATGGTTAAAATAACCAATTTTGTAAAGAGCTTGAAAATATCATGGTTAACAGAAAACCTTGGATCCAATGATCTGAATATCTTTGCTATTATAGAACTCATCAGAAACCAACTGTAATAGCTACGTTTTCTCACCATGGAAGACTTCCGAGAAGAAAATTTCAATGTCCATTAGCAAGTCCATATAAGTTTAAAGTTTTAAAAAGTATATACCCCAAACTGAACTCCTGATATGTTATTGTTTACGAAGTATGATGTTAAAGAAGCAATAACAACTGCATTATGACCTGAGCTTTTTAAATAAAATTAAACCTAGAACCCAGTCTAAAAAATTGACTGTAGTCTGCAGAGGTAACTGAATTCTTCTAAGTGGAATTAGATTAACCTTTCCAGGGCTATTGATATGTTTTCAGGAAGCACATGAAGCGCTTCCTCCCATGCCTGGCAGAGTCACTGTCCAATGAGTTTGTGCTTATCTTACTACCAGTTACTCACATCACCAGCCTGTCAACAACAGCATGAAGCTTCCGCAGCATTATGTCTGTTCTTCTGGGCCTCAAATCCTCGAGTGCTTCCGGAGGCCGTGCCGAGTTCTCCCATCCGGCCCTCAAGGCAGCGCTCTATGTTATAGGACACTTCAGATGGTTCTAACACCCTCAATGGTAGCTGAATCCAAGAGGCCTTTTTGTCTGTCCAGGTATCAGATGGACATCTAGAGACTTCTCTAAACTCCTCACACATGGAAATGAATGGGCAACAGGGAGCCCGGCCAGGTTGTGGGACACTGGCATCTAGGATTTGCTGCTGCGAGCACCCGGCTCCCATGCTCTCCTCGAGACAGAGGAAAAGGAGGACACATCAGCCTGCTTGACTTAGAGCCATCAGAAAATTTTCCAACCAAAACCCACGTCGAGCCGACTGAATTTTGATGAGCCAGATATGTCCAAGGCCATCCTGCAGCCCCTGTGCCTCCGCATTTTCACGGATCCCTGTGTGGTCGGGGCTGAGGTCTGGGTGCTGCGAGGGGCCCGATGAGCCCGGGCAGGAACCCAGCTTCTGCACTTCCCGCTGGCTCCTTGGAAAAGCTACGCTGTCCTTGCTCTGAGCCCAGCTGCTCTTCTGTGAAGCAGGATGAAGCGCTGCCTTGAGGGCCGGATGGGAGAACTCGGCGCGGCCTCTGGGAGCACTCGGGGAGCACGTGTCTTCCCGCCCCGTGCTCAGCGAGCCCAACATCTCCCAGCTTCTCTTCACCAACAGAGGGAGGGAAAGGAGGCCCTGACGACCCTGCTGACCCGCTGGGAGGAGAGCACAGCCTCTCCACATTTGGCCATCTGGTGTGAGAGGTAAACCAGGCCTCCGAGGACAGCAGAGGAGGCAGCGGCCGCTCGCCCAAGACCAGGCTCAGGAGGAGCAGGGAAAACACACGCAGAGGAGAATTGGAATTGGCTTGCGTGGGGGAGTGAGATAAACCGGCTTTGTTGTCATCCTAGTGGACGATGCTAGTGCGTTAGGGGTGAAATTGGAAAAACATCAGTTATAGAGACGGAAAGCAAGAAAAGAAAGAGGAGGAGAACAAGGAGCAGGAGGAGGAGAAAGAGAATGAAAGGGAAGAAGGGATGCTGCCATCTCTGCCACAACAGTCATTAAAAAAGCACACCAAACGCTCCAAGGAGGCAGCCCTGAGCCCCACACCCGTGTTGGGAAGTAGAAAAAGCACCTGCTGCCTCTTCCACACAGCCCCTCACCCCTCCGGGACGGATTTAGAATGCGGCCACTCGGCCACTTGAATAAATGTGCTTTGAAGCAAGTGGAAGATAAGCGTCCACAGGAATCTTATCACGAAGTCACCTCAGACAGCACAATCTTCAATGTCTAGCCAAGCTTTCAACAACTGACCGGGCACTGCCGACCTCTGTCATCTCTGTCCTCGTCTGCCCAGACACAGGCTCCACCTAACCCAAGCCCTCTGAGTGAGCCGTGGCGGTCGCCTGCGGAGCGAGGGCCCCGTGCAGCCTGCCTGGGGTCATACCTTGCTTTCATCAATTACAGGTGGTGTGACTTTGGCAAGGTACCTAGCGTGGAACGTGGAGGTGGCCTGACACATCCACCCTCTCGTCATCTTAGGATCTGAACAGATCGTTAAGGCAGAGTGAGGCAGGCCAGGACAAAACCCAAGCTCTGTCATTGCTAAGGGTAGTAGGGAGCCCCACATGGGGCTAAGATGGGGGCGCTCGGATCACACAGACTCAGCCGTGCATCCTGGCAATGCTGGGCAGGTTGGCTTCTCCGGGGTGAGGTGTGGGGCTGCCCGGAGAGGACTGATGCTGAGGACGGAGGATGCCTGCACCCTGCACGTGGCTCCCCACAAGGAAGAAGACAGGAGTGCATTTGCCGTCGTTCCCCTGGGGCTAGCCTGACACTGAGAGGGATCATGGAGTTACTGCTCCCCAGTGCTCAGCCTCTTTGGGCCCGTTCTGTTCCTGTAAAGTAGGGAGAATGGCTCCTCTCCCTCATGAAGCTCAGATGCAGATGAGATACACATGAAGCGCTTCCTCCGATGCCTGGCAGTCACTGTCCAGTGACTTTTTGCTTATCTTACTACCATTTGAGCATTCGACATTCTACATTGAGTTACATTACTACCATTTGAGATTCTACAAAATCTGAAGCCTGAAATGCTCTAAAATTGAGAATCTTTTGAGCACCCACATGATTCTCAAAGGAAATGCTCACTGGAGCATTCAGATTTGGGATTTTTGGATTTGGAAACCTCAACCAGTAAGTATCATACAAATATCCCCAAATCCCAAAACATCCAATCCCCGAAACACTTCTGGTCCCGAGCATTCTGGATAAGGGATGCTCGGCCTGTGGAACTGAAGGCACAGTGCTGTGTGTGGCACTCATCCCGGGTCTTGTTTTTGCATTAGGCTGCTGGCCACACGGCCACATTGGGAACCAGCGGGCCTTCTACTCCTGCTTTAAACGCTCGAAACCTCAGGAACTAATGACACAGGAGTGCTCTCAGCAGTTGGGCACGTTATGTGGTATGAAGGTTGCAAGACTGACATTGAGACAATGATGCTCAGGAACACACCCACATATCTAAACTCAGCTGCACAGGTCACTAAGAACTTCACACTTGCTAGGAGATAAACCAAGGACAGCTTTAAAAGAGAAAAGGAAATAAGAAATTTGGGAACATCAGGTTTTCCCCTGGCATAAGTCCAAGGTTAGGATGTACTGATGGGGCAGTGAGCAGCCCCGCTGGACCCCTACACGTACCTCCAGCCAGGCCCGAGACGCTTACCCAGCGGCAATGCAACCGCGATCCTAACCCTTCCTTACTATAGGAGTCCTGGGTTCCTTTAGCCCATAAATATTCATGGCACGCCTGCTACGCGTCAGGCCTTCGGCTGGGCTGCTGCTGGGGGCACAGAAGTGTCTGGCTCTACAGACAGGGGCCCTGCCTTGCCTGGCCTTGCCGCTCTGCAGGGGTGACAGGCAGTAATAAGGAACCCTGCAATTACTCGTCATAGCTGGGATGAGGGGAAGCGGGGAGAAGTGCTGAAGCTGTAACAGTGAATAACTGGGGGCTGACTTGGTCTCTGAGGAGCTGGCCAAGGCAAGAGTGGGAGCTGAGAGGACAGGGAGTGTGCACCGGGAGGGACCTGTGGAGAGGGAGACGGTGGTGTGTCCTGGGAGCCAAACGAAGGCCAGGGTGTGAGGTGGTGGAGGCAGAGATCAGAGAGAGCCTCCGCAGTGGCCTGGAGGACCTGGGGTCTACCCGAAAGGCACTGGGAGGCACTGGAGAGGCTTGAAGCCGGTGGTGATGTGATCAGATCATGTGTGACCTGGTGGCAGGGAGGATGGAACAAAGCTGGGAGCCCAGCCAGCCGGCCAGGGCGCGAGAGGGTGACAGACACGAGGCTTGGAGCAGGTGTTGGCTGTGGGATTAGATGGGGTGATGGGAGGAAGATTCCATGCAGAAAACTGAGCCTGGGCAGAGGAAGCTGGAAGTGGGAGATGTAGCAACTGAAAGACACGCTGCCTTCCCCCAGCACTCAATAGCCCTACCAATCGTGCTGCCATCAACACATCTGACAGCTGGGGGTGGAAGAGAGCAGAGGCCACTGTGAAGGGCTGCGGGGCAGAGCCACCGCCTGAGGACTGCTCCCCAAGGAGGTGAAGCCTCTCTCCTCTTTGTTAAGTCACATGTCACCAACTGCCTCTCACCCAGCCTCCTGCCTGGGACTCTGGAAAGGAAATAAGCACCAGCAAAACTCATAAGCAAAGAAATAAATTTTTAAAAAGGATCTAATACCACTTTCCAAATATAGGAGGGAAATGAATCAGTGTAATTAGGATTTGAGAAAACAAGCTATTCCCAGACAATATTTTAACGTGAAAGAAGCAGAGTGTGATGACTTAATTAGGGAAATGCCACAAACAAATTGTACTGTAAGCCTAAGAGCATTAACCTGCTAACGAGTGAGGTCTGGGGAAATCTGGGAAAGCCATCTGGACCGTCCAAAACGAGCAAGCATGGCCCCGCTGGAGAAACCTGGATTGAGTACTCACTACTCAGCGCAGGGAAGTTTGTATCTATCCAGAGCTCTCCCTCATGTTAGAGCAGCGTGGCAAAGCCACCCCTGCTGGACTTTGCACCCCTGCTGGACAAGTCCTCGCTCAACTTCTTAGCAGCTGTGTGACCTCTGGAAGCTGCTTAGCCTCTCTGTGCTCCCGTTTCCTCATTGGCAAATGGGGCTAATTATAGTGCCTCTCTCATAGGCTGTCATGGAGAAATAACACACGTGAAGCACTTGGGGACTAAATATTAAATATGAATTAATATTTGCAAATCACTTAGAAAAGTAGCTGAAATGTGAGTGCCATGTGAGTGTCATCTTGTTTCTCGTCACTGTCCCTGGATAAAAAGGGACCACAGATGCACCAGCACTCAGCACCCTTCATGTCAACCAGACCTGGCTCACGTCCTTCTGTCCAGCGAAGCAAAAGCTTCAGGCATCCCTGGGTAGGCCCCACCCCGCCCAGCACGTGGTCCAGCCTGGGTGACCTGACTCTCACGTCCCTGCACAAGTTGAGGCAGAGGATGACATCCTGGCTGAGCTATGGCAGCACCAAGGAGCTTCTAGTGACCTAGTGTCCCCGATCTTCTGAATTGGGAGTCTAACGAGAGGCCTGTCCAGGTACCAAGGGCTTCTCTGATTTGGGGTTCCCGTGCATCCCTTCCCATCATAAATGGATACCTGCAGGGCACATTCTCCTACCTCACTCAGGCCCCTGCACCTGTGCCCTTGGAGCAAAGCTTCCGCAGCCACTCTGACTGTAGTCTCTCCCCGCCACCCTCTATCCCGCGGCCCTGCTGTTTCATCCCTCCTGACGTATGCACGTGTAACTTCCCTGTCTGTGTGCCCCACCTGCCTGCAAGTTACGTGAGAGCAAGGCTTTGCCTGTGTCTTCTCTGCTCTAGAATGGCGCCTGAAACACAGCAGGCATTTAGTAAACACGTGTTGGTTTACTGAATGAATCATGATCACAAGCATTTCTGGTCAGGGGGGAAAATGAGCATATTCTGTCTTGGACAATGGCCTAGAGGTTATTTTCCCAGGAAATTTTATAGCAACAATTTATCCCAGGTCTTCAGTGAGGGCAGTGAGTCAGAGCTTGGGCCGAGACCACCAGTGATCTTCAAACGGAAATCTGTATACCACTTGCATCAGAATCTCTTCTAGTGCTTATTAGAAATGCCAGTTCTCAGGGCTTATCCCAAATCTAACAGGTCAGGATCTCCGGGTGCCAGGGAGAGGCCCAGGAATCTGGATTTTAACAACCTCCTGGTGATACGTGGATCCCCAAGTTGAGAACCCCCACCTAGCTGTGGTAACGCTCCTGACACACAGGAATTCTATGGATCTGAACGACTATCCAAAAACACTTCAGCTTTCCTGTCTTCAGCTGCCCAACAAATAGGTCATGGCCAGGTAAAGACAATGGTGGCTCTCTGAAGGTCATGCTCAGGAAAGCTGAGGTCACAGGGGCCATCTACACCCTGAGCCAGCGCTCTGGCAGTGTTTAGACCTGGCAGGCAGGTAGGCTATGGGCCAGACAGCCAGATATTCCCTCGAGCAGTGTATATTGGACTCATGGCTCGCTTCTGCATTTAGACAGGAGATGAGCAGATCCAGAGTGTGCTGGACTTGATCATGAAAGAAACCAACACCTAGAAAGTGGAGAGAATGTCAAGGTTGCCACATTGCCCTTGTGCAGGCCAAAAGGTCACAGGAGAATTGCACAGCTGGTTAAAACAGCTGTTTGTGCAACAAAACCAGCCCAGGTGTCAGGGACCTGCCCCGTGGAGCCTCTCTGAGCCCTGCCAGCCCGCGGTGTGCTCACCTGGCATCACACCCTTGATGTCGCCCTCAGGGTTCATGCGATTCTTCTGTGTGAAGTGGAGGATCAGCCTCTTTGCAGACTCAAACTGCTGGGTGGCCATTAGCCACCGGAGGGACTCGGGGAATATCCTTTAAAGACACAAAGGGGATCAGTGAATGTCTTCCAATTCTGCACGGCACCGGGAAGTGTGGCTTAGGTGTGGCCCGGGAGCTTCCCAGGCAGGTGGCGGTCAGTCTCCAGACACGCATCAGCCCAATCAGGGGAGATAAAACTGGGCACTGAAACGTTCCCAGTTTTCTTTTCCAAAGAGTAAAAATCAAGACCTTAAAAATGCTTAACAAAAGTTAACCACATGTTCTCACCCACGTATGGAAGCTTAAAAAAAAAGTGATCTCATAGAAGTAAAAAGAAGAACAGAGGATACTAGAGGCTGGGAAGGGTGGGGGGAAACGGGGGATAGGGAGAGGTTGGTTGAAGGATACAAAATTATAGCTAGGTAGGAGGAACAAGTTCTAATGTTCTACGCCACTGTAGGATGACCACAGCTACTAATAATATACAGTTTCACATAGCTAGGAGGAGGATGTTAAATGTTCCCAACACACAAAAAAGTGATATTTGCGATGATGGGCATGCTAATTACCCTGATCTGATCATTTTACATTCTATGTACTGCACCATCACTGTGTACCCCGTAAATATGTACGATTACTATGTGTCAATTACAAAAATAAAAAATAATTTAACAAATGTAACAGTAGCAGATATGAACAACATTCTACCAGCTGTGTCAAGAAATCAGTGTATACCTTTCAAAGTAACCATAGATTTCTAAAGCATGGAGAAACAATTCACGGAAGCCTGCTGATTTTGTTGTATTTTGTCACAATAAATAGTAATAGAATGATTTTACGTTTAAAAAATTACTTCCAAATATGACCAACCTGCAGTTATTTTCAGTTTCGGAACCTGAAGGCTCACTGTCCCGGGGTTTCCTTCAGAGCTATTTCCATGTTACTGCTAACCGCCTGTCACTGTCCCTCAGACGATGCCACAACGCAGTGGTTTTCGAGTTTTACCAAAGCAACAGAATCTTTTTTTTTTTTTAAAGACGGAATCTTGTGAGGAACCGCAAGACAAAAAAACTAGTGTTTTATTATTAATTTTATAAATTTACATTTATGACAATATATACAAGCTGCTCAAAGAGAACACCGTGACTGCACAGAGCAGGAGTTGGCACGCTATCTCTGCAAAAGTCCAAGTCATCAATATTTTAGACTTTGAGGGTGAAATGGTCTCTCCTCATCTTGGCCTTGTGGCCTGAGTGTGGATGTATGGGAGTGGGTGTGGCTATGGGCTAATAATACTTTATTGCAAAACAGGCAGCTGACCCTTGACTGTTTGGGAGAGACAAAAAGTAGAAATCAAAGCTCAAGATGACAGTCCTAGCTTCTTGTAGCCCTCAGTGTTCTAGATATCACTCCACTTTATTTTAGTTAAATTGTATCAGGAAAGTCACGACTGATGCTGGTAAGAAGTTATTGTAAGTACCGAACACCTGCTTTGCAAGCTCAGGATAGACTTTTTTTTTTTTTTTTTTTGAGATGGAGTCTTGCTCTGTCACCCAGGCTGGAGTGCAGTGGTGTGATCTCAGCTCACTGCAACCTCCACCTGCTGGGTTCAAGCGATTCTCGTGCCTCAGCCTCCCTAGTAGCTGGGATTACAGGAATGCACCACCATGCTTGGCTAATTTTTGTATTTTTAGTATAGATGGGGTTTCACCATGTTGGTCAGGCTGGTCTCGAACACCTGACCTCGTGATCCGCCTGCCTCGGCCTCCCAAAATGCTGGGATTACAGGCATGAGCCACTGTGCCCGGACTCAGGAGAGTTTTAAAATGAATCTAGCAGCTAGAAAAAGTATTAATGGTGTTTCCCTCACCCTGGCCCAAATTCATATGTTGGAAACTAAACCCCAATGTGATAGTATTAAGAGATAGGGCCTTTAGGGGTGATTAAGTCATGAGAACGGGAGGCTGAAGAGAGGTGCCTTGCCCCTTCCCTCATGTGAGGACACATAGAAGGCTCCATCTATGAGCAACACACGCTTGCCAGACACAGAATCTGCTGGTGCCTTAATCCTGGACATCTCAGCCTCCAGAACGGTGAGCAATAAATTTCTGTTGTTTATAAATCATCCAGGGTAAGGTATTTTGTTGTAGCAGCAGGAACAGACTGTGAGAAGCAGAAAATTTTTATTTCAAAGTCACATCACTATCGATATCTAATAATTACTGCCTCCTTCTTACCTATTTGAAAAAGGTCCAAATTTCTATTTGCTTGTGACTGCGTTTTACATGATGAAGTTGTTCCCACTGAATTCGGTGGTACCTTTGGGATGGTCTGATCTGAATGATAACTCACTCTGGGAGACTTGGGAGCTTCTTGAAGAGCTAAAAGCTGTCCTGCTGAGCAGGTGTGTGGAATGCAGGAGGGCCGTGTGGAATGGACAGAAGGTCTCTGGTCATCTCACATGGAAGTCCCAAATGCATTTGCAGGCACTGATTTTTTTTAAATACTCAAAGTTAATGTTTGTTTTCCTGGCCTCTAGCTATACAAAATTAATTTTGAATAACATAATCCAAGGAAATAGAAACAGATACATGACATTAATATTATATATATTCACATTTTGCTGTATTTTAAAAATCAGATCTTTTCTTTATAATAAAACAACCTAACACAAATGCCACCCCCCATAGTTTAAGTTCTGATCTATAGTATTTCCATCTTTCTGATGCGTTTGGGTTTAGTATTTTTTTCTAATTTCTCAGGATAGACATAGAGGTCATTATTATTAATTTTCTCATAAGTGTACTTAAGACTTCAAAATTCATCTAAATATTATCATTTGAGATACATTTGTGATTTGATTCTAAATATTTTGTGATTTCTATGAGAATTTTTGCTTATCTAAGAAACAATATATGAATATATATAAATACGGTAATATGACAGCACAAGCGATTTTGCAGGTAGTCTCTACAGTTTTGAAATATGGCATACAACGTGGAAATTTGTGTCCTTTCAAAATAATTAAAATTTATTTATATCAAACACTTACGGAACTCCATGGCAGGAAATGGATTTTGAAAATCGAGTCCATAAATGAAGAACAAAGCCCAGATGACCCAGCAGAGGAGGAGCTGCAGCCCTACCTTCCAACCCCTAGGGCCACGTACCCCAAGGGCCACTGCCCAGGGCTGAGGGCGCAGGTGGTGTGAACGAGCAGGGCAGAGCTTCCACAAAAGGACATAACTTTTTCATTCCCCAGCAATCTCAAGTCCTGTTCCTTGATTTATCCTCGAGTGTTACCCACAGGGCGGGGAGAACCGCGGAGATGTGCTGACTATACACAGTTTTGAAGCCAGGATAGGAGGTGACAGCTCAGGGAAAATCCAAAATGCGGCATATTTGAGTATGGACATTTGAGTGGTGCCATTTTGCCTTCAAGATAAAGCCCTTGTAAAATGAGTTGGAAGAATTCCTTCTGTTTCGTTTTTTTGGGGAATAGTTTGAAAAAAGTTGGTATTACATTTTTAAAGTTTCAGTAGAATTCAGCAGTGAAGCCCTCTGGTCCTGGACTTTTCTTTTTTGGAAGACTTTTTATGACTGATTCAATCTCATTACTTGTTATTGGTCTGTTCAGCCTTTCTATTTCCTCTTGGCTCAATCATGGTAGGTTGTATGTGTCAGGAATTTATCCATTTCCTTTAGGTTTTTGAATTTATTGGCATATAGGTATTCATAGTAGTCTCTGATGATTCTTTGTATTTCTGTGGCATCTGTTGTGATGTCTTTTTTTGTTTCTGATTTTATTTATTTGGGTCTTCTCTGTCTTTTTCTTAGTCTACCTAATGGTTTATGAATTTTTAAAATCTTTTCAAAAAACCAACTTTTTGTTTCATTGATCTTCCCTATGGTTTTGTTAGTCTCAATTTCATGTATGATTGCTCTGATCTTTATTATTTCTTTCCTTCTACTACTTTTAAGTTTGGCTTGTTCTTGCTTTTCTAGTATCTTGAAATACATTATTGGGTTGTTTATATGAAATCGCTCTAGTTTTTTGATGTAGGCATTTGTTGCTATAAACTTGCCTGTTAATACTGCTTTTGCTGTGTCCCATAGGTTTTAATATATTGTGTTTCTATTTTCATTTGTATGAAGAAATTTTTTAGTTTCCTTCTTAATTTCTTCCTTCACCCTTTGGTTGTTCATGAGTATGTTGTTCAATTTCCATGTATTTGTACGTTTTGAATGTTCCTCTTGTTATCTGATTTCTAGTTTTAGTCCATTATGGTCAGATAGGATACTTGGTATGATTTTGATTTTTAAAAATTTTTTGAGACTTGTTTTGTGTTCTACCATACAGCTGATCCTGGAGAAACTAAAACCTTCTGCACAGCAAAGGAAACAATCAACAGACTGAAAAGACAACCTACAGAATGAGAGAAAGTCTTTGCAAACTATTCATCTGACAGGGGATTAACATCTAGAATATATGAGGACCTCAAACACCTCAACAGCAAAAAAAGAAACAACCTGATTTTTAAAATGGACAATAATCTGAATAGACATTTCTTAAAAGACACAAATGGCCAACAAACATATATTAAAAAAAGCTCAACATCACTAATCATCAGAAAACACAAATCAAAACCACAATGAGGTATCGACTCACCTCAGTTAGGATGGCTATTATCAAAAAGACACACACACAAAAATGCTGGCAAGGATGTGGAGAAAGGGAACTCTTATATGATGTTGGTGGGAATGTAAACTAGTACATCAACTATGGAGAACAGTACAGAGGTTCCTCAAAAAACTACAAACAGAACTACCTCATGACCCAGCAATCCCACTACTGGTGTTTATCCAAAGGAAAGGAAAACAGTCAAAGAGACATCTGCATCCTGAGTTTATTGCAGCATTATTTGCAAAAGCTAAGATATGGGATCAACCTAGGTGTCTAACACAGATGACTGGAAAAAGAAAATGTGGTATATATACACAATGGAATACTATTCAGCTGTAAAAAAGAATGAAATCCTGTCATTTGTGGCATCATGGATGGAACTGAAAGACATTATGTTAAGAGAAATAAGCCAGGTACAGAAAATTAAACACTGCATGTTCTCACTCATGTGGAAGCTCAAAAAAAGATGATCTCATAGAAGTGAAAAGTAGAACAGAGGATAATAGAGGCTAGGACGGGTAGGGGGAAGGGAGAAATAGGGAGAGATTGATTAAAGGATACAAAATTACAAGAGATAGGAGGAATATGTTCTAGTGTTCTGGACCACTGTAGGATGTCTATAGTTAATAATATATCATATAGTTTCAAATATCGAATGTTCCCAACACAAAGAAATGATAAACGTTTGAGAGAATGGATATGCTGCATGCTATTATGTGACCACTATACATTTAATGTAGCACAACATCACTATGTACCCCATAAATATGTACAATTCTGATGTGTTAATTTAACAAATGCTGTTACAAAGATAAAGCCCTGCATTATGCATACCAAGCAGACACTGGTGCTACTGGAATTCCATCAGTCCAGGCCTTGGATCCCAGAGAGGATTCAATTCTGCTGTTCCCCTTTCTTATCTGGGCCCACGGAGCCCTTGCCCTTCAGGAGAAAAGTCTCTCCTTGTCCCAGACCTCAAAGCCACAGGCACAGACCAGAGCCTGAGGCAGGAGGGTGTGTGTGCAGCCCAGTGGTGCAAGGGCAGACAGGGCTCTGAGACTCTGCCTGCTCCTCAGTGATCACTCCCTCATCTTTGTCATCCTCCAATTGGGTCTAAAGGCAACACACTTTGGATACCTAAAAACTGACAACAACCAATAAATGTCTTTATGAGAAGTGATGATGAGCAAGTCCCCTTCTAGAGAGTCTCTGAGAATTGCAAAGCTCATAGAAAAGATTTCAAGGATATTACTGTTTACAAAGGCGTGGTGTGACCTTAGGATTTAAGAAGTGGGTATGGGCCTCTTTGGGAGCCCAAGCTTTCAATGGGTCTCCAAATTGTTTTTTTCTAATACATACTGAGCATTGTCACTACAAATCCATCTGAAATGGATTTGTCACTACTCACTCAAATCCACTGAGCGAGTTGGACAGAAGCCCGCATGGCGTGGGTTGTAGTGGGGGCAGTCCCATGCAGGTGGTCCAGGGGCTGGTCAGGGGAGGCTCTGGAGAGGCCGGGCTCTGCTTGGACCGTCTTGGAAGATGAGCAGCTGCAGGGCAGGCCCTGCATCCCCTCGTACTGCTGGAGGTGTGTGGGGCAGGACCCAGAGGTAAGGCATGGGGGTGTGGGACGGTGCATTTGTTGTGTTCAGAGAGCTGCAAGCTGATAAACCCGAATGCTGGGAATGAGGTGAGAAGACGCGGGGAGAGGAGAGGGATGCAGGGCCCAGGGAGTGGAAGATCCTGAGTGTTATGGGCTCTGATGAGCAGCAGCCACGGGACTGGAGTGAACTGAAGTAAAGACAGCACTCCCCAGGAGATCTGGGCGCGAGACAAGGGACAGGCTCCCCTTAGCTACATGACCATCTCCACTGGGGGGCAGCACTGCTCACCACCTTCCCCATGACGGGATTTACGACCAACAGACACTGTCCCACCAGTGTCCCCCGTGTCTGATGCTTGCAAGTCCATGATATAGTGGCGCTATAATTACCCCCATTTTACAGATAGCAAAATTCAGGCCAAGAGAGTTCAAGTACATTGCCCAGGATTACACAGCTATTCAATGGCAGAGCTGGGATCTGAACCCAGGCAGTCTGATGAGATAGCCCACACCCTTAACCTCTGTGGACACAGCACAGCAGCAAACCCATATTGCCTGGACGGCACTCCGGTGACTGAAGTTGGGAAGCAGTGTTCCAGAGATGCTTCCTCAGGCATTGCGGAATGCCACAAGCCCAAAGGGTATATGTAGGGAATACTTAAGTTTTATGACGCACTCCGTGAATTTAAATTTGCTGCACAATCATTAAGAATTCGTTGGCCTGTCAGCCTCTGAGCAAGCCCAGAGATGGTTGTTTTAGTTTGGATAATGTGCAGCGTGGCCATATTATGGGAACTTAATGAAATCTCTGCTGACAAGTACATAATGTAATAACGCCACACAAATTAAAAAGCCAGCCAAGGGCCCAGGACTTGGGAGGAATAGAGCTGAGCCTCAGAGAAATTGATGACTTTCAACAAAAAATCAGGAAGCACGGTGGGTAGCTGGAGCCTCATCTGTCTGGTGCATCCTCACATGTAGACGGCCAAAAAGCGACCTTGAGGATGACTTCTGCAACCATAAAACGCAACTAGGCATTAAAACCACAGCAGCTTCCCTGGGAGAAAGCCTTGAAGTTGGCTCTCAGAGTGGCTGTGGCCAGGATGGCAGTGTAAGAGGAGAGGTGCAAGCTGGAGGAGTCTCACTATCTTAGTCTGTCTGTGTTGCTGTAAAGGAACACTGGAGGCTCTGGAGGCTGGGTCATTTATGAAGAAAAGAGGTTTATTTGGCTCACAGTTCTGCAGGCTATACAGGAAGCATGGCACCAACATCTGCTCTCCTTCTGGTGAGGCCTCAGGAAGCTTTTACTCATGGTGGAGGGCAAGGGGAGCTGGCATGTCACGGGGTGAGAAAAGGGGCAATAGGAGGGGGAGGTGACAGGCTCTTTCAAACAACCAGCCCTTGAATGGCCTAATAGAGCTCACTCATTACCGTGGGGAGCACACCAAGCCCAAGGGATCCACCCCCATGACCCAAACACCTCCCACCAGGCCCTACCTCCGACACCGGGGGTCACATTTCAACATGTGATTTGGAAGGGACTCATGTGCAAACTATATCACCCAGGTAAGGGAAAAATAATTTGGTTCATGCAGCAAAGGGCTTGCTTGAAACCACAGATGTGGAACAGGAAGTTTCTAAAGCTGTAAGTATTTAATTCTTTACTATGTGGTGGTACTATCATTATCCCCATTTTACAAATGGGAAAACTCAGGCAAAGAACGTTCAAATACATTGCCCAGGATTACACAGCTATTCAATGGCAGAGCTGGGATTTAAACCCAGACAGGCTGACTGGAGAGACTGTCAGGCTGGGAAGACCTAAAGGAGCCCAGCCTTCACACCTAACAAGTGATTGCTCTAAGCTGGCGGGCTCACTGATCCCCAGCGCTTCTGTGGGAAGGACGTGGGCAGAACTACAAGTCTCCACTCACCCTCCAAGACCTAAACCCCATGTGGGGAGAGAGAAGCAGAGAAGGACAGAGAACCCTGCTGGATACAGAGTGGAGAGTATTTTTCTCTTTGCTTCTAAAGAGCCGTTCAGGACAAGGACGCTGTCTAGAGCAGAATGTTCAAGCTGAGGTCACCCAGGACCAGGAAGGAGCAGGCAGAGGTGCTGCCAGGCTGTGTGTGTCTGCAGTGCCCCAGGGGTAGAGGGAGGCAGATAGCTGCCTTCCCACCAAGCAGGCGTCAGCGTCTGCAGCGCGGTATGGATACAGCAATAGAGGGGCACAAGGATTCCTCCTCTAGGGTAAGTAGGACGCTTGCCAACTTGGAGGATTTTAGAGCAGATGGCATACGGCAGCGCTACGACATGCACAGGTGGCACTTGGTTACTGACAAGCTGAGGGTAGGCACAAAACCTGCGTTCTCAGTGGCATGTCCAGGCAGGTGTCCTCACTGGCTCTGGGTCTCAGTTCATCTCGACGCTCTGACCCCCCACATTCCAGCAGAACTTGGGGACTGTGGAGAGGGCTCTTTCCTCCTGATGACACATCACGTGGAGGTCTCGTCTGAAGGTGAATGACACACTGGACTCAAGCCCTTTTCAGAAACCCCTTCAGGACGGTTAGAAGGTCCACAATCTTCATTCATGATTCTGGAACCCCCAAAGCATTCTGGCCATAATACCTGAACTGGCCTGAACTCAATGCAGGCAGAACCCAACTGGGATACCAGTGCCTTTAGCCTTCACTTGTCCCTCCTCACGGAGCCCTGTGGATGTTCCACTGCAGGATAGTCATATGCTGGATGGCAGACTGAGGCCCAGGCCCTGCTGGCGTCCAATATGGACGTATCTCGGATCAGCGAGAGCTGCTCAGGAACCACACCACGGTCGGTGCGTGCTGAGCACCTGCTGGGACAGCCCCCTGTGTGACACTGTCCACAGCAGCTGGAAGCGGTGACTGTCGGTGAGTTACAGTGGAGGATTCCAGGGTTGAGTTTGGCTATGGAATTAGTTAAGCAAATCACAGATAAACCCATTCTCTACTTAAAAACTAAAATATTACAGATTCCATCAATGGATGAGTGGATAACAAAATGTGGTCCATTTGTACAATGGAATATGATTTGGCCTTCAACAGAAGGGATCTGACACCTGCTACAGCATGGGAGAACCTGGAGGACACCGTGCTCTGTGCAATAAGCCAGCTGCAGAGGGAGGAACACCTTGACATTCCACTCACGTCAGGCACTAGAGGAGTCAAATTCATAGAAAGTAGAGTGGGGGCTGCCAGGACCTGGGATAGAGGAAGGTGAAAAAATTCTAGAAATGGATGGTGGAGATGGCTGCACAACATCGCGTTGTGGATGTGGTCACTGAGTTGTACAATTTAAAATGGTTACAGTGGAAATTTTTATGTTACGTGTATTTTACCACAATTAAAAGAAAATATTACAGAGAAGACGAAAGCCCCCCCATACTGCTCACCCCAATCCCAGTGCCCCTGCACTCACCCTCCCGTCTTCCAGGGCTAAGCCCTCCCTGGGTGGGCACATGTCCTTCCAAATCGTATTCAGGGCGCTGACACGCACCTGCATCTCCAGGTGCCTCCTCTGCTATGACACACTGCCCCCACATCGCAGTGAAAAATGCCAGTCTCACTCTAAACATTCCCTTCCTTTTAGATTGGCACACATTTGCCCACCTGGTGCTCAGAGACAGTTCCCCCAGGTGTGCACAGTGGCTCTTCTCCTGAGGTCTTGAATAAAAGCACATTAATTCCTACTTGTGAGGGGAGGGCACTAACTCAGGGTTGATCGAACCTCACAAAAACGTGAACCATGCCATTTTCCAGCATGTACTTGGGACATAAAACCTAACATAAAACCACAGCATGGGCTGGGTGTGGTGGCTCACACCTGTAATCCCAGTACTTTGGGAGGTCGAGGCGGGTGGATCATGAGGTAAGGAGTTCAAGACCAGCCTGACCAACATGGTGAAACCCCGTCTCTACTAAAAATACAGAAATTAGCCAAGCATGGTGGCGCAGGCCTGTAATCCCAGCTACTCACGAGGCTAAGGCAGGAGAATCACTTGAACCTGGGAGGCGGAGGTTGCAGTGAGCCGAGATTGTGCCACTGCACTCCAGCCTGGGCGACAGAGCGAGACTCTGTCTCAAAAAACAAACAAACAAACCAAAAAACCCCAACAACCCACAGTGTGGATCGGCAGGTCCCTAACCCCATGGCTTCAATTAATCTAAAAAGAGCCGAGGGCTGGGCGCTTTGGGAGGCTGAGGTGGGTGGATCATTTGAGGTCAGGAGTTTGAGACCAGCCTGTCCAACATGGTGAAACCCCCATCTCTACTAAAAACGCAAAAATTAGCCAAGCATGGTGGCGGCTGCCTATAATCCCAGCTATTCAGGAGGCTGAGACAGGAGAATCGCTTGAACCCGGGAGGTTTGCAGTGGACCAAGGTCGTGCCGCTGCACTCTAGCCTGGGCAACAGAGTGAGACCCTGTCTCAAAATGAAAATCAAAATAAACATGAAAAGAGCCAAGAATTCGAATTTAAGTAAAAGGGGTCTCTAATTAAATGCAGAGGTAACTCAGTCCACTCACTGAAAACACAGACTTGCTTCACAGAGGCGCGCCCAGGGTCTTCAGACAGCTGAATCCTAGCTGAGAAAGCCCCAGGCCACTAACGCTGGGCAGAGGCCTCAGAGCAGGGTGGCACCTGACCGTAATAAGGACTGTGGGCTGACGAGCAGGTGGCACCTGACCGTAATAAGGACTGTGGGCTGACGAGCAGGTGGCACCTGACCATAATAAGGACTGTGGGCTGACGAGCAGGTGGCACCTGACCATAATAAGGACTGTGGGCTGACGAGCAGGTGGCAGGAGGCAGCGGGCCAGCTGCACACAGGCGTTCCAGCCTCCTTGGTGGTACAGGAGCTTCACACACACACATGCTTCTGAAGGGTTACACCACGGTCACACAGAAGTACCTGCTGCCACAGGGATGGCTCTCCAATCACTCACCAGGGACAGGCAACATTACAAAACGGAACTACAGTCAGAAGGGCATCTCCGGATTGCACTTAACCCAGCCCCTCACTGCACGGCAGGTGACCTAGGCCTGGCCATGCTAATACCCTGCCTGGGGCTTCATGAATGGCAGAGGCAGGCCTGGAACCTGGGGCTTAAGGCCCCTAAACCTGTGGAGTTTTCCTACATCACACCGTGATTGCAGTATTGCTTCTACAGCAGGAAAAATGTATTCTACAAAGAGTCCCACCCAAATTAGCTAGGTGGAAGAGCTGGTTCTTAGAGATTTCTATGGAAAATGTATTTATGTGGAACTTTTCCCCAGTGGTGTCATGTACACAATGTTACCATATCAAGGCAGGAAAATTTCTCTGTGTTTTAATACCATCACATTGTCACTCCTCAAAGCTGAGTGTCAGCACGCAGTTCAAGCGGGAGCACCCTGTCTCCCACTGGAGCACCCTGTCTCCCACTCAAGCACCCTGTCTCCCACTCGAGCACCCTGTCTCCCAGGGAGCACCCTGTCTCCCACTTGAGCACCCTGTCTCCCAGGGAGCACCCTGTCTCCCACTCGAGCACCCTGTCTCCCACTTGAGCACCCTGTCTCCCACTCGAGCACCCTGTCTCCCACTTGAGCACCCTGTCTCCCAGGGAGCACCCTGTCTCCCACTCGAGCACCCTGTCTCCCACTTGAGCACCCTGTCTCCCAGGGAGCACCCTGTCTCCCACTCGAGCACCCTGTCTCCCACTTGAGCACCCTGTCTCCCAGGGAGCACCCTGTCTCCCACTCGAGCACCCTGTCTCCCACTCGAGCACCCTGTCTCCCAGGGAGCACCCTGTCTCCCACTCGAGCACCCTGTCTCCCACTTGAGCACCCTGTCTCCCAGGGAGCACCCTGTCTCCCACTCGAGCACCCCGTCTCCCAGGGAGCACCCCGTCTCCCACTCGAGCACCCCGTCTCCCACTCGAGCACCCTGTCTCCCAGGGAGCACCCCGTCTCCCACTCGAGCACCCAGTCTCCCACTCGAGCACCCTGTCTCCCAGGGAGCACCCTGTCTCCCACTCGAGCACCCTGTCTCCCACTTGAGCACCCTGTCTCCCAGGGAGCACCCTGTCTCCCACTCGAGCACCCTGTCTCCCACTCGAGCACCCTGTCTCCCAGGGAGCACCCTGTCTCCCACTCGAGCACCCTGTCTCCCACTCGAGCACCCTGTCTCCCAGGGAGCACCCTGTCTCCCACTCGAGCACCCTGTCTCCCACTCGAGCACCCTGTCTCCCAGGGAGCACCCTGTCTCCCACTCGAGCACCCTGTCTCCCACTTGAGCACCCTGTCTCCCAGGGAGCACCCTGTCTCCCACTCGAGCACCCTGTCTCCCACTCGAGCACCCTGTCTCCCACTGGAGCACCCTGTCTCCCAGGGAGCACCCTGTCTCCCACTCGAGCACCCTGTCTCCCACTGGAGCACCCCGTCTCCCACTGGAGCACCCCGTCTCCCACTCGAGCACCCCGTCTCCCACTCGAGCACCCTGTCTCCCAGGGAGCACCCTGTCTCCCACTCGAGCACCCTGTCTCCCACTCGAGCACCCTGTCTCCCACTTGAGCACCCTGTCTCCCAGGGAGCACCCTGTCTCCCACTCGAGCACCCTGTCTCCCAGGGAGCACCCTGTCTCCCACTCAAGCACCCTGTCTCCCACTTGAGCACCCTGTCTCCCAGGGAGCACCCTGTCTCCCACTCGAGCACCCTGTCTCCCACTTGAGCACCCTGTCTCCCAGGGAGCACCCTGTCTCCCACTTGAGCACCCTGTCTCCCAGGGAGCACCCTGTCTCCCACTCGAGCACCCTGTCTCCCACTTGAGCACCCTGTCTCCCACTTGAGCACCCTGTCTCCCAGGGAGCACCCTGTCTCCCACTGGAGCACCCTGTCTCCCAGGGAGCACCCTGTCTGTCTCCCACTTGAGCACCCTGTCTCCCAGGGAGCACCTGATGCACCGCAGGGTAACTGATGATTTAACAGCAGTGTGTTGCTTGTGGTCCACATTCCCATCTCTCTCCTCTTTTCTGGAGTGGGGATTTGGCTAAGTCTCAAGCCCGTCTGATTTACATTTCATGGATCTGTTTTACATCTTAGTCCCTGTAACCTGAGTAATTGCTCAGTAGAATCTGTAATTAAAACTCAATACTGTGAAACCCTACGAGGTTGATCATTTTTCCTTGACATCTAAAAATAAAATAAATTATTCCTCTATCCAGTTGGAGACTGACATAGACAAGTGTACTATGTTGGCTGCCTTCCTGCCAATTCACTTAACACCTGCTGTGAAGAAATGCCAGCTTGGCAATTGTATGAGACGCACGTCTACCCTCTTTAACGTACTGTACTAGCACATTTACTCATAAATACAGGAAGGAAATAAGATGAACTGCCTATGCTTATTAAATTAATTTTACCCTCAAGTCATTCCTTTATTTGTTTTTCGAAATATTTAGTTGCAGGGCGATACCTGTGCAGACAGGTGTGCCTTCCTGTCTGTGGTTCCACGTGACGCCATTCATGGGCTAAACATGCACTGGGCATCATCCACCTGCTGTGGACGGGCTGGCCTGGAGATGAAACACACACAGTGTTGGGCCCCAAGGAGCTCACTGTCTAGTTGGGGCAAAAACGTGTAAATTAATAAATGCCTAATAAAGGAGGAGCTTCTATCAAATAGGCCTTCCCATCAAAGAGTGGGGGACACAGAGCAGGGACTGGGGGAGGGAGGAGAATCTCAAAAGGCATCGTGAAGATAAGGTTTCCCTGAATGTGATGTGAGAAGGGCTGTAGGCTGCAGTGAGGGTGCTTCTGATCTAAAGGGGTGATTCTAGCCACTGACGCTTTGGGGTGTTGCCACGTATCAGAGTATTATGAGATTCTGAAGAGATTCTAAAAAAATAATAAAGGCTAAAGTTGAATTAAGTACCAGTTTGGGGAGTATCTTTAGTTTCTGGCTCGGAACTTTTGCACAAAATATAAGCTTGGATTCTGTACATAATCTTCCACTTGGATTTTTTAAACGTTAGTTCTGTTTGGTATTAAAACAATAAGGTGGCTTTCATTAAACTTCAGACTTTCGAGAGATGGGATGAGTATCATGAAATCGAATAAAGATTGGCTCTGAGGATGGTTAGACCCCAAGGTTTTCCTAAGGCAAATGAATTCCTTGAAAATCTCTTGGGAGAAAAAGTGCATTCATAATTTAAATGACTATGCTGCTAATTTATCTGTTACAAAAGCTCAGAACCTTGTGTCTCTTTTGTCTTTCAAAGTGATATACACTGAGGCTCCAAAATTCTGCTCTAGAAAAATTATGGTGGAAATCTCTTGGGAGCCCTGGGTTTGTGTGCCAATTTTGTAGCCCTGGGCAAGTCACCTTATTCCTTCGGGCCTCAGTTTCCCCACATCTGTAGACCGGGGTGTGGAACGGCACCAAGGTCTTGCCTGGCTTCAACACTCTCCATCTAGACTTAGGGCTAACGCTCACTGTTGCCTCCTTCCGGAAGGTGAAGAAGATGCTGCTCCTGACAACACACTGAATAAATGAGCTTATGCTGCTTTAGGTTTTTGCCAGACCAAATGAAGTCAGTGCCTAAGACAACTTTGGAGTCAGACTTTTCATGATTAACCAACTCTGAATGTATAACAATTGGCATACATTTAAAACATCCCTTAATTCATATTATAAGCGGATGAATACTTGGAGTCCAGTTGCAGGTTCACCTACAATCTATAACCTTCCATGTGGCTGGGTTAACCTTCTCCCTCTGTCTGCACCTTTCACTCATTTATCCGTAGAAGCAATTATCAGGCTGCAGAAAATATAAGGCACACAGAGCCTTCGAAATACAACGTGGTAGGGGGATTAATTTGGCAAATGACTTTTAAAAAGTCTGATGTTGTAAAACAGTGTGAGGAGGTAAGTAGGCAGAGGAACAAGGGCACTCTCTCGCTTCTGCTCCTAAGCAGAATTTTATCCACACCTCTATGTTAGCAGCCTCACCTCCTAATGAAACAAGTCACGACACCTTAGCCAATTCTGATGGCTGAGTGAGGCTGTCCCGATCGCACTCAGGACTGCCACTCTTTAGTACTGGCCATGTGGTCTGCCAGAGTCCTTAGGGCCAAGCAGATGGGCGGCTGGGTCCCCTTGTCCTCATTCCAACCACCATGTGGATGTTTGCCAGACGCCAGCAATGGCAACACCCTAGCAACTGACCCCGGACACCTGTCACCAGAGGCCCACTCACTTGGTCTCTGTCAGTTGCCAACAGCCCAGCCCCACCACCCCACAAAGTGCACACACGTGCACATCTGTACATGTGCACACATGCACACACAGATGCATGCTGCCTGCGCTCTGCCTGTTTGAAAGCTGCAGTGCATCTCAAACTGGCCTGGAGCAACCCCAGCTTCCCGGTGGGAGCAGGTGGTGAGATGGACTCTTGGGGCACATCTTAGCATGAGGCAGGAAGGGCGAAGGCTGGCCCCAGGGACAGCCACACTGGCCTCCAGAGCAGAGGCTCAGTGCTCACTTCCCCCTCGCAGGAGTCTCTCCGCTTCTACTTGCAGGCATTTGTGTTGACGCAGGGGTTCCTATTGTCTTACACAATCTCTGTGGAGTGTTGCCTGAGGGCTCCCTAAACTTCCATGCCATCAGCAAATCCCAGAATACCCACTTACAGAAAGCACTGGAATCTCACTTTTAATTGCTCCATTTTTATGACTGAAATATGGGTTACCATTTTACTTCCACATCTGCCTTTTGTCAGTGTTGCCTCATCTGTCTCCCATCTAGATAGTTTGTAGGCAGAAAAGATTTGACCAAGAAATTTTTTTTATGTTTCCTATTGATCTCTCAAATTGATTATTGGATAACTTGTAAAAATAATTATTGCCTATTGATTCAAGCTCCCGGAGACGGCATGGTTTTCATGATGCACCTCTTCCGTTTTCCTTTGAGGAGAGCATTTTCCCGCATGCTTAATTGTTGCTGTAACTGAGTTCAGTTTCCCTCCTCTCATGTAGGGAACCCACAGCACTTATTTTATCTGTAATAGAGTCTCTTTGTATAATGCAGAATTTTGCCCCCCTTTTGAAATAAAACTGTTTTTAATAGAGGAAGTTGTTGTGTCTGTCAAGTTGTTGTTTCTTGTATTTGGGCAAGAAAAAAAGGCTGATACCTCCTGGATTATGTATGTATAAAAATTCTTGGCCGGGTGCGGTGGCTCATGCTTGTAATCCCAGCATTTTGGGAGGCCAAGGTGGGTGGATCACCTGAGGCTGGGAGTTCGAGACCAGCCTGACAAACATGGAGAAACCCTGTCTCTGCTGAAGAACTCTGTCTCCACAGAATTAGCTGGGCGTGGTGGCGCATGCCTGTAATCCCAGCTACAGGGGAGGCTGAGGCAGGAGAATTGCTTGAACCCAAGAGGTGGAGGTTGTAGTGAGCCGAGATTGTGCCATTGCACTCCAGCCTGCGCAATAAGAGCAGAACTCTGTCTCAAAAAAAATTCTTAAATGGTCTTTTAAAAGTCATTTCAACGATAACAAGAAGAAAACTTAATTGATCAGCTTAACCCATTTTTATTGAGCCCTTATCAGGACAGGTACTGATACCCCAATAATTTTAAGAACTCTTTTTGTCAATGTTAAACAATGTACTTAAATAAAAAAGAGAGCATGGAGGATTCCTCCCAGGACAGAAGTGTAGCTCTGCCAAGTAAATGCTGCTCTCAGCAGCCCAGGGCCCTCTGCTTGCCCGGCATTCCGGGTCCCTGGGCCACAGAACCCCGGCTCAACATGTGTGACTGGGCTGAGCAGGAGGTGGTAGTCCCTGTGGCTCTGGAGTCCACCTGCTGGAATCCAGACCCCAGCCCCACTTACTAGCCATGGGGCCTCAGCAACACCACATCTCTGTGTGCCTCAGTTTCGTCATCTGCACTGGAGGCCATCCTGGGTCTCTCACAGGGTCTTCAGGAAGATTTAGGGAGCTAAGTTATGTAAAGTGCTTAGCAGGGTTTAAGAAACAAACCCTCAAGAGATGCTAAAAATCAGTATTACTCTGACCAAAATATTTTTAATGATATTTAAAAGAGCCAAAAAATTAGGGCTATTTACATATTGGAATTTTTTTTTAAATGAGGCATTTATTTAACCTGAGGCCATTAAAATGTTTTATAATAGCTTTCCTCTTGAAATTAAAAAAATAAAACTCCTTGTAGCATGTCTGTTTTTTTCTAAGGGTTTCTGCACGGCCAGCCTCTGGAGTGTCTTCTCCCGGCCAGTGTCCTTTACAGCAGCACAATCTCACGTCCTCCGCGCTAGGGTTTACCTCCTCATTTGGGGAATCGGTTCTGTTCCTTACTCTCCAATGTTATGCAGTGCAGCGTGATCCTTCTCTAATTTCCTCCTTATTTCCCATACTGTTTATTATCATCTTATTGCTTTCCCAGATGCTTTTGATGATCACGCTGATTGCCAGCAGATCTTTCCTCTAATTCACCAGCTTCACACATTCAGCCCTTTGCGTTTCTATCTCTAGGCGTTTCATGCAAAACACACACATTAGGTGGGCTCGAGGTGAGAATATTTTTCTACTAGGTGTGCACCTGATTAAAAGTCTTGGGGAAAAGTGCAAAAAAACTGCACACACTCACTTCCTGCAGGGTTGGAGGGATGGAATTGGGTGTGGAAAGCACTTTGCCAGCAAGATGCCCCATCTGTGCCTGCAGGGAGGTCGGGGGAGCAGGCTGGGGAAGCCTTCCCTTCTCATGAACCTGGAACACTGCCGTGACTGAAGACTCCACAAACGCGTGCGTGTCCCCACAGCGCAGAGGAAATGCGTAGAGCCAGGACCAAGTTTGTTTTACTTGCTTTCATCGCTTCCAAGAATACTGATGACTTCTGCTGTCCGAGATGGTCAAGCTATCTGTTTGCATCGTGGAACTGGACAGGACCATCAGATCTCACAGGCCCTTCGAGGATGGCATCTGTTTCATTTCACTACACGGTCTCGAACCCTATTTCATGTATGAAAAGTGTGTGTTCGGCTGGGCATGGTGGCTCACGCATGTAATCCCAGCACTTTGGGAGGCCGAGGCGGGCGGATCACTAGGTCAGAGATCCAGACCATCCTGGCTAACATGGTGAAACCCCGTCTCTCCTAAAAATACAAAAAATTAGCCAGGCGTGGTGGTGGGCACCTGTAGTCCCAGCTACTTAGGAGGCTGAGGCAGGAGAATGGTGTGAACCCAGGAGGCAGAGCTTGCAGTGAGCTGAGATCATGCCACTGCACTCCAGCCTGGGCGACAGAGTGAGAATCCGTCTCAAAAAAAAAAAAAAAAAAAAAAAAAGAAAAGTGTGTGTCCAATGCAGCTGACTCACAGGATCTTCTTTTGCAACTTCTTATCATCCTTTTTCAAAGTATGTTAGGTCCTCTGTGTGCTTCCCAAACAGCAGGGCTCAGCGGCATCTCTGGAGGCCTTCTTAAAACACACGCTGCCAGGCCCACCACAGGCGTTTTTATTCAGCAGGCCTGGGGCGGGGGCTGGGCCTGAGATCCGTATTTCTAGCAAGTTCCCAAGTGATGCTGATGCTGCTGGCCCAGGGACTGCACTTTGAGAACCACTGACATTTGAAAACCTGTTTTGAATGCTTTTCCCACATTTGTGAGTGATTTGGTGAAGGTTTTTTCATTTATTGGTTCCCCCACCTACAAATAGGAATAAATCCACCAACTCCACCAACCTCTGGTTCCTTGGATCCAGGAAGAGCTAAGGAATTCGAGAGTACTATGGTTAACACGTTTTCACACGTAAGAAGCGTGCAGCTGATCTGAAGAAAAGCACATTTCTAAAATGTGAAGACACAATCAGCAAATGTCACAGTCCATGTGTCTGCCACCAGGGAGGCATAAGATGTCCAAGTGCAATGTTTTCTTTCTTTGCCCCACTGTTCCATGAGGGTGGGACTGTCTGCCTTGCTTACGATGACACCTCCACCCCTAGAAAACATTTAAGCACTCACATGTTGGGCTGAGAGCCCTCACTGGGGAGCTTGTCGAACTAGCATCAAAATTCTGCATCTACTCTTAGAGCAGACGAGCACATTGTTTTTTAAGAGATAGGGTCTTGCTCTGTCACCCAGGCTGCCGTGAAGTGGTGCAATCATAGTTCACTGCAGCCTTGAACTCCTGAGCTCAAGTGATCCTCTCACCTCAGCCTCCTGAGTAGCTGGGATATAGGCGCGTGCTCCCATGTGTGGCTAATTTTTTAAATTTTTGGTAGAGATGGGGTCTCCCTTTGTTGCCCAGGCTTATCTTGAACTGCTGTGCTCACGTGATCTTCCTGCCTCAGCCATGAGCCACCATGCCCAGCTGCAAATTTTGTGTTATCAATGATCATGTGTACTCAGTACGCTTAATTTACCTGATGAGGAATGGTGATGGCATGCACCAACGTTTTGGGAGAGTGGCGCTCACATCTCCACTATCTCCAGAAGTCCTTACTCCCTGTGACTTCTTCCAAGCCACTTGAGATAAACACCACATGGCAGCCTCTCCAACAGCCTTCTCCCTCCCTTGTCATTCCTCAATAGTGAATTCCCACGCAGGAAACTTGATGTCACCCTGTCCCACATATTACCTTCCTGATCTTCCATGCTGCGGTTTTCTAGGATGTTCTAACGTAACGTAGACCTGGACCTCCAAACACAAGACCAGGCTGTGTCTTGCACAAGGGCTCCCAGCTGAGGAAGGAGCTCTGTCATTAAGCCATGTGCCCAGTGCAGGCTGTGGCCACCTGGAAGGGGCACCTTTCCGCAGTGTGCACAATTTCAGAGCAGCAGCTCTTGCACCCAGCTCCCTCTTCCATTCTGGCACCTCCTGCCACCTATCTTCCTAGCGCATCTAAGCAGAATTCCTCCTAGATGCTCCTAGATACTCCCTTCTTCTTGTGGTTTGGATCTTGCATCTTCCCCGCCAACCCCTCGTTGTTGGCTGTGACCCTGGAAGGATTTCATGTTTCTTCTGGAAGAAGGATCAGTCGGTATGACTTCCTTCTAGATGAGCGCTAAATCCCTGCTGCTCTTTACCGAGTGACAATCAATGCCTGAGCAAAATGACTAAAGATGCATTTCTCTTCAGGCATCTGCGTCCATCAGTGCAATCACCCAGCGCTTTGACGGCGTCTACTTTCAGGTGAAAAACACTCACAAGGGCTCTTTCTTCTGCCGCTCCTGCTTCACAACTAAGTGCTCAAGTTTGACTCTGCAAACCACACGAGAGGACCAGGCGAGCGCACCCTCCCATTCTCTGGCCACCAGCTGCCGCAGCTCTTCCTTCACCTAAAGCCCAGCTGATCCTGCCATGGCCCGGAAGGCTCAACATATTATAAGCATCCCCAGGCAGCTCGTGCAATGACATCGCTCGCCTATCTTGGCTCCACTTGCTGGAGCATAAATCATTCATGTGTCCCATCTTCCTTGCATCACCAGAGACTCCTGTGCTCACTGCACCCCCTGCCAAGTCCCTGTCCAGTCTCTGGGTGCATCATGCTGCTGCCGTTGCTGCCACCTTTTCCTGGCCAGCGTCTCCACCCTGGGGGTCACTTCATTCCAGAACTCTGCAACCCTGCGGCTGCTGCATATTAACCAAGCCTTTGTATTTTCTGTATTTCCTAATGTTTTAACATCTGGAGCCTTGCTGATTCCAGAGAGGCTGCTCCTCCCAGGGTTCGCTAATTCCTAGACAGAGTAAAAGATTCACCTGCAAGTGTACTTTTCACACACAAACCAACCCATCCAGAGCCGATACCCCAACCACTTCCTGTGTCGGGCTCTCACACGTGGGCCACCATCCGCCTGCCCCAGTCACCCCGGGGCCAGCTTCCAGACACCTAGGGACAGCCCTATGCCCATGCACTGCAGAAATGATCAAACTACCAAAACTCATCCTGCACACCCTGCCTCACCTGCTGCTCCCGCAGAAACCACAATAAAGGCTCCTGCCCACGTTTTTGCCTCCCTGTCTGCCTCCTGGCCCACCCCAGTGCTTCCCAGGAGGCCCTGTGTGGCCCCATGTACCCCTTCCTCCTGGGAACTGAGAGTAATAAATGATCTTTCAATGGCAATTGTCTCCTGGCCTGCTGACCTCACTATACCTGGATAATAATAAAACCCACATCTTAACACAGGCTGCAGCCTCAGTCAAGTCTCCTGGTCACCTCATCCTGTCACCCACCACAGTAGGATAGCAGGACAGGACTTCAGCCTCCAGCCCTCCTGAGCTTCCATGTTTCTTAAAGCTCTGGCCTCCCCATCTCAGGAAACGGACCCAGCTGCCATCACTGCCTCCTCTCTCACCTTTGAGAGTCACCTCAGATCCATCAGCAAGTCTCACCAGGGCCACTCTCAAAGCATCTCTCGAATCAGCCCTCTGCAGGTGACACCCAGCCTTCCCCAGTGCAGGCACCAGGATGTCACACAGCCCAGTGTGTGCGCTGCCTCTGTCCTGGCCCTCACCCGGCTCTACGCCTTCTCCACGAAGCAGACAGATGGGTCCTCACAGAGCACAATCCAGGACACAGGATTCCCTTGCTTAAGACCCTCCAGTGCATCTTTATGTCTTTGTAGAATAAGCCCGTGCTCCTCAGACCCCATAGGGTCTGACCCCACCTGCCTTTCCAAGTCACTTCTGTCCCCTCTTGTCCACCATGCTCCAGCCATGCTGACCTTCCTCTCCCGGTTCCAGGAGAAGCCGAGCAGAAGCCAGCTTTTGCCTTGGCTGATCCCCTTTGTCTAGAACACTTTTCCGCCCAGAAGTTTGTGTGACTTCCTCTTTCTGAACATTTAGGCCTCAGCACAAACAGCAGCCCCTCAGAGGGGTCTCTCCTGACCACCCTACTTGGTACGTAGCACTATTTAAAAGCATGTTCCTCATGTGTGTGTGGGTTCTTCAGGCTTCCACCCGCCTCTGCCCCGCAACGTGCTTTCAGGAGATCGGGGGCTTGCTCTAGAGATGTATCTAGAATACCTGGACCAGCAACAGCATCAGCATAAGGCAGTGTGGCTGCTTAACAAATACCAGCTCCCTCCACTGCCCTTTCAGATTCCTCTATTTTCTACAGTTCCTGAGATGCACACTCCCCAGTCTGTAGGTTTGGGCCCTCATAGTGGGTTCCCCGTGGAGCTGTGACCTTTGCCTGTGAGCTCATCTTTAAAGAGAATTTTCTTCATGTGAGTCCTGGATGCCTCTGTGGGAGGCTGTGTTTTGGACCCTGAGGGGTCCAATGAGCTTCCCTGGTTCTCACATTGATATCTCAGCCTCAGGGAGCAGGTGGAATTTGGAACACACAGTCCTGCGTGGTGCAGACTTCAAGGCTCCAATTTCTTTGGGTGAATCTTCTTCTGCCCACAGTCCAAGGCAGTCCGCCAGCTCTGGGCTGAGTCCCTGTGGCAGGCAAAGATCTCCCAGTCCTGTGGCCATTGACAGTTTTGACTCCTGGCTTGACTGAAGGAGCTCAGTTCTCACGGCATCAGAGGCCTGGGAGCTCAGCTCTAGCCCCCGGGCAGGTGTTGAAACCCAGGGTCCTCATGCTTCTCTCTGGTTCAGATGCCCTGGGAGCTGCCTCTGTGTCTGCTCCTGCTGGGATTCCCTCCTTGGTTTGATGCCTGGGAACTTCCCCTTCTTTCCCTGGAGCTCAGTGTCGTACTTCTAAAAAATGCTGTATTTTAACCAGCATTTATATGTGTGTATGGAGGGATCCCTGTCTGTTCAGTCTACCATCTCGACCAGAAGATCCCTTCTGGCCAGTCCCCACACATTTGTCTTTACTGCCCCTACCCCAAGAAGCCGCCCCTTGGGGACCGTGCCTCGAGCAGCTTGGTTTCCAGTCCTTGTTAAGGTACATGCTCCCCTGTCTGCTCCTCAGAGATACAGCACTCCAAAGCACCAAGTACGCTGCTGGGACCCTGGTGCATGCAATAAATACTTGCTCATTAAAGGAAAGCAAGCAACTTTCAATATGTTGCTACCAACAGCTGGTCATGCTGGCTGGTGCTACAGCTCACCCCCTCTCCACAGCGGGCCACTTCAAATCCTGTCAAACAACAGAGCCCACTGCAGCAGATGGGAGGAAGACAATAAGAAAGGGTAGGCAATTACTGGCTTTTAAAGCCAATAATTCTAGTGGAGGCTTCCAAGGCTGGTAGTCAAAGGTGGTTTACATTTCTCACCACCCATTTTTTAACCTGCCCCATTACACCCAGACTCCTATATATATATTAAGAGGATGCAATAATAATAATAGCAGTGACTAATATTTAATATTCATGAGTACTTATAGAGCAGACATGTACTAAGCACCTTAATAGTAATATAAATGTGTAAATAATTATGATTATCATGGCAGTTAATATACATATGGCACTAGGTGACAGGCACCGTTCTAAATGTCTCATACATTAATTCACTGATTCCTCCCAACCCCATTATTGACCACAATGACGCACAGCTGGTGAACCTGAGGCAAAGAGAGATTAAGCGACTTGCTCAGGGTCACACAGCTACTAAGTGGCAGAGGTCCAGGCTCTGTGTCCGAGCCTCCCTTCAGACTGCCCCTCCATGCATATCTTTTCCATGCGTTATTTCAGTCTTCAAAACAACCCCATGAAATAAGAACTATTATGACCCACTTTTTACAGACATGAGACAATGCAGGCTCAGAGAGGTGTGAGGCAGGCTGGAGGCAGCACAGCCAGTCACTGGGCCAGCTCTACCCAGACTGCAGAGCTGGAGCTGTAAGCGGGAAGCAGAGCACCTTGGGACCGCCATCCTCATGCACACACGTGCACACACGTGCACACACGTACACATACACACACACACATGCACACACGTTTACTTCTGCAAGTCCCTGGATGTCTCTTCAAAAGCTATATGATTTGTTTTTAAAACTGTATATTTCAAAGAATTTTTCTGAGGTTTTAGAATATTTTTAAATAAATGAATGCCTTACCTTGCCTATCACTAAACCTCAATATGTTTCTAAAATTAAAAAAAAAACAAAACAAAAACCCGGCCCTTCTCACATGGGTCAGCCCTGCATAATTGGAGCTGCCCTGGAAAGACCTTCTCTGCCTCTTCTCCCTTGTCAGGTGTCCTCCTGCCTGGGACAGGTGGGAGCAGAGCCTGGGGTGAGGGAAACAACCCTGTCTGACCTCTCTTCTCAGGAGTATGGGTCGCCAAGAGGCTGTGCCCTGTTCTCCTAGCCTAGGAGAGAACACTGGTGCAGGCCAGTGGCAGAGGAAGTGGCAGAGAGAATCTGCTGGGGTAGGGACATGAGATGGAAGCTGAGGGAAGACAGGGGCCTGCTGGGGAGAGGGGGTGAGCTGTAGCACCAGCCAGCATGACCAGCTTTTGGTGGCAAAATATTGAAAGTTGCTTGTTTTCCTTTAATGAGCAAGTATTTATTGCATGCACCAGGGTGCCCGGCAGCCTACTTGGTGCTTTGGAGTACTGTATCTCTAAAGAGCAAACAAGGAATAGGGGCCAGGCAGGGGAAGACAGGAGCCAGGTGTGGCAAGAGTCGGCCGCTTCAGGTCCAGGCTCTGACGTGAGTCAGCGGGGGTCAGGGGACCGCAGTTCTGTCCTCTATAGGATGGGCTGCTGAGATATGAGGGTGGAACCATTTACTATTGCAAAGTGCTTGCCGTCTGTGCCTGGTACAGCGGGAAGCACAGAGAAGCATTTGTGAGATAAATCAGCACCCTTGAACTCCGAAACAGCTAAGCCCAGCGAAGGCTGCCACAAGGGAGGGGGCAGAAAGACTTCCTTAGGAGATAGAAGGAAGAGAGCTGCCCACTCCATCCTTCTCCAGGGAAACTATTGCTCATTCTCCACTCCTTAAAGCCCTGTTGGGGCACAAGGGCTGTCCTGGAACACGGTTGTGCTGCGGGAGGGGTTTGGGCATCCAACTTTGGGACAAGAGCTGGAGGCGGCCCCGGCAGAGGAGATCAGTTTGGGCAGCGGTGGCTGCTGAGTGGCCTCTCTGGCAGGTGGCCTTTTCCCATCTGCTATTGCTGGCCCCCTGCTGCTGCCGAGGTCCTCATGACACAGTGAGCAAGAACCAGGCTCTCGGGGAAACCGCACCTGCACCCTCGCGGTACATCTACTACCAGGGCAGGGGCGGGGGGCAGTACCACTAAGCCCAAAGGTAGGTGCTTTCTTCCCTCCCGGGCACCTGAGCAAAGGAAGCTCAGCTCCAGTGAACCCTTAAAGCAAGGACAAGACTGACTGCGCGGCCAGAAATTTGGTTTTCATTGTTGACTAAACAGTAGCAATACAGGGCCATATCCATGATCTACTTATGGGTAAGGTGAGAGTATCAGCATGGAGGGGGATGGGAAGGAAGGGACAGGAAGAAAAACAGCATTTATAAAAAGGTAAAAGTATCATTTTTAGGGTCAACATCTCTCTATCCGTGGAGCAGTGTTTTTCAGTCTTGACTCAACATAAATTCCCTGGAGAGTTTTTAAAAAAACCCAGTTGCCCAGGTCAAACTCCCTTTACCAGTGTGCTTAGTGTTCCCCCCCATACCGCCGGCAAAGCTAGCAAGTCAAAAGACTTAAGGTTACCCATAGTTCAAAAAGGCATATTAGACTGATATTGAGCAGGGGTGGGCAAGCTATTTTTTGTAAAGGACCAGATAGTAAATATTTTCAGCTTTATACCATGCCATCCTGCTGCATCCACTCAACTCTGTGTATAGCCAGAAAGCAGCCACAGGTAATACCTATGTAAACACACGAGCATGGCTGTGTTCCAATAAAACTTTATTTACAAAAACAGACAGTGGGCCTGATGTGGCCCACAGGCTGAAGGTTGCCCACCCCTCGCCTAGAAGAGATAGGGGGACTTTCGTAAATCACTCCTTTAATATCTCCAAATCCCACCTCCACCTCCCTGCAATCCATTCATAAAAATTCATGTCAGAATAACCCCGTGGGGTGGGTAGCAAGAAGGGGTGAGCCACACTGGCCAGTGCATTTGCAGATTTTTGGAGCTGGGTGATGGGCTCATTCCACTCTTCTGTCTATTTTTGTGTATATTTGAACAGTTTTCCAAGACAGAAAGTTTAAACAATAAAATTTTTTAAAAAGAGAGGAAAACCTTCTCAGACAGAACCACAAGCTGCAACTAGTGGGAAGTGTGGGGATCGTGTGTCCTGCCCGGGGCCGGGCCTTCAGGAAGCATGTGCAGTCGCACCAGCCCAGGGCGCTGTGCAGAGGGTACTCACGACCAGTAGAGCAGCATGAGCAGGAAGGGGCAGATGATGAGGGCCTGCAGCACCTGCCAGTCCCGGCACAGGGCGGCTAGCCCGGGCATGAGGAACTGGCCCGCCATGGCCACGAAGCTCGCCACCATCGTAATCATGAACCGTTTTCCAGGGGGGCACAGCTCTATTCCTAGAACACAGAACCAATGAGAGAGAGATGAGTGCCCTGCTCGACAGCCCGAGAAATCCAGGGTGCACCTGGGCCAGTGCACTGCTTAACCCACCAACGACTGAAATTGTTTTCATCTGCTGCCCACCACAAGTGCCCTATGTGGTGTGCCAGTGTTTTACGGGCGCGTTGAGGCTCCAACTGGGAAGGGAAGCGAGACGGTTGTTCAAGGCCACAGGGCTAGTCGATGACAAAGGGATGCTATAATTCAGAGGAGCTTAGCTCAGAAACCAGGAAATGGTACTGCCTATGGGACAGATCGCCCATTGTTCCCGCTTCCTCTGCTCTCCAGATGTCACTGAGCTTGCTGTCCAGCACGTTCCCCCCTCGTGCCCATCCTGTCGCCATTCCTTCCTGTCCATGATGCTGTATTAGGGGCCATCTCGACCTCTAGACAGGACACCAGGCATGCCCATATACTCACTCCCACCCATATGCACCACCCACCCCTTCTTCTGGTTCTCACTCCAGGGCTCCTTGAGCACTCCGAGTTCCAGGCAACCTACTCACACTGTGAGACAGGGAGACTGAGCTAAGTCTCAGCTTATCTATTAAACAAGACAAAAACCAACAATAAGGCTGACTCAGATCATATAGCAATGACCCTACCAGAAAGCCCCTTCTCCACGTGGGAGTTCTGTGGGCCACTGCAACACGGGTGAGTCGTGCATCCTTTCTCTGTCTCTATTGGACACCACCCCCGGGCAAGGCCCATGTCTAATTCATCTTTGTAGCTCCAAAACCAAAAACAGTGTCTATTTTCAACAAATGACCACGGCCCCTCTTATTTGCAAGAATCTATTCTTTTACTTTGACCTTGAGTCAAAAAGATGATCAGAAAACTTCAATCTGTGGCACCCAAGTGACAACCAATACAGACCTACTACTACGTGAATCACCATAGTAGAAAAAGCAGCTGGGTTTTATATATATTATTTTCCCTACAGAGCATGTACATTTATCTGTGATTCTCCGGCAATATGCAGTATTCTCTAAAGGCTTCTTGCTTGCTTGCTCTTTCAAACATAAGGTAAGAAGAAGAAGGGGAAGGAGGAGGAGGGGGAAGAAGAAGAAGAGGAAGAAGACAGACCCTTCGGAGAGAACACTTTTTATGCCTGTGTGTTGGAGGCTGTTTGGATGGCGGGCTTCATGGATCAGCTGTGACAGCTCATCCGCTGGGTGTCTAGAGACCACAGCAGAGGTAGGAGGTCAGAAGGCAATAAGGGAAGCAGACTAGAGAGAGAACAGATGAATTATGCTTGGCTACAAGGATATTACCAGCCCTAACAAGGAGAGGGCACAATGCCAGCCAATTCCTACAGCAGCTCATCTGCTGGAAAAAAATAATAATGCCATCAGAATTTCCATTGCTGCTCAGCCACAAGCAAACAGATCATCATCATAGCTATCAGTGAACAAGAGAGAAACCAGATTTCACTGATTATTGCTTATAAAGAGGTTTCTACCATTTAATTAGGAAAACAAGATTAAATGGCTCACTCTCAGCCATTTGCTGCGATGCTGTTCCTTTTGGTACCATAGGTCAGGTTCACTTAAAAATCACTACCTAGCAGGGTCCAGATCTGGCATTTCTGCTCTCAAAAATAATAAAGAAAAATAGGTCTTTTAAGAAAAGACTAACAGTTGTTAAGTGTTGTTTTCATTTATTAAGCACAAGCAGTAAATTGGCTGCTATGGAAACCAGAAATCTGTATTAGCCAAGGTAAATTCAGTGTTGGAAGCTCAGCATGGGCTAGTATCAGATAAGGAAATTCAGCACTTGGCCATCCAGGTAACCTTTAAACAAAGTCAAAGAGATAATGTGGAAACAGCATGATGGCGTCGTATCAATGGTTTGCTGGTACAGCAGACATATATTGCTTGCTGTTTTTCTCTTCAATACCTCTCTTTAGTGACATGATACAATGAAAATATCTGCAACTACACTTCTTTTACCAGAGTCCCCCTTTGGGATGTCTAACCCCACATCCTAATCTACACTGATGTGATGTCACACAAGGGATCATGAGGCCACTTCCCAGACCAGGTTCTAGGTTTGCAGATGAGCAGGGAAAATGCTCCCTTGCTGGACCAGTCTGGCTTCAGTCTCCTCTTGCTACAAGTGAGTTGCTGTGGCTGGCACATCTCTTAGTGTGACTGTCAATATGACAATTATTAAATGGTCATAGCTTTTCTTCCAAAGGTTGTCTCAATCCTCTCCTGTAAATAAGTGGTCGGTGTGGCCCCTAACCCTTTGCTGACTGAAGTGTAGCGTGTGAACCTGCTGTGTCGGTATCGCATGCGATCACATGCGAGCTTGTTAGAAATGCAGCATCTTAGGCCCCAGCCAGACCTAGAGAATCAGCATCTGCATCTTAATGAGCTCCCCAGACAACTCCTTGAGAAGCACTGGCTCACCGCATTTCTCCAAAACTGTAAGCATGTTTTGCCTCACAGACATATCGGTGGGAGCTGGAGAAGTGGAATAATTTTCTGACCTCTCCACTCCTTCTTTTTTTGCTAGGAATCCTAGCAGAGCCTTGACTTTATTTCAGCAGGTAGAAAAATGCAGAGCACTCCAGCAGAGACTTGGTATTTTAGCATTCCTGCCGAGGCAATGGAAAAACACAGCGGCTTGATGTAAGGACACAGGTATGGCCATCTGCAGTTAACTACCTTTTTTTGTCTTGACTCACCAGTAAATCTTTCCATACTGCTTGAATCTAACTATATTCTGAAGGTGGCTATAAAGATGTTTTTGTAAAAGAAAGCAATGATTAAGAAACTGCAGGCACTTGAGGATTGCCATTAATCACAAGTTTCTCTGGAAGATGACAAATCAGTTTTTTTGGAAGTGGGAGAGGAAAGAACACATGAGGACATTCCAGCCTTGAGTCCCGGCATCCATCAGGAGGGACGGGGACTGCAGGTGGATCGTTCCTGCTGGGAGGGACGGGGACTGCAGGTGGATCGTTCCTGCTGGGAGGGACGGGGACTGCAGGTGGATCGTTTCTGCTGGGAGGGACGGGGACTGCAGGTGGATAGTTTTTGCTGGGCTCTGCAAGCAGAAGCATTTGGTGCAGCAGCTCCCACACCTTGAAGATGGTTCCAGTCGCCTGGCCAGGGCCACTGGCCTTGGGCTTGAAAGGCAGGGAATGATGTCCCCAATCCAACTGCCGCTTCAGGGCCTGGCTACTGTGGAGAGTAGATCACTCACAGGCAGGTGTCCACAGTGCCCGTGGAAGACCTTGGCTGGCAGCTGTGTCCCGGTACTTACTAGAATCAATTTCTTTGCCAATGGAACCAAACCCAAATCCTTTTAGTAGATTTTCATTTATGGGCAGCCAGACTCCCCCTGATTATGTAGAACATTTAAGGGCCGCAAGAAAATATCTTGGGTGATGCATCAAAGATTCAAACATTAAACTATCTCAAGTGGCCAGCATGTAGCACTTCCACTGCTGTGGTTAAAAGCCTGGACTCCGTAGCTAGAGTGCCCAAGTTCAAATCCTGCTCCTGGTACATAGAAGCTGCGACCTTGGTTCAGTCAGTTAGGAGTTCTGTGCCTCAGTTTTTTTGTCTGCAAAATGGGGTGTTGTGAGCACTAAACAGCATATAGTGCTAGAACATAAGTGCTATGTGTTACAATCTCGTGCATTATTTTTCCAGATTTTGGAATACTTGCATATACATTATGAGATATCTTGGGCAAGGGACCCAAGTCTAAAGACAAAATTCATTTATGTTTCATATAAATCTTATACACGTAGCCTGAAGGTAATTTTATATGAGATTTTGAATAATTTTGTGCATGAAACAAAGTTTTGACTGTGACCCATCACATAAGGTCATGTGTGAAATTTTCTACTTGTGGTGTCATTTAGGTGCTCAGAACGTTTCAGATTCTAGAGCACTTCAGATTTCAGATGTTCTGATTAGGGATGCCCAACCTGCATAACAATATAATTATTGCCAAGTCGCTCATTGGTCTCATTCGACATGGTGAGATCCTGTCTCTAAAAAACAACCAACCAAACAAACAACCGTTACTTTTCCCCTAACACCTTAATGAAGAATGCTTACAAGCTACTCTTGGCAACTAGATATACTTTGTCGATAAGCAGAGAGATTACTGAGGGTTGTGAGAATGAAACAGTACGTAGCTGAGACTGAACTGAGGCACCTGTTCAGTGAATCAACAGGGACCATGACTAAGTCTGAGCACAGAGGCTGCCCGGAGGCTTTGATGGAAAAGTGGCATTGTTAGGAGGCCACAGCTCTGGGAGATATGCTTTTCGGAAGTTGTCAGATTCTTACAAATTTTCAGGAGGAAAAGCACATTGCGCTTCCCAGGGTAGGCACTTTATGTGACGGAGGAGGAAGGCCTGAGGGAGTGGGGTGTGGGGGTTTGATGTGTCACGTGGCGGGGCTGCAGTCTTAGGCATTTGCTCAAACAGGAACCCCGGTGCTGCCGGGAGAGAGCTGACTTTGAGCGAGGGGCTTCTAGATAATTTGGGTGGGTCTCGCCTCATCTGTTGAAAGACCTGAACATAGGGCCGAGGCTTCCTTGAGGAGGAAGAAGATTCCACCTGTGGACGGCAGTGCCCGCCCCCGTGCCCTGGAGTCCTGATGGCTGGCCCTCCCGCTGGCCCCTCATGGATGTCAGCCTGGCCACCCTTCACAGTCGTGTGGGCCAATTCCTCTCAGAAAATCTCTAAATATCTCCTGTTGTTTCCTCTTCTCCGGTTGAACTCTGAGGCGGAGGTCAGGGGGTCCTGCCCATCACACAGGCTCACACGAGGCCTCCCGTGAAGCCCATCTCCGAAGCTGCACCCCCCTCCCTCCCCTTCTTACTCCCCACTCTCTCATCCTGTCCCTGCTTCTCTTCCCCGGCCAGCCTGGACCAGGTCCCAGCCTCACAGGGCACTGCCAAGCCCAAGGGACCGTCTGTCAAAACACTGCAGCACCCAGGGAGCAGCCCCAGGAAGCATGCAAAGGTCCGAGCTGTGCTACTGAGCAGGGCTTGGCCCCAGCTCCAGCAGCTAAGGCATCTGCCCACCAGAAATACCAGGGGTGGCCAAAGTTTTAACATTCTCCCCCCACCTCCCTCATCCCCCACAAACACACACACCGATCTAACTGTTCATTGGATTCAGTGATTATAAATAAAATTTTAAAAACCTTTTGAAGCCAATCTTTGAAAAAAAGGCCCATCCTCCCATAATGCACAAATGAATAAAACACAACACTTATTCTTCCTTAAATACGTTTAAGAAACTCTTGAATGCTTATGACCATAGAGAGAATATACATTTTCTTGGGATTGCTAAGTGCTCCTGGCTTCTCTGAAATGAGAGTACAGGATTTTTCTGGACTGGAGTTGGCTAGTAACAAAGGAATATATTAAGTTGACTGACAATACTTAAGCCAGAGGACAGGAATTCACAGAATTGTGCCCGCGGAACAAAGCGTGCCATGCAGGGTATGGGATGAGGCGCCCGCTCTGGCCTAGAGGTGGGGGTTAGATTCCTCCCCGGCCTCTGCTGGGCGGTGTGAAGTTACTGAGCCACTCTGAGCCTGTGTCCTTGCAGCCAAGGTAGATAACGATCGTACCTACCACATGGGGTGGTCATGAGAAAACGACACTCATGAAGCACTTGAGTGCACCTGGCTCATACTGAAGCCACGGAAGGCTTCCTATGTGTCGCTGGCCTCACAGACATGAGGCCACCCTGCTAAGCTGCCCCGGGCACTCTGCAGGCCCAAGGCCACTCTCGGGACAGGGCAAGTCTGCACAACTCACTGGCAGAGGGAGGTGAGACGGGCTCAGGAAAGGACAGCGCCTGCCCACACTGCTCAGGCTCCTAAATTAAACACAATTCCTGGAACAGGCCTGCGGAATGAGAAATCCATCCAGAGGCCACTGCTGAACGGCCCGGCCATCCTCTCCCAAGGGCAAGCCTCTGGAAGGCCGACTGGGCCACTAGGACACCGGGGCTTGGGGATCCCACCGCCCTGCCCAGCCCCAGAACACACAGGATTCAAAGAGGCCACTTCTCCAAACCCGCTGTCCTTACAAGTGGACCACACCTCTCCTCCCCTCTCCCAGCCCTCCTCCATCATCCAATAGACTAGAAGCCCATTTCCACCAGCAGCGGGAAAATGTGGAAAGGAAGGAGGTGCAGTTTTCTCAACAGAGACTGGAGGGCTGGCCATGCTGCCTGCCTCGCTGGGCTTCCTCCAACCTGGTTCAGGCTTGGCCCTAAGCTGCTGACGCCCACCTGGAGACCACCACAGTCCTCTGAAGACAGCCCCATCATCCTGGACTGCGCCCCTCCCTGGCAAAGTGGAGAACTGCAGGGAGCTTCCTCTTACTCGCTGGCCTCACTATCTCCCAGACCACCATGCGAGCCTCTCTCCTCTTCCCTGCACCCTCCCTCCTTCCTGTCACTCCCCAAGTGGGCCTGGAAGTGAACACACCACTCAATAATTACTGCCACAGGCAAGGACGCATGGCCCCCAGAATCCTGGAAAATAGACTTTGGGACATGTGATTGTGGAATTCCTTATTATAGCAGAAGGGCCTGAAATTGCCAGTCATGGAGACCCAAATAGCATTTGAGGGTGTGACTGTAAAAGCTTGCCATTACAGCTCTATGTCTCCCCTTCCGCGTGGAAGGCGTCCTCTTTCCTCTTAACTTAGGATCTGCCAACCCAAAGTAATGGTCAGAAGAATCTGAGAGAGTAGTTTTCTCCATTTAGAGAAAGGGAAAATTTTAAAAAACAGAGAAATTTTAAGTATTTCTTACAAATCACATTCCAGTGTCTGCCAGACATGTAGACATAGGCATTAAATGCTCAAATGCAGAAATACTGAATTAACTACCAATTGACTACCTATCATGTCTGCACTACTAGGCGAAGTAACAGCTCTCACTTGCTGAAAGCTAAATGCTTTGGGAGGTATTTTTCATGTGTTAAATTCATTTAATCTGCACAATGACTGTATTATGTAGGTATTGTTTTTAATGCTCATTTTACATGAGAGGACCCTGAAACTCAGGGTGATTAAGGGACTGGTCCAAGATCCCACAGTTAAGAAATAAACAAGATGGGAGCTGAAGCCAGCTTCCCCTGTATTACCCCATATCTCTGCTGCAGGCAGAAGCTATCTTCAGGTATGGCCTCCTCTGTGCCCCACCAGAATCTAAGCTCCAAGGAGGGAAGGGCTTCTCAGGTTTTGCCTACTGCTGCTCCTCAGAGCCTAGGCCTGTGCCTGACACACACCAGAAGCTCAGATACTTGTCGCATGAATAAATGTGAACATTTTTTCCTCCCTAGTTCAGTCACTTTACCAGTGCCCCCCAATCAATTATAGTCACCATGGAAGAGATTGGCCAGTGACTCTGTAGAAGCTGGCCCGGCACCCTACATGGGAACTCATCAAAGTCCACATCATGGTTCTATATATTTATATGTGGATAATAATTTGAGGAAAATCAACCATAAAACCAAACATGAGCCACAGAGTTCAGTTTCTTTTCAGATTTTACTACCTTCTGTTTTTTCTTTAAAACTAACATTATAATGACTCAAATGAGGAACAGGGATTTGAATGCTCAGCAATCTCTTCTGTGTAAAAACAAAGACTGATGCTCAGCAGCACATGCTTAAGAATTTAAATTAATGACACTTTCAGTCTCCTAGTATTTAAAAACAGCAGAGAAAGCCAAGGAGAGGAACGACTTCAAATATCAGAATCCCCTCCCATCCACTGGAATTCTTTCCTTTCAGGTCTGTCGTTCATTGTCAAGCTAACTGAAGGAGCAGAGACGAGACAGGGTGGCTTTAAGGTGGACAGCACAGTTTACCACCCAGGTTTTCCAACAACCAGTTCCAAAGTGACAATTCCCAATCCTCAGTTTTTCTGGTGCTATCCATTCTACGGATCAAAATCACACGCAGTGAGTGACGATGTTTGTATGATTATATCACGCTTTTGAGCAAATGGAGCCTCACAGGCCTTCAGATTTGAAACCTCCGAGGTGTGTGGCTAAACAGCCGAGCCCTAAATTACTTCAAGCTCTGTCCCATAACAGCATGCTCTCAGTTCCCCAGCTGCCGGAGGGCAGGGAAGATGATCTGACTTTTATTTCTCATCATCAGTGTCATCATCAATTGTCATTATTTTATGAGCTTGGCAAGCAATCAGGGAATCAGGGGCTGGGCGTATGGTAAACAGAATAGATCTCAATACCAGTTCACAGCATCACTACTGTGTGACATCTAGTAATAGTAAATATATTTTACTCTTTGGCATAATACTTCTAAATAGAGAAGAATTATTAGCAACTTAGTCTTTCCAAGTAAGTCTTCTTTTCTCTTCTTCTCTCATTTTCCCATCTTCTCTTGCATCTGGATTTAAAAACACTTTTCTTTTGAATGTTCATATATTCACAAAGAAGAGAGAATCATGTCATGAATATTTTGGATATGTTGCCCTTTTGGTTCTTCTGCCTCTTTCCCTCTCTTCCCTGAAATATTTTAAATCAGATTCCTGAAATCGTGTCATTCTACTTTTAAATACAAATATGTCTCTCCTAAAAAAGACATTTTCACATCTAACAAAATTAACAATAATTCTTTAATATTATTCAATATCTAGTCTGTGTCCAACCTACTCAATTACTTCAAAAAAGTCTCTTTATAGTTTTTTTTTTAAATCAGGATCCAAACAAGATCCACATATTACATATCTTAATTCTCCTTCAGTCTAGAGCAGACCTCCCCCCACCCTCTTTCCCCATGGAACTTGAAGAAACCGCTGGTTTTATGTGACTTTCCCATGATGTCGTTCACGTGTTCCTTCATGCCCTGGTTTAATCTCTAAACTGGAAGCTCCACCTAACGTCTGGTGAGACCCAGGTTCAGGTTTTTGGAAGAGCGTATTGCAGCTGGTGCCTGTGCGTCACGGTGCTGCCCCGCAGGAGGTCACCTACTGGGAATGACGTTACCACTGACCCATGGAGCAAAGCGGCGGCGCCTCAGCCTCCCATCCTAGAGTTGTTCGCCAACATTTTCCCTAAAGGTTTTGTTAGGGAGTGCAAAATGGTGATCTGATTTTCTAATTCCATCCTTCACTGTATACTGTTTTCACCTTGAATTACTTTGGAAGAAAGAACTTGTATTCGGCAACAAGGGCCAGCTCTTTTCCCTGAAATATGGTCAGTTCAGAAGAGGCAGCATCATAAAATCACAATCACTCTGGGTGATAGCTAATTTCACACCACACGTTCCCCTCCAAGGGCTCCTGTTCCACTCAGAGTGAAAGCAAAGTCTTTCAGAGTGACCCATGTGATTTCCACCCCTCCCGCATCCCTCAGACCACATCACCTGCCCCTCCCCGCCCCATCGCTCCACTTCAGCCACACTGGCCTCCCTGCTGCTCCTCTAACCCAGCAAGCACACCCCCCTTCTGGGCTGTGCACTCCCTGTCTGTCCTCCCCAGAGAGTTGCATATCTCCCTCCTCCTTTTCTCAGGTCTCTAAGAGCCATCTTGCCCAGAAGCTTTGCCCTGACCATGCTATATAAAATGGTAATCCCTGCCCTCTTGCTTCCCCATGTTGCGACCACACAGAGGAGAGTGCCTCCCGGACAGTGGTTTGCAAGTGTGGCCCCAGACCTGCAGCAGCAGCCTCACCTGGGGCCACCACCTCAGAAACACAGAGTCAGGGCCCTTCTCAGTCCTACTGTATCAGAAACTGAGGCTGGGAACAGCAATCTGTGTCAACAAGCTGTGCAGTAATTCTGATGCTGGCTCCAGCTGAAGAACCACTGCAGTATACTTTGCAAATATTAGCCACTGAATCCTCCTCATAAGCGGATGAGGTTGGGAATGGTGATGCTGCTGCTTCAGGGAACACCCTTTGAAAAGCAGTGTTCTGAACACTGCAGAGTTTTATACATCTCAGCCCTGAGATCCTATAATTAATTTTTCCATTGTAGCATTAGCGTATTAACAATAAAACAAAGCTAAGCTGCTTTAGAGTTTATAACACCTATTGGCCTACTGGCCTTGGGGTAACTGGATGTTGGCTGTTTTTATTTTTTTTTTTTGAGATGGAGTTTCACTCTTGTTGTCCAGGCTGGAGTGCAATGGCACAATCTTTGCTCATTGCAACCTCTGCTTACTGGGTTCAAGCTATTCTTCTGCCTCAGCTTCTTGAGTAGCTAGGATTACAGGCACCTTCCATCGTGCCTGGCTAATTTTTGTATTTTTAGTAGAGATGGGGTTTCACCATGTTGGCCAGGCTGGTCTTGAACTCCTGACCTCAGGCGATTCACCCGCCTCGGCCTCCCAAAGTGCTGGGATTACAGGCATGAGCCACTGCGCCCAGCGTAGATGTTGGCTTTTTAACCAACAGCAGGCATGTGACTTTTTTTTTTTCCAATGGAAAAAAAGAGTTCTTCCAACACCCAAAGGGCAAGGCAGGCAGAAGCACAAGAAACCTGAAGTTGCAAAGAAATTCAAAATTTCTCATCCTATTTCAAATAAAAGGAAACTCAGAGAACACCCACCAGGGTTGGCAGAGTCAAATGCTAGGCAGATAAGGAACGTGTGAAGCCCGCCGGGTGCTAGGGGCGGAGCCTGTGGCACATCGCCCGGTGCTTGCCCAGTTTAAAGGCCTTTAAATTCAATTAGAAAACAAAACACTGTCTAGGTCACACAGAACATGAGCAGGGTCAGGGTCTGACTGCACACTGCCAGTCTGCAGCTGCTGATCCTTGTCCAACCTGCTTATTTTATTCAAGGGGAAAATAAGGTCACAGAGTTAGTTGGTAGCAAAAGCAAATTGTGATTTCCACACCAGGGGCTCTCCGGGCCTCTCACCATATTGCCTTTGGAGAATACAAGTCCCTAGGATTACTTTTGGGTTTTTGTAAAAATGGAGATTACAATAAAAAGAAAAGTTGAGGCTGATAGAACGTACAGCAGTTAAAATCAGCTTCCTCGTCCTCTAGCAAATCAGAAAATCCTTTCGTGTTCTAGTCAACATAACGGCACCAGCTAATGAAACAAAGGGTCAGATCAGGCCATCAACTGGAAAGGGGTTTTCAAGAAACAGGTCTGTGATTGAGGAAAATACTAGCAGGTGGGAGCAGTAAGACTCTAAACCCAAGCAAAACGGTGCATTCTCAGCAGCGGCAGAGGCTCTGAGGCCTTCTAACACCCCATGCCATCTTGCTCTGGTGCCATCTTGTTCTTGGGCCATCTTGTTTTTGACAGAGCTTGTCTCACACAGTGTCTGCCTTTGAATTTCCTGCCCACGTGGACAGGGCCATGAGGACTCTAACACTACAGAATGCTAGTTCTCAGCCAAGTCCTGCACAGGGAATTTAGTGACTGCATCCTCCCTGAGTCTCAGCCATCTCTGGGGTGAATTCCTCTCGCCCCATGTATCAGGTGGGGACAAGGCCTCAGTGAGCAGGGCTCTCACATACCCCACAGGTGACTCGACAGGTCACACTGCGTGTATCACACGCATGCCCTGCTGCGTGCACAGCTTGGACTGGCAAATAGATGCCAAGCTGGGGGCTCTTCTTTCCTGGGGGCTCCATCTCTCCCTCCAGTTCTATAGATTGGTGCCATTATTTTTAATGGCAAAAACAGTAATTACTTTTGCACCAACCTAATAAGATATCTGAGTTTATAAATGAGCTGACTGAAATCTGGACTCAGGCCAGGTGTGGTGGCTCACGCCTGTAATTCTAGCACTTTGGGAGGCTGAGGCGGGTGGATCAAGAGGTTAGGAGATCGAGACCATCCTGGCTAATATGGTGAAATCCCGTCTCTACTAAAAATACAAAAAATTAGCCGGGCGCGGTGTTGGGCGCCTGTAGTCCCAGCTACTCGGGAGGCTGAGGCAGGAGAATGGCGTGAACCTGGGAGGCGGAGCTTGCAGTGAGACGAGATGGCACCACTGCTCTCCGGCCTGGGCGAAAGAGCGAGACTCCATCTAAAAAAAAAAAAAAAAAAGAGAGAAATCTGGACTCTTCTCCTAGGAGTGCCTGCTGGAAGTTGTAGAAAATGCACACACACAGATTTGCATCTCACCTAACTCAGCAGTTAAGCAAATGTTTCCCAAGAAGGTGGGAGGCTGCGAGTCAGAATGTGTGTGTGATCATCCACTTGGGTGGCGGGAAGGAGGAGACAGCACCTCCATGCCACGCCCACATTGTTCTCACCTGGACTGTCATAGTCGCCTGCGACCAGGGCTTTTGCTACCAAAGAGTTCTTCCCTTTAATCCATCTGACATCCTGCTGGCAGGTTACTGCCCCTAAAGCCCAGCTCTGTTCTATTTCAATACTGCTAAAAATGCTACGTCAGTCCAAATTCTGAGCCCACCAACCATGGTCCTCCATGATTTCGTCCCAGGCCTATTCCCCTTCTCACAGGCTGCTCTTCTCACATAACTCAATGTTCCTGGCAAGCCAGATGGTTGTAAGCCCTACACTGCCACAGCAGCGAGCTCCTTGAAAAGGAAAACCACTCTGTCACCTGTGTCCTTCCTAACGTCTAGCATTGTATTCAGCACTTACCAGAGGCTCAACATGCCCTGAATCAGACCACAGAAATCAGGCACAACTTCCATGTGGAAATTTATTACCCAATGTGTTCAGCTAAGAAATTGAGTAAATTAAGAAATAACTGTAGTCGTTTTTTTCTTTTTTTTTTGACAAGGTCTCCCTCTTTTACCTAGGCTGGAGTGCACTGGTGTGATCACAGTTCACTGCAGCCTTGACCTCCTGGGCTCCAGTGGTCCTCCCACTTCAGCCTCCCACTTCAGCGTCCCTATAGCTGAGACTACAGGCACATGCCACCATGCCTGGCTGATTTTTAAAATTTATAGTAGACAAGGTCTTGCTACATTGCCCAGGCCGGTCTTGAACTCCTGAGCTCAAACAATCTTCCTACCTCAGCCTCCCAAAGTGCTGGAATTACAGGTGTGAGCCACCACTCCTGGCAGACTAGCTTTATTAAGCATATTTACACAAGGGCATGAGCATCCGTCATGAATGTAGCCTCTGAGGGCTCTGCACTAAACACAAATGCAGAGTTCCTCAGGGCTGCCTCAACCACAGGAGAGCCAGGAGGCCTGTTTGTTGGAGCAAATCGCCAGCCCACCCCACACAGTTGCACTCAGTGACTATGTGTGCCTAAGGCGGAGGTGCCATTTACAGAGCTGCCAGTGGTGCTGCTGGGGAGAGTGGTGAGTATTCAGGGAGGCCTTGTAGGTGCCAGGTACTGGGCACAGTGCCTTTTATCATCTGCACAACAAGCTCTGTGTTAAGTGTTACAATTCCCCCCCCCCCTTTTTTTTTAAATCCTGCCTTGTCCTGCCCCCAGTGTTAACATTCTTATTTGAAGCTCGGGAAAACTAATTCATTGACTCCCGCAAACGCAGTTAGTAAAAGGAAGAGCTAGATTTCAAGCCCAGGCTCCTGCAGAGCCCTGGTGGGAAGGTAACAAGAGGCAACAGGGCAAGGACCCAGGCAAGTCTTTCCTGTGTACCATGTGCTCGGGCCCCACCGAGGGCAAGGACAGCCTGGTGTGGCGACAGGCTCGCAGAGGCCACAGGCTGGGCTCGGCCTTGGTGATCCACGGGGACTCCCTCAGATCCTGGGTTTTCCAATTCGTGAAAGGAATGTGGAACAAGATCAGAAAGTTGTGAAGGGGCTCAGAGTATGTCACCTTGAAATATGCAAATATGCTACTTTCGCATAAGGATTATTTTGAGTTGAAGGCAATTGGAGAAAGAGCAGATGCAGGAAAAGCTCTCTACCCACCTTTCTGCTTAGAGGCAGGACACAAATTTCCCTTTGTGAAGTTGTCACCCCCAGACTCCCTCCCTTCTCCCACAGGAGCAAGAGGAAGTGAGATGACTCACCACTGGGGGCACTACCAACTTGAATCTGCATAAACAAACCTCACGAAATAGCCGCGTCTTCCATCAGTTTCCCCCATATATTTACCGTCCCACAATTTACTGCTCCTAGAAGCCCGAAGCCTTTTCCTTTGTCTTGTCATTTCTCAAATCATGTATTGCTTTCTGTTAAAATGGTATATAAGCTCTTAGGCTTAACCATTTCCTTGGGCTTTCATTTCTTCTTCTGTGAGATTCCTCTGTACATGTAAAAATTAAAATATTGACATCAAGTGCAAGTATGCCCTTTTCTCCTGTTAATCTGCCTTTATTTCTTATTTTTTGAGACGGAGTCTCACTCTGTTGCCCAGGCTGGAGTGCAGTGGTATGATCTTCGCTCACTGCAACCTCCACCTCCCGGGTTCAAGTGATTCTCCTGCCTCATCCTCCTTAGCTGGGACTACAGGCGCATGCCGCCATGTCCAGCTAATTTTTGTGTTTTTAGGAGACAGGGTTTCACCATGTTGGCCGGGCTGGTCTTGAACTCCTGCCCGCCTTGGCCTCCCAAAGTGCTGCGATTACAGGCGTGAGCCACTGCGCCTGGCCTTAATCTGTCTTTAGTCAGTTTTATTGGCAGGGTCCCAGGTTCTAAACCTAAAAGGGTAGAGGAAAACATTTTTTCTTCCCTTTTAGTTGCATCCTTAAAGTTTTACCATTTCATAATTATGTGATAATGTTTGTAATAAAGAGAACAATGCTATTAGAGATTTAAAAGCCTATACAGAATTAAAAGTGGCAGCACTGAGTTTAATTATGTAAGATGATGTCACCTTTTGGGTTTCTTGCTCTTGTCTGAGAACATCAGCTCTTTCTAGTCTAGAATCACTATTCCATCAACATTGACCAGATGGGGAACATGGAGCAAGAGAGGTCCAAAGGAGGTACCCAGGAAGCCCCAACAGAGAAAGTAACCCCAAGGCTGAAGCCTGAGCAATTTGGTGGAGGTGCCAGATGAAGAGGGGATGTGTGTGTGGAGAGCACAGAGCTGCAGAGGGAAGAGCAGGGTTGAGGGGAGGGAGGAGCCAGTCATTTCTTAAGTGATGCAATAGCTCTGTGGCTATTATTGCCATTGCAGCTGAAATCCACGTCAGCCTCCTACCAATCAGGATTTCGCATCCTTTAAAACTCCTCTTCCAACTTTAATAAAAATTAAAACAGTGTGCTTTCCCCCACCCCCAATCTGATAATCCACCACCAGGCACACAGGCCTTAGATGGAGACAGATGGTGATCTGTCTTCAAAGACTTTGTCAAGCTTTGTTACAAAGCTTTTTGTTTTCTGTTCATTCTCCAGGTGCAGCTGAGTTCCCAAGCCCTGGTCCTGTCCCTCCTGGGGTGACAGCCTCCACTTTCCAATTCATAATGTCAGAGGCATGTGAGCCAGAACAACTCCATCTTAAACAGGAGCTGGGTAAAATGAGGCTGAAACCTACTGGGCTGCATTCCCAGAAGGTTAAGGCATTCTAAGTCACAGGATGAGATAGGAGGTCGGCACAAAAGGCAGGTCATAAAGACCTTACTGATAAAACAGGTTGCAGTAAAGCAGCCGGCCAAAACCCACCTAACCCAAGATGGCCACAAGAGTGACCTCTGGTCGTCCTCACTGCTACACTCCCAGCAGCGCCATGACGGTTTACAGATGCCATGGCAACGTCAGGAAGTTACCCTATGTGGTCTATAAAGGGGAGGCATGAATAATCCACCCCTTGTTTAGCATATAATCAAAAAATAACCATAAAAAAGGGCAACCAGCAGCCTTTGTGGCTGCTCTGTCTATGGAGTAGCCATTCTTTTATTCCTTTACTTTCTTAATAAATTTGCTTTTACTTTGCACTGCAGACTGGCCCCGAACTCTTTCTTGGGTGAGATCCAGGAATCCTCTCTTGGGGTCTGGATCAGGACCCCTTTCCTGTAACAATAATGGCTGAGGAACATCTGAGCCTCCTTATGTAAACATATGAAATTAAAAATGTGTCCATGAGAATACAGCTTCCCTCCTCTCCTCTCCCCACAGGGGAGGTGCTTCCTAGCCCAGAGAGCGCTCCCACAAAAGCAGTATTATCCAGGAGGGATGGCCTGGAGAAGGGAATGGCAAGGGCAGGGGCTTTGAAATTGGTTGGCATTTCCATTTTCCAAGTACCAGCTATATGAATGACATTGAGCAAGAGGCTTAACATGCTTATGACTCTCTTATGAATGGCAAGAGGTACTATCTGGAAGAAATGTTTGTGAGAGTCAAAGAAAGTGATGATATAAGGTAAAATGCCCCAATGATATAAGGTAAAACGCCCGCCGGTCACATTCTCTCTAGTGTCTTCAAACAGCACATTAGTATAATAATTCAGGGACACATTTAAACAGCCCTGTGGGCTGGCCTGGGGACCCATACGTAACCACAGCAGAGTCTATGACAAATTGCCCCTTTAGTTCCAGGTAACCATGAGATAAATGAACTTTTGTAAAAGTTTATAATTCTTGCAAAAGTTGGGAACATCTTGCATAAGAACGGCAACTTGCAAAGTGACTCGATTTCTAACCACAGTATGAGGAGCTTTCTAACCGATCCTTTGTGTAAAGGCCAAAAACGATTTTCAAGGTCCCGTGTGAAAAAGCAGGAGACAATTGCCGTAGCAAATTTATAAAGTGACAGAGTGCGGCCCTTATGGAAAACAGATGGGGCTACTGGGAAAAGGGCAGCCGCATGACGTGCTGGAGACATGAGAACCGAGAGACTGTCCTTAGGTACTTGTGGGTTTTGATGGGATCTGTCTGGAAAGGATACATTTACCATTTGGGAAAACAGAAACCAGGGCAATATGAGTTTACAGGAATGATATTTAAAGGACTCATGTCTTCAAGCTTATGCTCCTTCTTTCAGGATCAGGTTGAATGACGAGGGGCCGGTCTCTCATGTTACACATAACCTTTGGCATTCCCATCACCAATGCCTGCTATGGCACCTTCCCCTCCCTTCACAGGGTTGAAGGTGGCCTGCTGTGAAGTCAGGGGTCACATGGCTCCTGTGAGCTCCTGGCTCTGAAGGACACACATTCGGAACATACAGCATTTAATATAGAGAAACAATCCTCACACAGAGGTTGCTGAGAGGCTGGCCCGAGTCACAGATGACCTCAGAAGCTGTTTTGAGATTCATTGGAAAGAGGGTTTCTCAGAAAGCCCTCCCTCCGATCAAGTTGAGAGGAAAAATGTTAAATATGAAGGATTGAAATGCTAAAAAAAAGTTATGGCATTGAAGCATACTTTTTGTTGTAGTTGCTTCAAAAGATTTTGTTCCAAAAGCCTAACTTTTATACAGTGCAAGAGGCTGTTTCAAGGTGAGGTTTAGAGGACACACCTGAAACTTTTTAGAATGGCACATGTCAGACCTCACTAGAAAACTCCGAGGTGGATGGGTTTTGTACTCTCTCTCTCTCTCTTCTTCCAACTCCTTGGGTCCAGAACATGAAAACCCAGAAAAAAATCACAGTATTACTCTACTTAGGATGTGACTCTGTAGTCACTGGTTAATCACTGCTCTGGTGTTAGATGACATTCAAATGTAAATGCTGTGATTACCAAACCATCTCAGACTTCTGGGGGTAAGTGTTCAGCCAGCACTTCTGATTCACACTGGGCTGCCTTTGACAGAGTTGGCAGAAAAGAAAAGAAGCAAAAGAGAAGAAACCACGCGCACAATTCATTGGTCATCTGTTGTGACCGAAGCTTCCCTGTCAAGCGAGGGGGGTGGGGGCGGGGGAGCGCAGGAAACTGAACACAAGCTGGGAATAAAATTTCAGACCGGGGCCGTCCTTTCCACACCTGTAAATCCTTTAAAAGAAAAGTTAATGGATTTTTAAAAAAATCATACAACTTAAGTCTTCTTGTACTTCTTTCATTTCCTAAACAAATCCTAGGGCCCAGGTGATTATCTATATTTCGATTCGTGGATAGAAGAAGACATCTGTTCAGCAGCATAAGAAGAAAATCTTTCTTCTTAATGAAAGATTAATGAAGCTTTAATTAAGATTTCTTCTTAATGAAAGCTGCTAGTTTAGGTTCCGCAGCTCCTAAACTAGCGTTTTGTTCCTCTAGGTACATACTATGGGTTTAAATTGTAGGTGTGTCTGCGTGAAAATGAAAACTTATTCTCAGTTACCGTTTTGTTTCAAGATGGAAGCCTGAATTTGAAATCCAGCCCAATGTGGTTTGCTGTTTTAAGGCCATGTGTCTCCTTAACATAACTCTTTTTCAAAAAGTCATTGGGTGGCCAACGAATTGAGATAAAACAAAATTTAAAGGAATACCTTACTTCATTTAGGCAACCGAATACTAAAATTTGAAATTCAGAAGGAGTACAGCCCCAGAAACTATGGAAGTGAGGCCACTAGGGTTCATGGCTCACCTCCTTTGAAACACACACACCCTTTTCTCTCCCCCAGTCTGCAGAGGTCCCTGAAAACAGTGCTTCTCAAAGGTGGGGCCTCCTTGACCCACAGCATCAGAGTCCCCCGGGGCCCTGAGCCCAGATTCCCAGAAACAGATGCTTTCCAGATGGAGCCCAGGAAGCCAGTAGATGGGGGGTCCAGGAGATTCAAACCTTGAGGAGCTTTTGCCGTCAAATGTCAGCAAAATTGCTGGGATTTCTCATCTGCCTGAAACTGCCATCGTACAAATAACACCTTCATGTTAGTGCTGGGGATGAAAACCTTTTCCTCCACCCTCCTAGGGTCAGTGCTTGGGGCCTGTGAATTAAACTGACAAAAGACAGGCTGGCAAGAGGAAAGACAAAGTTTAATCACATACGTATACCGGCAGGAGAGTGCAAAAAATGGCTCAGAGAAGAGGTTGGAATTTGGGGCTTTATATACCATCCTAATGCAGGGAAGGGGTTAGGATTTCAAGAGACAAGAAATAGTGGGAAATGACAGAGAAATACACGGGGGAAATAATATAAGAGAAGGTTTGTTTTAGTAAGGTGTGTTTATGCAATTTCTCATCCTGCATCAACTTCTCATCTTCACCTCTGCTGGGAGAAATCTCCCTTAAAGGGGGATTTATGACAGTTGAATTCTTTGGGAAAGCTCTGTTTCTAGGTAGATGGGGGAGTTCCGACAAAGCTGCGTCCTGCATCTGCTGGTTCTCAAATGCTGTCAGCTCACAACAGTCCTTATGGCCAGTGGCATATTCTGGACCACTTCAGCAGCAAACAGAGTCACTGCATTTCCACATCTATTCCCAACCACACTCTTGCCACGTAAACAAGTGCTAATCCCATTTAACAGGGAGGCCCCAAGAGGTTAGTTACCAAATAGGCCTTAGGTCATATGGTTTATAGTATCTAGGACTTGAATTCAGATCTTTGGATTTTAAACACCAGATTTATCCTTTAAGAACGAAGGAAACATCTCCAGCCCCTGCAAATACACACACACACACACACACACACACACACACACACATATCCTCATCATTTAGACATAATGTCCTCGTTTTAGACATCTTTTTTTCAATAAGACTAGCACAATTTATCACCATGACCATTAATGAGACCAGCTCTTAACAAGCTAAGCTTATCAATGAGGGCTCTCTCCCATGTTTGTCAAGATGTAATTAAATACTCAGCAGCCGGCCAAATGTCGAAAGACCCTAGGTCGCTCTTGAATTGCCCATCTGCTTCTGAACATAATGACGTTGACTGATGACCTTGGGGAGCTGGCTGTATTTAAGAGAAGAGCCAATCACTGTCAAACATTGGTGCCGAACAGAGAGCAGCCCTTAAATACATACACACAAGAAGCAAAGAAAAAATGTTTCATTTGGGAAAGAAGACAGAAGGCACAGGATGGCAGAAGAAGGAACTTACATTCTATAAATATTGAGAATATTTTCTCAAGTAAATTTTAGATTCGATTCGCTTATTCCTAAGTTAGAAAATATTTTAAGAGGATTTTTGCTAAGGGGAATGGTACACGAATTAGAATCTACTGTCCAGTCTCTGACAGCACTGGGGAATGCCTTGGTTTCTGTGGCTTTTTCTTCCAGAACTGCATTGTCCAATACAGTTGTCACATATGGCTATTTAAACTTAAATTAATTAAAATTAGGTACAAGTAAACCTTCAGTTCTTCAGTTGCACTGGCCACACTTCAAGTGTTCTATTGGACAGCACTGATCTAGAATCTGATGTTAACATGTCAAAATGAAAACACCTTCCTAGCATTCTCAATGACATGTAAGTAAGAAGGAGGGGAAAACCAAACAAATTTTTTAAAAAAGTAGTATTTCACATATATGGAAAAAGCATAAGAAATAATAGAGAATACCCAAAACAGCTTGGCCAAATCTCTACATGTGCCATATTCTCCTCCCCTCTTTCCTTCCCCTTTTCTAGCAGAAGCTCTACTGGATCCCTTTGATGAGTCTAAAGGGCTGTATTGAAAAGTTCAAAGGACACAAGCAGTAGTGTCTGACACGACCATGTGGTTAAGAACCTGGGCTCTGGGGCCAAACAGCCTGGGTTCTAAATTTTCTGGGAAACTAAAAGCCATTCTAAAATGTTTGGGATTTCATTGAAGGTTAAAATGAAACTAATTTGTACACATAGAGTGATGTATAAAGATCCTTTTTCTGGAGGTAGAAGTGAACAGCGTGTCTTGAAAGAACCAATTCCAAACTTTAAGCATATTGAAATAAGTAAGCGTTAGGCAATCACGAACTCCTTCAGTATCACATTTTGGTCCTTATAATTTCAGAAGCAAGCTTCTTGCAAACTATCCACCTGCTGCCTCCTTAAAATGGGGTAAAGGTGCTTCTGGAGCTAGAAGCAAACACAGGAGAAAACTCATTTCTTGGCAGCACTGGCAGCCTGGGCTGAGGAAACCATCTGCCTAGTCTTAATGAATTGTTCAAGAAATTTTAAGTATCAGGAAACAAGTGGACTCCTCACTGAGCAAACTTCCTTTATACAAAGAAAGTGGCCATTTGTTGTCCAGTACTTGACTAGACAAAAGACCCATGGCTAAGACTGTAATAAATATGTCCCTATGTCTGAATGCAAAGAACAATTGGCTTTGTCAGAATTCTTAACTTTCTTTTATCTTAGTGTTACTTCTACTACATTCCCAAATTCAGTAGACTCCTGGCATCAGCATCTAGGGAATTAGCACACAGAGGTGTTTGAATAGGTACCGAGGTTCATTCAAATGACTGAGAAACAAAAGATACATGTTTGAGTTTTATGTAGTCCATCTCCAGCCAACTTAAGAAAACAACTTCTTAGAGGGAAAGCACTCACTTTTAAGTTACAAGGAAAGTACCAGTAGTTTATATCTCTTTTCTTTCTTTTTTTTTTTTTTTGAGACAGAGTCTTGCTCTGTCACCCAGGCTGGAGTGCAGTGGTACGACTGTGGCTCACTGCAGCCTCCGCCTCCTGGGTTCAAGTGATTCTCCTGCCTCAGCCTCCTGAGTAGCTGGGATTACAGGTATGCACCAACACACCTGGCTAATTTTTTATTTTTAGTAGAGACAAGGTTTCACCATGTTGGCCAGGCTGGTCTCAAACTCCTGACCTCAGGTGATCCTCCCGCCTCGGCCTGCCAAAGTGCTGGGATTATAGGTGTGAGCCACCACACCCGGCCCTAGTAGTTTATATTTCTAAAAATATGGTGCCCTTCCCAGGACAAGAGGATAAGAGAAACGTGGGACTTGTATTTACATGGAATTGAGATGGTCAAACGCTTGTTGACTCAGTAATACATTTCTATCATTATGTAAAACCAAGTCTGCCTCCAAATAATCATGAAGTACAACTGGCCTACCTGCTGCTAAGCAGATTTTGTTTTTGTTTCAGTTTTCTATTTATAACCTGCTGTACATATAGCCGAGCTTGTTTCTTATTTTGGTGTCTCCCATTCTCCGAGAGTGTTGGCTGCTGTGGCCTTCCTTGATATTGCAGAATACACTGAGCAACATGGTACACACGCTTGCTGTCAGCTGTCATACTGCCACTAAACGGCTTCCACTTCAGCATTTGAAATGTTCCACTTACAGCCTATGAGTGATTCAGCCTGGTGCCAGTGAAACTTTTCCTGCCTTGAACTGCTCAAAGCCCAAGCAGGCTCCTGGACGTTCAAGGGCACAGACTCTCTTTGGATGTGCACGATGCCAATCTGACAGGCCAGTGCCACCTCTGCTCGGGTCCCAGCTCAACGTCTCTGCTGACCTGCTCACACGTTCATGTACCTCTAAAACCCAGCATTGCACGTCTGAAGCTGCAATCACCCCTGCCCCTCTCCGCACAAAAGCCAGCCCTTCCATCCACTTCATGTCTGTTAATGACCCATGCATTCCCTCAGTCACCCCAGGATGAGAACTGGGGGCAGCAACCCCTTCCTCCCCTGCATGGATGAAGTCCCAGTCCAGCCAGCTTCCTCCCTACAAATCCTCTTAGTGACTGTGCACCCCACTGCCGCTACTCTGTTCCAGCTTGGGTAGGGTCCCCTCCGTATCTGCTGCCACACAGCTTACAAGGGCATTCCCAAGCAGGCAAGTGGCTCTTTAAACCCTTGTGTTGGCATTGCATTCCTGTGTCATCACATCCAGATCCTGGGCAGGCATGAAACACCTCCAGCTACTCCCAGCTGCACCATCCCACAGTCTCTTGGGAGTCCATGGGAGCTGTGCCCATTCCCTGGCCATCCCTCAGACCCACCTTCCACTTGGTTCCCTGTCATGCCTTTGCTCAGCTCAGTCCTATTAGAAATAGTCTGCCCTTGCTGACACCCGGGATGAATTCTAACCTAGGACCTGGCAAAGCTGTCTTGGGTCAGGGCACACATATAACACAGAGCATATACCCCCTAGTAGCATCTAAAGGACAACATACATACATTTTAACTTTTCACATTAAACAAAGATACTATGGGAATTCCCTGAAAATACAGACATATGTATTAAGGGAATCACCAATAACCGAAACACCCAGTGTTCATATTTTAGTATATTTCCTCCCAATCTTTCACAACGTTTTTTTTTAAATGGTTATCAGTTTGCTTTTGTTATTTTACATTATGTTGCACACATTTCCCCAAGTCATTAACTACCCCCACGCTGTGTTGTCCTGTGAGTGCCCAAAGTTTGACCGTGCAGCCACGTCACTCATGGACTTAACCCCTCGCATCACTGCGGGACATTCAGCAGCTTCCTATTTTGTACGGTTGCGTTGTCTTACACGCACATGCATCTGTCCCCCCAACTGGACCCTAGCGTTCTTGTGGGCCATGTCCTTCTCTCACACTTCCTCGCACCCCTCAGGATGGTGAAGAGCTGACACACAGAAGACTCTGGTGAGTGTTGGCGGCTGACCTGAGCAACCACCCCCAACATTGGAGCATCATCACGGCTGACCTCTGAGAGCTGAACTGCACAGGAGAATTTAACTACACCAGGAGCACTTAGTCATTCCTTCCCCTGGGTAACAGGAGGCAGGGCCCAGCCATGCAATGAACTGCCAAATGCCTCAGGTATCTGCTTGATCTCTCGGGTCTCCTAAGCTGCTTCTCTCCCAGCCTGCCTGTCTCATTCATCGCTCGTGTTGGCTACCTCCTGGTTCTTCTCAATGGTCTTCTCTTTCTCCTCCTACTTTACATTTTCTGATCTATACTTTTTAGCGTAAAAATCTGATTTTTTTATGACTTCATATTGAATTTTTTAAAAGTCTGATATTTTCTCATTATTCCTCTAATCTCCACTGGAGACTCACTTTATGCACAAGATTCCTGAGTCTTTGGCTTGGCATAGGAGGTCCTACACAGTCTGCCCTGCCCTCAGGCTGTGGTCAAGAGCCTTTCCTTCTACTGCTAAAGATGAAGCTCTGCCCAGCATCGGGAGGTGTGTGGCTGTTGCCCCAGCCTGGACGCCCTCCTGTCTCTGCGTGGTGATGTGTCCTCATGGAGGCTTTTGCTCTCCACTCCTTCATCTAACTCAGGCCTCACTGGCTCTCTTATCTCACTGCAGGCTTCTCCTTCATGGCACCTGTCCCAGCTGTGGGGGACACACTTATCTAATTACCTGCATGCTGTGTGTCTCCTGCTCTGGAAGGCTCCAGGAGGAAAGAGACATTCTTTTTGTTTTCTTCAGTCCCAACCCTCTAATCCTTGGTGCCTGCACGTTCCACGATTCCATGCTTGTGGACGGAAGGATGTGGGGACGTGGGGAAGTGAGGGAGGGAATTGGTTTCTGACCACGGCCTGGAACAGCTACTACAACTAAGGGGTCTGGCCTCTGAACCAAAGCCTAGGCGCCATCTTTCCTGGAGCAGGAGCTGTATTTTTCTACAAGCTTCTGTTTTCTCTTCTTACCTGAGCTTTGGGTGACTTGTGGCCATCTGCTCAGAGTGACAATAGCAGTCTGCACTGTGTTTATCTTGCTCTCAGTTTCTTTATTTAGCAAGGCCACTGTCTTCTTACTGAGTCCCATCTGCACCTAAGTGAGTGCACACTATAGAATCCGGCCCTGTTGATGGAAAAATGCAGCCCACCATTCGGCACTTACTAACCTGGCAATCACACGAGCATCCACCACATTCCCGGCATGGAGCTGGGTGTGGTGCCCTTCCCAACTCCTAGGACCTGACCCACCCAACACCTGAGGCCAGATACTTCACCCTAGCGGCTGCTCATTCAACCCAAGATCCAACTAGCAAACTGTCCAAGGAAAACAGAGCTTCAAACCTTCCAGCTGCAGAAAGTCACCAAATCTTACAGCAAGCATCCTGGGTCACAAGGAGACAAACCCTTCCCAGCCAACGGACCGGGTCCCCATGACCCAGAGCCAGGGCAGGGAGGGCTTAGGAATTTAGAGGCTTTGCTTCAGAGGAGAGTCAACTGGTACTGTCTTCCCTTCCAACTGTCTCCCCAGCCTTCCTCACCACTCTGGAAATAGTCATCTTTCATAACCCCTTCAGAAGAGTAAACAGTGTCTCCCTCTGGGTAAACCAGAAAGCCACAAAGCCTCCCCTGAGCAGGATGACAAGGAAGGGGGATGCTCCTCTGCTTCTGCCCTCAAGGACAGCTGCCTTTTCTGCAAATAGCTGGGTGATGGGGTGCTTCCCACTGGGGCCAACTGGCCCCTGGGCACTTCTCCCTGCTCTTCGTTCCTCCCTGCCAAAGCCTGCAGAACCCTCGAGGAAGCCTGCCCTAGCCACCAAGCAGCTTAGCACTGAGCTGGGGCTTCGGACTGGGCAGTCAGAGCCCCAAACACCTTTCTGTCTCCTACCTGTCTGTCTTCCTCCCCGCTTCCTGGGGACCTAAGAGGCAGCCTCTCTCTCCCTATCCCACCTACCCGAGGACTCTTCGGCCAAATTGACTCCCACCACCAAATCCCAATGCCAACCCCGAGGCAAGCCCTGTGGCCCCTGGAGTTTCTGGAACCCTCTCTAGAATGTGGTTCAACCATAGGGCATCCCCTGCAGGCCCTGAATTATTACAGTACCAAAATATACCTTCCTTCCTCCGCCACCTCCTCACAGCCTAGTTTGCAGTTAGGCTAACCGTCACGGCTGGCATGAGCTGTTTTCATCAGATTAAAATGCGTGGCCCTTCTTCCCACACACTATTGTACTTCTGTTTGGTGAAGAATATTGAATACTCAACCACCCAAGTGCTTTAAATATCACTGAATCTCAGGAGGTGGAAGAGCAGAGTGGAGAAGATGAATTCTTTGAACTACTCAGAAATAAGCCTAACATGAAAGCAGGAAATTCATACGGAGTGGGCAGTGCCTCAAGCAACCTGATATCTTCGGGAAAGATAAGGTGGTGGCTTATTGCTCCCATCGCTCTCTGATCACAGACCTGGGACAGAGCACCTCTTCCAGGGCTCTTGATTCCTGTGATACACGAAGGCAGATGATCACGGTCGCCTCCATCCCCTCTTGGGGGCTAAGTACATTCACAGTCCCTTGGTTCTTGGTCTTTGTGTCCTTTGAAGCACATAAAAGTCTGGTGGATGAGTAGGACCATGGTTGATAGAAAATTATTTCCCAGTACTGGACAGCATAGTGACTCAGCATGCATGCACACACACACCCCAAATTTTCATGAAACGATACTTAACCCTTATTGTGTGTGATGCACTTAATTCTATTTTTTTCTTTAAAAATGCTGGGCAGGACCCACCCGATGGATTCTATAACCCTTAACCCAAGCCCTAATGTGTCATAAACTACAGCTTTAAAAGCTGCTCTAAAGTGGGGTTGGAAAACTATGACCCTCGGGCCAAATCCTGCTGAAGGCTGTTTTTGTACAATGCCTGATTTTATTCAGCTCGTCCCTAAGAATGGTTTCGACATTTTTAAATGGTTCAAGACAACCAAAACATGAATAATATCTCTTGTGTGAAGTTTATGTGAAATTGAAATTTTCGTGTCGACAAATGCGGCTTTTGGGGAATGCGGTCACACTCATTCACCTCCAGATTGTCCATGGCTGCTGTTGCAGTAGCAGGGAGTAGGTGGGGCAGAGACCGTATGGCCTGCACAGCCCAGAATATTCATGTTCTGGCCCTTTGCAGAAAACTTGGCCCATGCCTGCTCTGAAGCTTTGACAGCTGCAGGCTGGATTAACTGATCCATTCGTCAAACTGGTTGTCAGAGCCAGCATGTTTTAGTTATCCTTCAGTTTCTAACAGAAAAATCGGCATTATTACTTAAAAAATGCAAATGGTGATTTTTATTATGAGAGCAGATTCCTCAAGGGAGACGGAGTTATTTTCACATCAGAGAGAGAAAACAAATGGAATTTCTTGGTGGTAATGGGGAGCTGGTCTCACTGCCCTTCTCACTCCCATTCTGAGGTCAATCATCTTGTATCTTCAAAGGGCACTTGAATTTTTAATCATCTTCTCTTATTGACGCATTTAATTTGTGGTGAAAGAGAAAGATTTTTTTCTTAAAAAAAAATCCCTTTTGAATTTACTAACTTATAATGGTGAGCCTGCATTTCCTCTAGGAGAAGCAAGGCCAGGCCGATTTGAACAAATTCCACTTAAAATTCAAGAAACCCATGTGAGATGAAAAGTACCCTCAGAATGGCCACAAACAAAGACCTCATAAAAGGCTAATGCCGTTTGTATAGAATTACAGGAAAGAAAGTGAGAGCTAGAGAGGCCCTCGCAGTTAAAGCCCCCAGCTTTTGTGAGGCTCAGGCGGGACGGAAAAAAAACTCCCTATTAGCATTCTAGCCGGATGGCCCTTTGTCCAGTGTAATCGGAGTGCGGTGGAAAATGCCAGGCAATTTAGCCTCTTGGGGTGGAAAACGAAGGGGCGAAGGAAAAGGGTTGGGGAAAAATAATCTGATGTTATCAGCTAGTGCTGGCAGAAAGACAAGTCTTGAGATTTTATGGGGTGGGGGTGGCTGAGCTGGGCAATGAACACAAATCCTGGGGGTTGCCCTGAGCGTGCCAGGCAGCGGGGAACGTTCAGCCCACAAGTACTGGATGGTCAGGACTAATGAGCAGTCATCCAGGCTCAGTCAACAGCCCTCTCTGTGGCTTCCCGCCCACCTCTCCCACTGCTCTGGAAACCTCTCTCCCCTCAACCTTTCCTGGCTTTCGCCTAAGAACACGTCACTGGCCACTTCAAAGATTCTGTAACCCATCTCCTCCCCCAGCCACACTGTACCACAGGGTGGGCCCTGTGGAGCCATATTTCTGCTATTTGGTATCAAAACTGTCCCCGAGGAGACTTGCTACTTCATTCAGGACTGAGCCAGGAAACCCAGGTTCTAATGCATTCTCATCAAATGTACATGACCCCCAGGTGAGCAGGAGGATGGGCAGCAGGGCCAAGGCCTGAGCTGCTGCAGTCATGGGGACCACCTCGAGGCAGATGGAGTTCCCATCTAGGCCACACCAAACAGGAGAGCAGGGAGGGATGCTCTGGGTGGATGACTGTCCACCACCCGACTGGTAAGGCTGCTCCGTTTCTGAAATGGGCGTCAAGGCGAAAGCACTCCATGGCCTCCCCTCCCCAGGCAGGGCTGCTGGAGTGCTGAGAGGTGGCAGAGGCCATGGGCAAAACCAGGCCCACCAGGACCACAGATAAGGAAGGGAGGAGCAGGGCAGGTTGTGGAAGGAGATGTGAGAGTGCCTCTTGTCCTGCTGCTCTGACAGTGAAAACCACGTACACGGACATGTACAGACACACAGACACTCACAAACATACACACACAGACATGCACACGCACACACACACAGCCATAGACACTTACAAGCATGCACACACAGACATGCACAGACACACACACACACAGCCACAAACACACACACACAGCCACAAACACAAGCACATACAGACATGCACAGACACACTCACACACAGACACAGCCACAGAAGCTCACCAGCATGCATGCACAGACACACACAGACACATATTGACCCATTCACACACACGGCCACATACACACATAGGCATACTTGCAGACACACAAATATACAGACAGAGAGAAAGAGAGCAGGTGAGCACACACCAAGCCCCAGCCATAACAAAAGGGAGAAAAGGCTCTGATCTCTGCCATTCTTGTTTTTCCATCTGAAAATGAGAAACCTGCTACTGGGACTCACCTGAATCATGGAAAATGGACTCACTTGAGTCCTTAAATCATACTCTCACAGCATATGAAAACTGCCAAGCTTCCTGGAGGTCTGAGAATAAATGGTGTCGCTTACAGGTGTTCAAAAAGCAGAGAAATGACAATTCTTTAATTAATCTGAGTGAAGGAAAAGCACATAGTGCAAACCCAGAGCCAACAGCAGTTTAGAGACGCTCCCTGGATACACATGGACAAGCCGCACGCCCTGCAAACACCCGGGAGAAGATCAGTCGCCCCTGTGACCTGCACCTTGCTACCAGAACCCCCAGTGGTCAGCTTGTCCCAACAGGACTTTGTTGCTGAGGAACAGGGTCAAAATATGTATGAAAATAATACAGTGATTATATTCATTTTTTGCCTTAAATTTTAAGTAAGACTTTTTACCCTGTTCTTCAGCAACGACCAGACCGTGTCAAGAGATGCAAAGTCTCACCTGTGAGTGCTCCGCTTAATCTAAAATTACATGTAAGTATTATTACTTCCCTGCTCACAGGAATAATCTGTTATTCTTGGAGATTTTGAAGGCAAGATGGCAAAGGGCCATAAAAGGCACATAACTGTGGGCCTTTACCTGGCTGCTTAAACCAAAACCTGGTTTTCCAGCATTTGAACAAAAAAAGGGAAGCTCCGTCTGTGTTAGATTTCCTATACCACAGCCAGATCCCCAATGAAGAGATGCTGCCTGATTCTCCCAGCTGCCAATCTTGCCCTCTTCTACAGCATTTTAGTTAAAATAACTTCCTGTGTCTCAACATCTGGCTTGAGCGGTTTGGCTTCAGGCCTGAATCCCACTCAATGGGAAATGCCGTGACCCTCATGCTGGGATTCACGATGTCACCTGCTTGATTGAGGTGTTCATTATGGTTTACAAAATCACATGTATGACTATTAGGAAAACAGTTCAGCTGCAAATCACAAGACTAGGGCTACTGGAATTTTTGCTCCCAAATCACTAGATCAGTCAACCGCTGCCTTTCCAGGTAAAGGGCTGTGCTCGCCTCGTCCCATTACCGAAGCTGTGATGTGGCTCTTCTGCCCTGTGCACTGCCACCCAAATGTACTCACATGATTTCTGGCTTCCAGGGTTGCTGTTCCCAAGAGGTCCCTCCTCAGGAAGCCACACCATTCCCCCACCTTCTTAGTAGAGGCAGACTCTCCCTTCTACCGCCAGTGTTTCCCAGGACCCCAGTTCTGGCCCAGAGCATGACAGCATCGAGGAAGCCTCATGCAGAGGCTCCTTACAGATCCCAGACTACCAACTTTTCCAGGTCTCCTATGCGTGGGCTGCTTTACTTTCTCTAAGAAGGCACAAGGAAAAATGCTGTTCCTTGGGCCGGTTGACTGAATCCTTTGATGTGACAGGTAGCTAAGCCACTTATCTGGACCCATAAACCTCCTTGGCAGGCCTGATTGGATTGTGGAAATTTCGATGGTGATCACATGTGTTTTCTCCTTAGAGTTGGCATGGCCAAGACAAGAGCCACATGCAACTTCTAAGCAAAACACACACACAGGCTCACACACAGAACACATAGCATGGTGCACTCCCAACGGAGAGGCAGTCAGGGCACTGGATGGGCAAAGACACTCCTTTCAGGACCCTTCAAAGGTAAATTCAACAGGAAGTGCACATTTACGGAGGAGCAAGTGACTAAAGGCACTCACAGACTTTTCCTTCTCTTGACTTGTGTACCTTTACATCTTTACATGAGGTGGGTTGGGTAAACAAAAGAAAATCTCAAGAAGATTCAGATTCTCTTTCCATGTCCCTGCTGCATTTAGTAAGTGCCTCTATCGTAGTGACCACTGTACTGTGGTCAGATCCATCGATATAGCAGAGACTCTGTGCCTCGAAGGCAAGGCAATGTCTTTCCATCCTCAAGAGACCCAGCATCCAGCAGGCACTCAAGAAAGGATGGGTGAACCATTTATTAGTGGGTAAAGTAATGGATGAACTGAAACACAGTCTGTTTTTAGTTGATGTCCCAGTAAGAGTGTTAGGGGGAAGTCAAGGTGTTGGAGGGGTTGCTCTAGATTTCAATGATCCACACCATCTCTAATTTCTTACTAATCAATCAAATAGTGAATGTCTAACAAATGGGGAAGGTACTATGCTGGGCCAAGTAGCCATGTAATGGGTTTCTGAATCTCATAATTCAACATCATCTTCTTCAACTGACACTTGTCTTTCCATGTCAATTAAGCAGGCAGCCTCATTAGTTCATGGGTAGACAACACGCAGAACAGACAAAGTAGGACCTGAGGGCCAGAGGGTGACAGTATCAACTCTGCCCCTAAAAGCACAAGGCATTTGGACAATTTGTGCTATACTCTTTCCTTTAAACAGGCAACAGGAAAAACAATAAAAGATATTCCTACTACCGAGTTTATAAAAACACAAACAAAAAAACCAGCGCCTCTCCACATGGCAGTATTCAAATCCTTATCTTTGGGCTCCTACCCTCTATCTGCTTGGAAACAGCTCCCTGTCTTTGTGGCCGCCACCCTCCCCAGCTAAAAAAAAAAAAGTCTCCCTCCAAATACTATCCAGTAGCTCTTCAAATAAAATGGGATGAATAGAGGCCTTGATAACCATCAGTTTTCTCATCTTCAAACTGGAAATCAGAAATAATATCAGAGTAAAGACATTGACTTATTAGGTACAGTGAGAAGCCTTTGAACTTAAAAGACAGGAGGAAGACAAGCATGCTGCTCGTGGGTTCGTCACACCCTGTTCTATGCAACAAAGCAACCCTCCCTGGGTCGAGAAAAAAAATCTCCATGATAATCTCTTAGAAATATAAATGTATTTATAGATAGATATTTTCCCTCTTACCATGTGTATAAGAGAACAGGACGTTGCTGGGCAGAGGGAAGTTATTGTGTGAAGGCCAAGGTCATACATAACAAGGTTACCGTTCTCATGAGTCTGGGCTAGGTCTGGGCCCTCCCGCCCCGCTCCCTGTATCAGCCCCACTCCCAGGCTCCAGAGCTAGGCCACTTGATGCCTGGTCAGTCCTTTCTGTGCCTTCCCAAATTTACTCTCAATTTCTGGCTCATCTACTATTCTCATTTGCTATTTCTTAAGTCCTGGGCCACGGGAGCCCAAGGTCTCACTCAGCCCTGCACAAACCCCAGCTCTCAAAGCCGGCGTCGCTCTCACTCATTCCCTGTCTCCGCATCGACACGGAGGAGCCACTGGATATAACGCTGAGGTATAAAAAAAAGAAGGAAGTTCAGTAAAACAAACACAGTACGACAGCATTTGTAGGAAGTTTTTTTTTAAAGGCAAAACTGTACAACGCAGTGTTCTAGATGTGGGAAAACCTAACGAAACTCATGAGGATGAAAAACAGCAAACGGGGTGGGGAGACTTGTGGACAGGGGAGGGGGAGGAGGCGGGGGGGTCGGGAGGGGGAGGAGGCGGGGGGTCGGGAGGGGGAGGAGGCGGGGGGGCGGGAGGGGGACGAGGTTGGGGGGCGGGAGGGGGAGGAGGCGGGGGGGCGGGAGGGGGAGGAGGCGGGGGAGGAGGCGGGGGGGGAGGCGGGAGGGTGGGACTTATTAATGAGGCTTGTTTCTGAGTCCGGTAGCAGATACACGTGACATCAGAAACATCTCATAGTTAATCACGAAAGAAACCGAAGCATGCGTGCTGTCTCGGGAGGGCCCTCCTTCTGCGTGCCAGCCCTTGGGATCTGGACTTCTGGCTCCTGGAAACATTCAAAAGGAAACGGTGGGCCATGGAACAGCTGACAGGATTGGATGGTAAAACAGTGTCTTAGATCCACCCTCGGTGCCTGCAAGGGTAAAAGGCCACACCCCCATCTCAGAGATGGCAGCGACCTCATCCAAGGGGCAGGGGAGCCTCAGAGGAGTGATTTTAGCAGCCTCTCACTTCCTCATTTGCCTGTGAAAATAAAGCTGACCCTAAACTTAGCGGCCCTGCACTACCCTCCCGCTGGCTGCTTCATTGTCCTGGGCAAATCTTCAGCCCCAGAGACAGTAGTGTTTATTTTAGAACCAAACCCGCTGGCCAGGACACCATCCACGTGAAACATTTCTTCCTAAGCCTGAAGCTTTGTTGTAACCATGTTGTCTTCCTCCTTATTGGCTCAGCAGTGAGATGGGCTGGCTTGAACCTCCAGGTCTTGAAACCTGCCCAAGATACCAACAACCACCTGTAATAAGGTGCAGGATCCCGCTCAAGCCCTTCAGAGCATCTGTGGATGTGTTACCTCATATGCCCTCACCAAATCCTATAAATAAGAATATCAAGTAGTATCCCCATTTCCAAGATGGGAAATGGCCCCTTCAAAGGTCAGGTCACCGACACTGTGATGCAGGTGGTGCCTCTAGGAGAGGCGCAGGCTTCTAGATCCCAACTGTCGTGGTTTGTTCTAAAGGCTGCAGCAGCCTGGACCATAAAGACAATTTTAAAGCAGTAAACCTAGCAATACAGCCTGGAAGAGAAAACCAAAACAGAGCCAAAAAAAAAAAAAAAAAAAAAAACCCAAAACAAGGCAGGCACTGTAATGAAATGCTCACATTTACTCCAGTGCCCACATCTGCATTCCCAGAGTCTCAGAAATCCAGCAGGATTCCAATGCCATGGAAATATGTATCATTGTTTTTGCCAAACAAACTCCCTTACCTTAAGCAAAGGTCAAGTACACTGTAAAACTCCCAGTGCAAACAACCAGCTGGAGGACTTATCCCAGCCTCTGTAAAGTCTTTGCTAATAATTATCCAGACAGCTTTCCTAATTTTTATTTTTAAATGGGGGTGTGGCTCAGCAATAGTGTAAGGATTAATCGCCTTATCAATTAGCATGAGGAAAGGACTGCAAATACAAAGTAGGTGTGTTCTTCCTGGCTTTCTACCTGCTCAATTAGGCTCAGGTCTTAAATCATTTCCAAAATTGGACTACATCTACTGTGTTTACTTCATTCTAAATACCAAAAAGATATCTAAAAGCTTATCATAAAAAAATTTAGAATTTCCCTTTTTGGTTACCAGCCTAAAAGCTCCTTAGTTTAGGGACTGTGTCCTTATTCAACAAGCCATGCCCAGCTCCTGGTTCACAGAACACAGTGAATAATGACAAATAATGGAAAACAGAAGGTGGCTGTGTATAATGAATGCATTTCATTCACTTATTCAGCAAGGAGGATGAGGTAGCACCATGCCAGGGGAGATGCCGAGATGAAGCCACACCACCGGCCTCAAGGGGCTCACAGTCTGATGAAGAGACACGTGCCTGTAAGACACAGATGGGGTTCTGTGCTACACGAATGCAAAGAAAGGGACGAGGCCTGGGGAAGACTTCACCAAAGAAGCAGCATTTGAATCTTCCCTTAAGGGAAAAGGAAGTAGGACTGTCCTGCCATGTGGGTGAGGGGAAGGGAAGAGGCCTGGGAGGAGAGTTTTCAGAGAGGCAACCAGCTCTTGCAAAGGTGGCCAGTGCAGAAGAGGCTAGACAGGTTAGGTTCTCAGTATCAAAGTCCCCAGGATGGAGAGAAATTGGAACCTTTAAACACTGTTGGTAGGGATGCAAAAATGGTGCAGCCATTATGGAAAACAGTATGGCAGTTCCTCAAAAAACTAAAACTAGAACTGCCATATGATCCAGTGATTCTACTTCCAGGTACTTATCCAAAAGAATTGAAATTAGGATCTCAAAGCACTTGAGGTGAGCGCTCCCATGTTCACTGCAGTGTTATCCACAACAGCCAAGATATGGAAACAACGCAGGGGTCCACTGATGGGTGAAGGGACACACGAAACACAGTGAAAAATACAATAGAATATGATTCCGCTTAAGAACGAATGAAATTCTGACACGTACGACACGTGGATGAACTTGGAGGAATTATGTTAAGTGAAATAAGCCAGTCACAGAAGGACAAATACTACATGATTCCACTTACATGAAGCATGTAAAAATAGGCAAATTCAGAAAATCAAAGAGTGGGCTGATGGTTGCCAGGGGGTAGAGGGAGGGAGACGTGGGGAGTTGCTCGTCAACTAGCATCAGCTTTCAGGCAGGCGAGATGAATAAGCTCTGGAACTCTGCTGCACACATCGTGTCTATAGTTCACGATACTGTGCTGTACACTGAAAAAACCTGTTAAGAGGGTGGGTCTCATGTTAGATGTTCTTACCACAAATAAAATTAAAAAATAAAATAAAAAAGGCCCCAGGAGAGTTTCTGTTTCATCAACCCAAGGAAAACACCGGAAGGAGTCACAGCTCCAGTGAGGAAGAAGTGAGAAGGGATCTGCCATCGGGGGCTGGAGGGATGGTGGGAACCTTTGCCATTTCAAAGGGAAGCCCTGGCTCTCCTCGGGCACAGCGTCCTGGGTGGGGTCTGCACCCCGAGCTGCCACCCATTGCATTTCCACGTCAGCGCCATGTCAGGTGCGCTGTGCCGATGTCTAATCAAGTCTCAGTCATTCAGGATGAAGAGAGAATAGGGAGTTCAAAATACATAACTGCAAAAATGAAAGCTCCTTTATTAATTTAGTGCAACACAGAGACGTCCCAGAACAACACGGGCTGCATCCAGAATCACAGATCATTTCAACTAAGAAAAAGATGGGCACCGAGAAGGAGAGCGAGGAACATGCCAGCTGAGACTCATTTCATTCTAGGACAGTACTAGAATGAGCATCTCACTGGGAATTCACCGCCCTCAGGCAGATAACAGATGCTGCTAAGCTATGCTAGCTGGTGTTGCCACATTTATTCTTCATCACTGAGTGGTTCTCCTTAGGTCACACATATAACTATCCATCTGAGCGCAAGTTTAAAACAAAACAAAAACTGAAGAGGACATACAGATGGCCAAGAAGCACATGGAAAGATGCTCAACGTCACTGTCATCGGGGAAATGTACATCACAGCGACAATGCGGTAGCCCTTCACATCCATCAGGATGGTAGCTGCTGTCAAACAAACAGGAAATAACAAGTGCTGACAAGAATGTGGGGAAACTGGAACCCTGGTGCACCAGTACATTCCTGGTGGGAATGTACAACGGTGCAGCCAACTGGAGAAAACAATACCCCTGTTCTTCATAGAATTAAACAGAGGATTACCATCTGACCCAGCAATGCCACTTTTGGGTATAACCCCCCAAAAGTGAAAGCAAGGACCTGAAATGATATTTGCACACCTATGTTCACGGCAGCATATTCACAACAGCCAAAAGGTGGGAGCAACGCAGGTGTCCATCAACAGATGAATGGATAAGAAAATGTGATCCATCCAGAGGATGAAATATAACTCAGCCTTAAAAAGGGAGGCCATATCCAACACGTGCTATAGTATAAAGGAAGCATTTTTTCTTTTTTTCTTATTTTCACTTATTTTTGTCCTTAGAGGTCCTTGTTCTGAGGGAATCCTGAAGACATTATGCTAAGTGAAGTAAGCCAGTCACAAAAGGACAAATATTGCATGATCCACTTAAATAGGTTCTTAGGTAGGCAAATTCATAGAAACAGAAAGTAGAAGGGTGGCTGCTCGGGACTAAGGGATGGGAATGGGGAGTGTTTACTGGGGACAGAGTTTGTGTGGGAAGATGAAAAGACCTCCAGAGATGAAGGGTGGTGATGGCTGCGTAAAAATGTGAATTACTTAATGCCACTGAATGGTACAATTAAAAGTAGTTAAAATGGTAATTTTTATGCTATGTTTATTTTACCATGATAAAACAAACACCCCCCTCCAAATAAAACAACAACAAAAAAGTCAAGTCCGTAGTATTGGCCTTTGAGAGCTCTGACCTCAGCTGTGCCCCGCCCACCCATCCACCCAAGGATCCTTAAACTCAGGAGGATCAGATAGGCTCAATCACCAGGAGGTGGGGTGAGTCACAGAGCTCACTGCATTGCCATTCTTGGGGGCATTTGTCTCATGTGCCTTAAAATACAGAACTGCTTTCTCATAGTCGGGTTTCAGGCAACGGCTCAACCGTGGAGGGAGGTCACTTCGGGGCCTTTGCACACATCCGAGTCAACCTCGACAGTCTTAGTCCACACATATCTGTATTTCTGGTCACTTATTGCTATGCTGACTGCTCATCTAAGCCCCAGATACTGTCCCAGTTATTTAGGAGACAAAGAGGCCCTCAAGCTGGCCTGAGCCCCCAAGGGGTCCTCAGTGATGTCGACACAACAGGTGTGCAGGCACCCCCATGCAGACGGGCCCCTCTGATGGAGACCTGCGTTCGGCCAGGCAGGCCCACAGCTGGTGTGGTCATCCAGGGCGGGAACGGGATTGGACGAAGCCTTCCCTCGGGCAAAGATGCTGGGGTGGGGAACGGGTGCAGCAGGAACAGAAGGTCAGAGCGTGGTACTGGGGTGACGAGAGGCGCTAGCGAACATCAGCAGCTGCGGGGAGCTCGAGGCAGCAGGGATGTCCAGGCCACAGAAGGTGTCCCATATTTTATATTCCTGTTGTTTGTATATTTTCTATTTCTACCCCCCCCCCCCATTTTATGCCTGACCCCAAGCTAAATTGCTTAGGGACTTAAGACCCCAGCCAGCTGTGACTTAGATCAGGGTTTCTCCCCCAAAGGAGCCTGCAGCAGCGTCACACAGAACACACCCCCTCGACTGTCTTTCTACTGAAGAGAGGGAAACGTGCTTCAATAAGAGGGACACAGGGACCCCCAAGCCCTGCCCTTTAGAGAAGCTTAAAGACTCCTACATCACTCTTTTTTTTTTTTTAAAGAATTGGGTCCCTTCCATCTGTGGCCATGACCCTTCATCCCACAGCCTGTCCTCCTCTCTTGAGAGCTGTCCTAGCTCAGGCTGTGGCTGCCTCAAGCAGCATCATGTGGCCAGGTTAGGAGCAGGATGTCGGATGTCACACAGAGAGGGGTCCAAAGTTCAGCTGCTGGGAAAGGCCACAAAGGCTGGGGTCCCAGGAGAACGGCGACCTGCCTATCAGTTCTATCTCTAAAACTCTGGGGTTCGACTCTCCAGACTTAGCTTCTGTTCCCAGCTTTACAGAGGACAAGGGGCTGGGCCCATTAGTCTCTCTGCATCAGCAACACCTCACTCTCATTTGAGTTCAGACTCGAAAGCCCAGTCTCAACACAGCAAGCCCCATGGGATCCAAGAAATACTGCTCCATGCGTCTGTTACCCAGTTGTCTTTTTGCTGAATCACCTTGTTGGGGCAAGAAGAAACATGAGGCCATCTCAACAGATCGCAAAGGCCTCCACGGCTGGGACACCTGTAAAGCGGGAAACACGTGCCGGTTCTCACACTAAGACCTAGGGAGATGAAGACACAGTCCCTACCCCGAGGGATTTACAATCAGGCATGGAAAATACTCCAAATCCAACACCACACTGCCACGTGCTGATGGTCACGCCAGAGTGCACACAAGGGCTGTAGAAACATGGAGGAAACCTATCAGATCATTCTATACACCTTCCCTTCAGATTCAAGTGCTTGTCAGCAAATTAAAGGCTCTGTGAGGTCCTCTAGGGAAAAATAAATTTTTTTTTTTAAGCAAACTTTAAAAAAATTAGCGGCCAGGTGTGGTGGCTCACGCCTATCCTAGGACTTTGAGAGGCCGAGGTGGGTGGATTGCCTGAGCTCAGGAGTTCGAGACCAGCCTGGGCAACATGGTGAAACCCCGTCTCTACTAAAATACAAAAAATTAGCTGGGCATGGTAGCATGCGCCTGTAGTCCCAGGTACTCGGGAGCTGAGGCTGGAGAATCGCTTGAATCCGGGAGGCAGAAGTTGCAGTGAGCCGAGATCACGCCACTGCACTCCAGGCTGGGCGACAGAGCGAGATTCCGTCTCAAAAAAAAAAAAAAATTAGCATGCATTTTCATCAGGGATTGAAACACCCACCAAGGATACTGTTTCCTGAACCAAACAGTTGTTAACCAGGCAAAGGCCATGACCTTTCTGAGATCTCTTCATGGCCCTGGGCTCCATGGGATTGAGATTAATCAGCACAGCAAAGCCCCCATCCCATCTCCTTAGCAAGGTAACAAAGGAATGGAACTCTGGGGCCAGGCAGAACCCCCAAGATGCCATCTACAAATCTGGCCTCTCCGTCTCTCCACTATACAGAGCGAGGATGGGAGAACCAGAGCCCAGCTCTCTCCATGGAGAAAGGCTGCAGGTCCCAGAAGCAGGCAGACCTCCAGGACCCAGGAGAGGAAGCACGAATGAAATGCAGACATTAAGGACCATCGAATAAAGATTTCGAGGGCAAGGGGAATGGGGTGGTGGGGACAGGGGAATGTCCTGTGCCAGCTTTTGCCATGACCGCCTCTTTGTTTCCATGTGTGCGTGAATGAAATATTAAATAGGCTTGGCCAATTAACAACCTTTAAACTCTGGACTGCTCAGAGCCCGAGGAAGAGAGTTTTGATCTGCATTCCCACTTGACCTGCTCAGCACTCGGTGGGCACAGCATCCCGTCCTGCGTGAGCGTCCTGCTAACCCTACTTCCTCAGATGCTGGCTACCCTGGCTGGGTCCATGCCCACCACAGCCAGCCCAGGCAGCCTGGCCCCTGTGCCTATATAGCAGGTGATGCCCCTGCGTGAGAACATCTACCCAGGACTCTTCGTTGCACCCTGGGACATCCCGCAGCCCACTGCCTGCAACTTCTGATGAGCATCAGAAATGGGCTCTCCGCTCAGCTGGGACATGAGGCATAGCACGCTCAGGCAGGGGCATGTTTTTTGTGACTTATATCTTTGCCATTTTAAATTAACACAAAATACAAAAGCAGTTGGGTCTCCCCTCCACCAAAGTCAGTTTTCTTTTCCTGCAGCCCTGGCTGGCCCGTCCTCACCAGGCCCAGCAGCATGAGTGAGCTCCGGCAGCAGAGCACATGTGTCACAGCAGGATTGAATGGTCAGCAATTGTCTGTAGGGCTCTGTCCCAGGGGCCAGGCCACCGCCAGAACAGGACCTAAGACAGGGCCCAGACTTCCTCCTCGGGGGACTGTGACACCCCAGGACACAGGCTGAGGAGAGGCTGTGAGGGAGAAGGGGAGGGGATGGAAAGGAACCAGCAGGAATATGAGTCATGGCTTTGTCCCCGCCCGTGGCCTGCTGCTCACCTTGATGTGACAGGCTGCTGCCTGCGGCTGGCCCTGGGCCCAGTGTGGCCACCTGGCAGTCACGCCCAAACTAGGACGTGGCACCTTCAGCAGTAAGGTGCCTGCCTGCAATTCTCCAGAGGACAATGCCACCAGAAAAAGGGAAAAGCACAGCGTTCCAGCCTGGTCCTTCCTGGCTTCAACCACTGCCACGTTCTGGAGAGAAAAGTGGGTACTGTTCTAGAGAGAAAAAGGGGTACTTTTCTGGGGTGGTGGTGGGAGCTGCCTCCTTGGCCTCTGCTCAGCTGTCTACTACATGGTTACTCCAGTGCCCCTGCCCCCGTCCTGGTCCTCTCTTGGGCACTAGCTCTACATTCCAAAAGGAGACAGGACATGGGGCAGAGCCAGGGACTGGCTGATCCTCACAGGCATGAGTTGCCTCTGGGCATGGCAAAGGCATGAAGGACATTCGGGTGTAGTTGGGTGGGCCCCAAACGGTACTGACTTTATCTGGCCTGGCCCATGGGCCCACACAACAGAAGGCTCTGGCATGGTCTGACATTTGTGCATCTCACCCAATAGAGCTTTTGCCTTCCCTCTCTCCTGGGGCACTTTCACGAACCTCTTTGGGATGAGTCAAAGGTAATAGAAAGCTCATTATCTGCACACAAATATGCAATATTGTATTGCTTGGAAATGAACACTAACTGTCCTTATGGTGCCACCAAACACTTGTACGGGGTTTCATGGCTTCTAAAACCTCTCCATGCAGGTGAGTGCATTCGATTTTCACGGCAACTAGGTAAGATGTAATAGGCACAATTCCCATGTTACACTTCAAGGAACCAACATCAGCTCTCTACAGTAAATTACTCAAAGTTACAGAGCTAAGAAGGCCTCAACTGTAGGATCTGAACCTTGGTTTTCTGACTCTAGGACAAAGATTTTTTATATTTGTTCCCTCCTTAAAAAAAAATTCATTCCCTTCTTTAAAAAAAAGTGAGGTCACACCATGTGATGAGGGCACACAGGAGGCATCTAAATTCAACACAGAGGTGAGGGGGGGCATTGGGAAGTGATCCTATTGCTGTGTTTCCAGGGTCAGCGAGAGGTCTCACGCGTGCAGGGCACAGCTGGAGGGAGCAGTTCGCTCCCAGCTGAGGCAGCCACACAGGAGCAGGAGGCACCTGACAGGAGAAGCGCAGCATGGAGAGTGGCAGGAGATGAGCTGCTGTTGTCCACCATCCGGGACGTGAGGATTAAGACTTGGAATCTGGCCTGGGGACAGTCAGAGCAGCTGAGTGGACATGAAGCTGAAGAGTGAGGCATAGGTTTGGGTTTGGAAAGCTCACTCTGGCGGTGTGGTGGAGAGGGGGTAGGGGGACGGCAAAAAAGTGCAGAGGTCCCTGGAATGATCTGAGCCCCAGGGAGCCAAGGGGACATTAAAGGGCTGAGGGAATGAGGCACAGGTGTCTGCTGTATAGTTCATTAACCAATAAACTGCCCTATGGCTGGGCGCAGTGGCTCACGCCTGTAATCCCAACACTTTGGGAGGCCAAGGCAGGCAGATTACCTGAGGTCAGGAGTTGGAGATCAATCTGGTCAACATGGTGAAACCTCGTCTCTACTAAAAATACAAAAAAATTTAGCCGGGCATGGTGGCACGCACTTGTAGTCCCAGCTACTAGGGAGGCTGAGACAGGAGAATCACTTGAACCCGGGAGGTGGAGGTTGCAGTGAGCCAAGATCACGCCACTGCACTCCAGCCTGGGTGACAGAGCGAGATCCTGTCTCGAAAAAACAAACAAACAAACAAACAAAATAAACCGCCCTAGCTCCAGACGGACATGACCTCTGATTTTGGTTAATTTGGGGAAACACAGGAGTAGACTACAGTGAAGCTGCTTTGACACAGAACAGAATTTCCTAAAATACTGGCTTGTAGATGCGGTTCAGGCAGGCACTTGGTCTGGCCGAGCCTGAGTGAGTGAGTGCTACCATTTAGGTGCTGGAGATGGAGCAGTGGGTGGACCTGATGCCCTTGCGTAGCACAGTCTCTATTTCATAGTGTTTCTGGCAAAGAGCTAACACTAAAGAAAACAAGTTAGACCTATAACTCTGGAAATGATCCTCTTGGATTTTCCAGGAGAATCCTACTAAAAAGTATTTTTTTCTGTTGTTCCTATAGACAAGGGCTGAACCATATGTTCAGTCTTTTCTCCTAAAAATTTTAAAACATTTAAAAAAAAGTCATCATGCCCTTAATGTATGCATCCTTAACCTTAAGTCTACTGGAAACATCAGCAGCAGAAGGAAAAAGGAAAGCAGAAAACTTTATCTTCTGGCCGACATACTTTGCTAACCAAAGACATGTTAGTTTCTTGTCTGTTCTTCACTTAATTTCTCTCTGGCTCCTTTAATTTGCCACAGTGATGATGCTGCATCGGAGTGTGCATGTCATCATGCAACAGCAGAAGGCACAGTGGAAGGTCCATGGGTGTCAGCATCAGAAAGAGAAGGGTATGGCTGGGCACGGTGGCTCACGCCTGTAATCCCAGCACTTTGGGAGGCCAAGGCGGGTGGATTACAAGGTCAGGAGATCGAGACCACCCTGGCTAACACGGTGAAACCCTGTCTCTACTGAAAATACAAAAAAAATTTAGCTGGGCATGGTGGCATGCACCTGTAGTCCTAGCTACTAGGAAGGCTGAGGCAGGAGAATTGCTTGAACCCGGGAGGTGGAAGTTGCAGTGAGCCGAGATCACACCACTGCACTCCAGCCTGGGTGACAGAGCAAGACTCTGTCTCAAAAAAAAAAAAAAAAGAAAGAAAGAAAGAGAAGGGTATGAGGTATGATGTCACTACGTTAGGGCTGTGTAGTCTTGGTCCACCTTGTGAGCCATGGTATTCTCCTCTGTTAAATGGTGTTAATTATTTAACTCGCCGTGTTGTGGGGAGATGGGTTAATACATGCTCAGTCCCTAGCACAGTTCCTGACTCAACAAATCACTTCTTCCTTTATTAGTATTATCACCACCAGTAGTATATGCAAACTAACTTTTCCTGAGTTATTGCTATTCAAGCTATCTCATGTGGACAATACTTCTATGCGATCTATGTAATTGCTGAAGTTCACAAAACTTCACAGACCACTCTCATAAGCTAAACATCAGTCCAAAATATCAGCCTCAGAGAGCGACTTAAAGCACAGAGCTTAATAATTCACCTCCCGACCTCATCCCCAGCAGAAGCCACCATGAACCTTGGACAGGCAGGATCCTAGCAATGGTGGGTAAGACCTAGTTCAAGCAAGTGGCCTCTGTCTCCTACCCCATCCTCCACTCAAAATGAAAACTTAGTTGATATTTGTCAGTGTTACTCAACTCCCCTGGCAGAAATCATTTTCCTCCAGAAGGAAGGACAGGGGGGATTAACACCAGGTCTTAGGCAGTGAGCAGATGAACAAGAACTTACTTATGTGCAAACATGGCAATCAATCATTGCAAGCACCCCACCAACTCCTGACGAGATGCCTTCTGTCTCCACCAAACATCTGCTAGCAAACCTTTAGTGGGAAGTGTGTGTGTATTTTAAAGGAAATGCTCTTTTCCCTGGAGCTTTCTGCTTCCCTGAGGTTATAACTGCATTAGTGGCAAAAGCATCAGTCTCATGGCCCAGAGAAGGTCAAAGTACATTTCCAAAACAGTCCAGAAATCAAATTTTTGAGGCAGGATAAAGGGTCAGTCTGGTTCAGTTAGTTGGGTATTCAAAGCCTATTCTTTGGCCATCATTGAAAACATCTCTGTCTTTTTGCTTGTGATTAACTGTGTAATGGGAAATGTCTATTCCAATATGCCATCATCTTGGGCGTTAGCAAGCTGGCTGTGATGGCACCTACAGGGTTGTTCTCCCATTGCCTTAGGAACAGGCTTCTGCAGTACCTGTATCTCATTCCTCGGCAGCCTGGTCATGACTGAGATGCATCTGGGTCTCAGAGAGTGCCTAGCAGGGGCCAGGCAGCTACTCTATGACTTTACGGTCCAGAGAGGAAAACACTCATGTTCCCATCACAGATGAGGAGCCTGAGGGACGTAAGTTAGGTTGCCCAAAGTCACACAGCTCATAGTGGTGGTAGAAGGGCTTACAGTGAATTCTAGGTGAGGTTTTCCAGTGGCTTCTATGTGGAAGAACTCCTAACTATTTGTTAGCACTTAAAGACTAGTCACATGAAATAAAAGAGGAACCAACCTCCATCAATGCACCCAGTGACCCCAACTGGGACTCAAATCAGTAATAACATTTCCTTCTGCTTAGTACGGGGGAAAACCCCGACACTGGACTCTGTGCATTTCTCACTGGGTCAAGTCTCATTTTCCTGAACACTGAGTCCTCTCTGCTGTCTCAGCCTCATTCAGAAATGTCCATCTCTCTGCATCTTCACCAGCGGACCAAGAGACCCAGCACCCATCACTGGACTCGAGCAAGGTCAAGGTGACTGAAGGCAGAGAGCAAAGGAGGGTGGCCTTGGGCTGGGAAGTCACAACCACTCACTTCCCACCCTTTTGGACAAATGCTGCTTTCTGGAAACAGAAGGTTTATTTGAATCCTTGGTCCTACATGACAAAGGGCTTGATGGCATCTGCATCTTGGGGATACGTTCCCCTCTCCAGCCCCTCACACCCTGCTCTTCCACATGGTCCCAGTGCTGGCAAGGATGTAGGCCAGGCTTCCCCGCGAGGCCCTTGCACCCCATGCTCAACCCGAGCTGCTCCTTGGCCATGTAATTTTCAACCTGGGATCCATGAATGTGTTCAGGGATACGGGAGGCCTCTGTAACTTTATGTGAAACTCTATGCATGTGTGCATGTGTGTGTAAGAGATATGCGCTTTTCCAGGGGAAGGACCCGTAGCTGCCATCAAATTCTGGAAGGGCGTCTCTGACCCAAAAATATTCATAAGATTCAGAAGTACTGCCTTAGAAGGGGCTTTCGCTTCTGTCAGATTGGCCACATTTCAACATAAAGTGGGTCAGAGTGATGAAAAACTGAAAAAGTTAAGGAAGGGCAATTTAATTTGTAAGATTTCAGGGAAATTAAAACAAATCCTCCAATGCAATAAGTTATGCACACACACACACAAATCCAATAGAATGGGGAATCATTAGCTGTGAAAGGGATGGGGGTGGGCAAGAACAGTATGAGTGAGGAAAGACAGCCAAGATTAGTAGAGATGCCAAACAGGAGAGGAAGTCCGATCAGGCCAGGCAGCGGCGTCCTCTTTCCAAGATGTGAGTTGCCAGGAAGGTGGGTTTGTTATGCAGCTTGTTTAGGCTGTGCACCAGTTCCTATTTTTACTTAAACCTATACAAATGACTATATGGCAAGGAAGAACCCGCTGACACACCAGAATTGCTCAGAGTGATGAGCTAATTAAAATTCAATGGTCTTTCCCAGAGATGGCTCTATTTTTAACCTAATTCTGACTGTCACTACTGTGTGAGGTTTACTTTTTTTTAATGAAAATACTTTTTCCCTTCTTAATATTCTTATGAATAATTTAGCCTAGCTGATAATTCCTCTAGTCTTCTTCTAGCATTTCGTCTAAAGATGTGCTGACATTCCTGGGCAGAAGGGAACTGGTAAAAACCATGTGAATTCTTGTCCCCTGCTCGCCCAGTTAAATCTAAAGGGTTAAAAAAAAATGGTGGCACAAAAAGGACTACAGCCTTAGCATTCTAAAGGTCACTCTAAAGGTCACCATCACCTCCTTATAATTTTTCTCCAACCCTTCAAGGTAGTATCCACATCCACAAATGTTTTCTAAAAGTCCATGGATAACTGATTAGAAGTAATGGAATAGGCCGGGCACGGTGGCTCACACCTGTAATCCCAGCACTTTGGGAGGCCAAGGCGGGTGGATCACCTGAACTGAAGATGAAGAGTTCGAGACCAGCCTGGCCAACATGGTGAAACCCCATCTCTACTAAAAATACAAAAATTAGCCGGGCGTGGTGGCGTGCACCTGTAATCCCAGCTACTTAGGAGGCTGAGGCAGGAGAATGGCTTGAATCTGGGAGGTGGAGGTTGCAGTGAGCCAAGATTGTGCCACTGCACGCCAGCCTGGGTGACACAGTGAGACTCCGTCTCAAAAAAAAAGTAATGGAATAAGCATATGTTTAGGTTCTTATTTATAGGGACCCTGGACTAGTCCATGCAAGCATTTTAACCCAAAAACTGTTGAAATACTTCATGCTTAGAATGTGTGTGCACACGCATATGTAAACATGGCTTCAGTTTTAGAAATGGTTTTCAATGAATCTCAAGCACGACTATTTTTTCTTGTGAAAATTTCCCTTACATGTAGGTATATCTCCACATTCAAGAGAAAAAATAATAAACAAAAACTCAGTATGCTGTAACCACAATTAAGATTTGTTGAGCATCACCCTTCTCTTTTTGGAGGAAGCGGCAAATTATAAGAAAATAGATCCAATTTTATCAGGATGACTATAAGAAAATCGGCTACAATAGACTGCTGAATTTCACTTTTTGGAACATACATTTCCATTAAAAAATTCCTGGTTGGGAATTTTTTTTCCCTAAATTTATTTTTTCCTTGGATTTTCTTTCAAAAAACAAAAAGAGGTTAGCCATATGTAGGAAGGCAAAAACCCTTTTAAGAATTATGCTTCTGTGGGAAATGACTGAAAGGGAAATTATTTAACAGTACAACTAAAATGCTTAAAACAAGCTTCGGAGAGCCTTGACTGTGGGTCTTTGAGGAATTGCGAGGCTCACCGGGGCAGTGGGGGTGCATGTGCCTTCCAACGGCAGGTGGCCCATGCCTGGCTCTCACTTTGTACGAAGCTTTCTCTCCACAGGTGTCGAAAGCAAGGCTCACTCGCACTGGAGACGAAGCCTCCAGGTGTGCTGCAACCTTGCAACCACAGATACACACACAGCCCTTGAGGCGGTGGCCAGGTGGCCTGCGGGGCAGCTCATGCCCAGCCCCTTCAGCATGCAGTGGTGGGAGCTCCTGGCTCCCCTCAGTGCCTCTCACCTGACTCAGGTCTGTGTGCCCAAGGCCAGCTCAAACTCCAAGTTGAGCAAGTCCTCACGATGACCTTCAGTGTGCCTACACCTGCTTCCCTTGCAAACATTTAATGCAGAGAAAACGTCAATTGTGGTTTGGCTTCAATAACTTGATTGATCTCTTAAAACCAATAGGACTTTCAAAGCCAGGACATCACGACTCACTTCTCTGCAGACCTGCAGCAGGGACTATTAAGTGTTCAATTTCCTGAAAACAGCTCCTACCTGAGATTTATTTACCATTCAGCTGCTCCCAGCAACGTGGCCTTGTTCTTTAGAATCACTTTATTTTACTTAATCTCCAAGAGATACCACAACACGAAAATGAACTTACTTGAAAAAGAGTCTTGGAGAGCCTCTGCACCTCACTTTCCTCTCCTCGAGCTGACGAGCATGTTATTTTGATGTTTATCTGGTGCCATGGTAACTTTCATGACTTGAGATTTACTTTTCAGACTTAGAGTGATTATGGAAAGTCATTTTAGCAAATAATTATTGAGTGCCTACCAAGTGTGGAAGATAAGATAAATAAGACGTTGCTTTCCTCAAATGGGCACAAGTCAGAGTGCCAAGGGCTAGGCTAGAAATCTGCAAACTTTTCCAGAAAAAAAGCCAAATGGCAAATATTTTAGGTGCTGCAGGCCACATGGCATCTGCTGCTAGAGAGCAAAAGTCACCATAGACAATATAAGTGAAGGGTTGCCAGGGCTGTGTTCTAATAAAACTTTATTTGTGGACATTGAAATGGAAATTTCCTAAATTTTCATGTGTCACAAAACATTGAACTTTTGATTTTTTTTCTCAACTGTTTAAAAATGTGAAAACCATTCATAGCTTGCAGGCGGCTATGAAAACAGGAAGCTGGCTTTGGCCAGTGGGCGGGGGCTTAGACTCCTGGATGGACCCTCAGGCCTGCCCCTTACCAGCTCTATGGGTGGAGGGGAATTGCCTGAACTTCCTGAACCTCAGTTTTCTCATCTGTAAAATGGGGATAAAAATCTTTGTCTTGTGGGTTCTAAGAATTAGATACTGAAACACAGAAAACACCAAATGAATGTTAGCTAATCTCCTTCCTTGATGATGATAACCACATTGATACAGCAATAACAACTAACCCTCCTGAACATTAATTTCCTGCCAGGCACTGTGTTAAGTGCTACCTACTTTTTACAGTATATCATCTAACCTAAGATGCCATCGATTTTAAGATGCACCATTATTGAATGTACCACCAAGAAAGAAAAAGCTGCGAGTTAACCTCTGACACAGCATCGATTGTAAGATCCTGATTCACAAATGCTCAAGAGTATGTGTGTTTTGGAGGATGCATCTTAGAATCAATACAATATGGTATCTTCTTTAATCCCACAACCATCCCAGGAGGTATGTACTCTCATCATCCCTAATTTACAGATGAGGAAACTGAGGAACAGTTCCTAGCCCATGCTTAAACAGCTAGAAGCATCCGTGCTGAGGCCATGAACCTGGGCAACCTAGTCCAGGATCTGAGCTCTGCCTCGAGGGCACAGACTCCTGTGAGGAGGCTGGACCACTTGGGACTCTGAATATGCAAGGGAAGGGCAAGGAAGTCTGAAGCAGGGTAAACACCACCGGGCCAGTAAATCTTGTCCATCTAGTGTTTCAAAGTAGGGTATGAATGCAGTAACAGATAACAGGGATTTGAAAATGTGGAATAAAAATGGCAAGATGCATGAAGGTCTAAGCCTGCAGGCTCCTCCTGCTGGCTGTGCTGGGAAGGGGGGATGGGCATGGCTGCTGACAGCAGGTAAGGTGGACAGAGCAGGGCATGAGGAGAAGTCCAGGGAGATCTTTCTTACACTTGAGCTTTACTGTCTTGTGTGGAAGGAACACATGTGGGCTGTGGAGTTCAGGGGCCAGACACCAGCCTGGAGCTCTGTCGTGTACTGGTGGCGTGGCCTGAGGAAACCGTGGCTTCCCCCCATGTCTCATGCACAGGGCCCTCAGCACGGACTGCAGCCTCCCAGCTCAGCTGGGAGCAGCAGGTGAGACCATGAGCATCCCAGGGAGCTGGAGCACAGCCTGGGCGTTAGATATGGAGCCTCAGGGTGCGCAAGTCCCAGGACAATCTAGGCCAACATTCTCTTCCAAATTCTGACTTGTTTTTATTTCACAATGTCGATCTCAAATCTCGTTCTCTTCATTATATTTCATCGCCAAACATTTATGAAATACTTAAAATACACTAAGTGAGAGTCAGGATTCTTCCGTAAAACTCCAATTAGCCAAAAGCTTGCCCAGTCCGTGCCTTCAGCCTATGTTATCATGCAGGAAAGAATTAACCCATGAGTTCTGAGGCTGCTCTGCTTAGGAAGGCCTGCCTGCGAGGCTGGTTCTTGGCTGGCATCTGGGAAGTTGGATTCCGAAGGGTTAACACTGTCCCCTAACTGATCTTCCCTAAGATGTCTCACAAACAGTGTGGATTGTGCCAAGCAAGTGCTTTCCTTCTGGGAGTCTGGGATGTTGGCATGCACCAGGCAGCCTGTGCCTGTGTGACCAGTCCCACAAAACCCCCCGGGCACTAAGTCTCTAGTGCGATTCCCTGGTAGACAACCCTGGACATGTGTTGTCACAATCCCACGTGGGGGAAGTCAGCACATCCTGTGTGACTCCGCTGGGAGAGGACTCTTAGAAGCTTGTGTCTGGTTTCCTCTGGACTTTGCCCCATCTGCTTTTCCCCTTTGCTGATTTTGCTCTGTGTCCTTTTGCTGTAATAAATCATAGCCACATGTACAACTATATGCTGAGTGCTGTGGTTCCCAGTTATTCAGCCAACCTGGGGGTGGTCTTGGGGACCCCTGACATAGCCATCCTCAGCCAATTCATTTTAGAATACTGTTCTTCTGGAGCAGTGCTTTGTGAGGCACAGGAAGGCCTGGGGGAGAGGTGGAGTGCTCTGACTATACCCACCCTAAATCAAAAGAAGAAGCTGGGAAGAAAAAGAGAAGAAGAAGAAGAAGAAAGAAGAAGAAAGGAAGAAGAAAAGGAAGAGGAGGAGGAGGAAGAGGAGGAAGCAGCAGCAACAGCAGGTCACCTATTGTTCCATTCAGTGTTGACCAGGCACCAATTACACACTCAGGGGACAGTGACACTGTGATCGCTGCCCTTCAGAAACTTACAGTCCAGTAAAGGAGGCGCAATGGAGATGATGATGATGGCAGTAACAGTGAACAGTGGACACTTCTCTGGTGCCCACTACGTGCCAGGCACTGTCCTAAGCACTTTGACGTTAACTCCAGCAATCCTCACGGCAACCTTGGGAGGCAGGTACTTTTGTTATCTCCATCTTTACAGATGAGGAAGCTGAGCACAAAAAGGTTAAGTATCTGCCCAAGGTCACAAGGCTAGTTATCAGCAACACATCCTCTGATTTCGAAACCTCACTTCTTAACCATTATATCATACTACCTCTCTCTGGACATAGAGAGAGGTCTGCACTAGCATAAACACAGGCCCAACTTTACCTACATCTTTTTCTTTTGTTAAATATCATTTATGACATCCTCTCCAGCAGCAGAATGATTTGTGTGCAAGTCTGAATGCCTATGCTGGGCTCTCAGCTGTATGTCCAGGCTCAAGCCTAGTATATCTTTGGGTTCCCTCCCTGGCACCATGCACATGGTGAGCGGTCGGATGCCAGCTGGGTGGATGAGAATAACCACTGGGGACTGGGAGGCCTGTGATGATAGGCAGAAGGCAACACATGGAGGATGGATCCTGAAGGTAAATCCTGGAGAGTCAGAAGGGAAAACAAGCAATCTACATGACAGTAACAACATGAGCAAAGTGCTGGAGCCAGCAATGAGGGCGACAAGTTGAGGAGCCAAAGGAAGGTTGGCTGGAATAAAGGGTGTGCTTTGGAGAAACTGGGCGGGCTGAAACTATGATGACCCTTAAGTAAAAAAAGTGTGAAAGTAATTGGTAGCCAGTGAGAAAGAAAGTGACCATAATGAAAGTGAGGATTTGGGAAGATGAATCTGGGGGCAGAAGAGAGGGATGGCTTAGCTGGGCCGAAGCCCTGAAGCAGAGCAAGGAGCTGACAAGTTGCTGCTGGAATCTCAGCACAATGTCACCCAGCACAGCCAGCCCTGGGGACAGGCCAAACCCAAAACTGGAGGCAGTTTCAGTGCTAGATCTGTCCAAGTAAGACCTCAGAGAACCATCTCTGACATTCTTTCCCACTTTATCCTTTTAGGATTCTAATAGACTCAGGTTAGAATTTGGGTGGTGGCTGTGGTTTTTAAGAACCATTTCTAAAGAGGAAACTGATGGACTCTGGTAGCTCATTAACAGTGGCAGGGGTCTTTGAAGAGTAAATCCAGAAAACTGAATGAATAATGGTGCTGATGATGGGAGTAAGGATGTCTTGGAAGAAAATCCAAACATTCTTTATTTCACACAAAATTATGCACAAAGGAAAACAGTCATCTCAATAGCGATAAGAAGTGAGACTTCAAATGACAACAAGCTACAGGAAGAAAAAAATCAGCAGAAAAAAATGACAAACAAGCCTATGAAAAAAATGAACCAGTTGATAGTTGGTTTATCCACCTCTATTCATCATTTAACATTTTCAGTACTCCCAGATTCAAAACAAACCACCTCCTGTCAAATTATTGCTTATAAACTCTGTAGAGTCTGATGAATTCTCATGATTATATCTGACAACATTCAATGTTTTGAAATGGAATATCAGCTACTGACCCTCAGGAAGCTAATTGCTTTTCAATATATTCAGCACAGTTATGCGTCCAACTAAACCATTCGCTGACTATAGTAGTGGTGCACTACAGTGAGCTTTATTGCCAGAATCAATGTGGGCCAGTGGGCTAATGCTGAGGCCATCACTGTGGGCAGGGATATGAGTTCTGGGGAGAAACTGCTCAACCTATTTTCAGCAGATGTAATTTACAGCTTTGTGTATAGTCTCTCTCACCACAGAGGGGATTTAAAGCCTCTAATGTGTATATCTGTGTTGAATATATAAGGTGGGTATTAAATATGACAGGATAAGCACTTCTGCAATTGGCCCCCTTCCAGTTAATCATCTTGCTTTGGACACATATACTTGGTCACTACTGGCAAAGACCAATTTCTGGTTTAATGGAGCAGAATGAAAAGATCCAGGTACAAATATCTATCTATCAACTGTCTCTATTCTTATTAAAATATTCCCCTCAGAGGAAAACACACGCCTATTCTGCTTACTTGAAGTTGCCTTTTAAGTAGTTGGTAAATTAGGAATTTTAATAGTAGAAATAAATTCATTTGGTGCCATGTGTATTTCAATTCTATTTCTAGAAGGCATTAGGAAGCCTCTTCCATATTTCATTTTTGAATATTTTATGGCCATATACATTTCTTTGGAAAAACACATTGCTTTTCAGGCAATAAAGATCGTGCAGATTTTATTAAACAATTGTGCCAGTAAGTGCATATCAGTAAATACCAATGCTGGCTTCAGAATAAAAGGTTTATTGTGCAGTCATTGCAGAGCTCTATCCATTAGCGGGAAACCAGACTGAAGACTGGACACCCAGCTGCCTCCTCCTCCTTCTTCATTTCAACGTCTGATTTGAGCAACGCATCTGCCCATTGATGTGCCCCAGCCAAAGGAAACCAACTCTATATCACAGAGCAAAGCAAACCTTCCCACTGTCCTCCTCTGAAGTTGACCTTTCTGAGCTGGGTTATAGTCCCTACCGCCCCTCACCTCGCACGTCCCCTCTGCCTGCCCCCACCGACATCCTGTAGCTCCCATTTCAGTAGCTCTGTGCCTCTTTCACCCCAGAATGTGCCTTCTTGTCCTTTTGCCCAACTAAATACCTCCCTCTCGAGTCCTTCCTTCCATAGGGAGACTTTCCTATCTTTCAAAGTTCATGCCGTTCTTTCCCTTCTCCTAAATTTCCAAAGACTTTCAGCCACCCAGCATCAATCCTTACATCATTCGCTTATTTTACAAGCATTTCATTCAGTGTATTTAGGCACAGTTCACTGTATTAGGTCATTTGGACAAAAATGGACAGGACAGACAATTATCTTGTAGACTAGCTGGAGTGAGAAGGCATCCTGTAGGAAAGGCAAAAGTGAAGTAGGTCCTGCAGGGGTTTGGGGAGTGAGGCTGGCCTCCTGGCTGGGAGGGTGGGGGAGATGGGAAGAAGATCTTTCAAGAAAAAGGGGCTTCTGAGTTGGTCCCTGAGAAACAGATAGAATGTGGCTATGCAAATGGTAGATGGAGGAAGAAGGGCATTTCAGATGGAGGAGAGGGTCCACATGAAGGTGTCGGGGGAAGGGCTGGGTGGAGAGCTCCAATTCTGATCTAGTAGCAATATTGTCCTTCCTTCCAATCAGGTGAGTCATCTAGAGCAGAGGTTGGCAAACTACAGCCTGCGGGACAAATTTGGCCCACTGCCTGTTTTTGTAAATAAAGCTTTATTGTAACACCCATTTGTTTACATATCATCTGTGGCTGCTTTATGCTATGGTGACAGGATTAAGTAGTTGTGACAAAAAACATATGGCCTGCAAAGCCCAAAATATTTACCATCTGGGACATTACAGAAAAAGTTTGCTGAGCCCTAGTCTAGTATTATAGCCAGGGAAGGTGTAGGGAGGAAAGGGCTCTTGCCAAAGAAGGGCATTGCTGCTGATTACTGATGGAATGATGGAATGGAGAGGGTCAACAGAGGGAACACTGGATGGAAAGCAGTGGGATGAATGCTAAGAGAGCCCACCAACTGCCAGACCTCCGCCAGGCCTCCTGGACCCTCTGGCAGGGGAGGCCACCCTGCTGTGCCTGAATGGTGCAGTGACTGGGTGCCACGTGTGTGCTCTCTCCAGTCTGTGGGCAGCATGAAGGCAGAAAGCACCATTATGGCTTTAATGCCTTCCCCTCCCATGCAGCTGCATCCACAGGACCTGATGAGTAAACTGTGCCCCTCCAAGTCTCGCACTGAACGTGTCTAGGCTGCAGATCAGTAACTCAGGCTGTACTAAAGAAAGACAATGAGCAGTCGAGAACAGCACTGGGCCAGGCAGAGGCTGTAGGCGGGGAAACGAGTGAGGAGACTATTGACAACATCCCAAGATGGAATGACACTAGCACAGTGGCCCTGGCAGGGAAGTACTTACACCTCATACAGGCAGTCTCAGCTCCTCCAGAGAACAGCCGCTGCAGAGGGGATCGTGCCCCTTCCACTGCCCAGCAGCCACCAAAAGAACAACAGGGCACTTGAGGTATCAGCAGTTCTGCCAGCCTGAGGATGTTGCTGTTTCACAGCTCCTGGGAGCAATTCCTCCAGGGAACAGGACACCCAGGAGTCCCGAGGTGTCTGCCGGGCAGGGCAATGGTTGTTATGGAATCTGTTTACCCGGAAACCACCACGACGCCACATACCTAAGAATACCTAGGGCACTTATGACTGATTCCTACATGCCCGCAACTCCTCTTTAACATTTAATATCACCGATGGCTCCGAACACTTTGTACTTTTTGCTCAGCTGACCTGGAAGCCTTTGGTCCTTTTCCCTCCTAGCTGGGCCCATGTTTGTCAGGTGGGTGCACTGAGAGGTCAGAAGTCAACATGGCCCAAAGTCCATCAGGCATGGGTGGTGAGAACCAGGACCGTTCTCCCAGGAATAGAAGGGTGAAAGCACCTGCAGACCTCGGCCCGTGATTCAGCACTTACTCCTGAAAGACTTGAGGGTATTTTAAAAACTTTTTACAAAGCGACCATTGCTGCTGTTGCTACTGAGGCAATAGGGTAATTGTTTCCCTTGAAAAGCCATCACTTCCTCTCCTATTTTATGTGGTTCTTATCTGTCGACTGTGACTGGCTTTCACTACTTGAAGGGCATTAGACTGGAAGTCTAAGTTCTCACCCTGGCTCAGATACCATCTGTCCAGCCTTAGATATGCCTCTGAACCTCTCTCTGTGTCAGACTTTTTTTTACTTTTCTTTTTTCTTTTTTTTTTTTGAGATGGAGTTTTGCTCTTGTTGCCCAGGCTGGAGTGCAATGGCATGATCTTGGCTCACTGCAACCTCCGCCTCCAGGGTTCAAGCAATTCTCTTGCCTCAGCCTCCTGAGTAGCTGGGATTACAGGCACCTGCCACCACACCCGGCTAATTTTTTGTATTTTTAGTAGAGATGGGGTTTCACCATGTTGGCCAGGCTGGTCTTGAACTCCTGATCTCAGGTGATCCACCTGCCTCAGCCTCCCAAAGTGCTGGGATTACAGGCTTGAGCCACCGCGCCTGGCCTCAGTGTCAGGTTTTAACATGAAGGAGGAGCTGAATCGTGGCCTGGGCTCTAAGTTGCAGGTCAGGCAAAACCTGTCTTTATGGGAGAGTTGTCTGGGCCTCCCTGCCAGCATGACACTTTTTGCCCTGTTTTCTCCACAGTGTAATTCTGGTGCTCTTAATGAGCTCTCTGGAGATTCTCTCCCATGGCTGGCCTGTCTCTGAGACAAGTTCTAGTCTCTGATGTTGAGTCTAGACCACAGCAACAATTCTAAAATGTCCTTCTCCTCTACCAAGGGGACTTCGGCTTCCCCCAATAAACATGCTCTTTCCTCTTGGCAAAAGTAGTTTAAAAACCTGCTGGATTTGGAGTTCTTTGAGGGAATGGTCTATCTTTTTAATGACTATCTATGAACTCAAAAAACCACCTAATGCTCCCTGATAAAGTTCAGAATGTGCTTCTCATTGTCCAGAATGAGATGTGTATCTCCTGCTATGGAACGCTGTCACAGAACTATCGAACACCATGCAGCAAATTCAAGGCTTTACACTTGCAGGGCTTAGACAGGGGATTTGGGAGGTGTGCGAGGGTGGGCAGAGAGAAGGATAGACGGCGTTTTCCACGTGGTTTTGGATAGTTTAGCTTAAGTGAAAGAGAAAGGCAAACAAACATTTTGGGGACTGAAATGCTGCCATTTTTTCCTTTCCCCCAATACTAAAATTCTCCCACCAAGACTACCCTCGCTTCATATCACCTTGAACACAAGTTGAAAACCTAAACCTTTGCAGCATGTGCTTACGTAGAAACTTATGCAATTCAAACAGAAGTCATGCAGCTTGGACGGGCTCAGATTGCCTGATGACTACTCAACGAGCTGCCCTCAGCTCCCAGCAGGGGCTTCAAAGGGTTCCTGTGGTTTCGTTTATTAGGGATGATAAATATTGTGCACACATTTCCCCAGTATCAGGGATCTTAGAACAGGATCAGTTTAAATCTTTGGAGAGAAAGGAGTGTGGATGCGTGTGTGTGTGTGTGTGCACATGCGCGCATCTGTACACATGCCTGTGGGAGAGATAAAGAGAGGAAATGTGAGAACATAATGAGGGATGAGGGGGCTAGAGGGTGAAGAGTACAGAAATCCCAAACAATCTCTGTTAAATACATAAATAATAGAATATGAATTCTAAGCCAGAGTAGCCCTTGATATCTGAACAACACTGACTCCATAGGAATGAGTGGCTTACCCAAACTCAACAAGGTGAGCAGGCTTTAGAAACATTTAGATGAAAGCTTCAAACTGAAATGAATCGGTCTGGGTGAACAGGCATGATAGACTTGACTATAACCCCTCCACTAACCTATCTTGACATAGTTGAGTAAGATACTAGTATAAGGCTGAACTATTTCAAACCACAATAATAAGGAATTGGTAAGAAGAATATTCCAGGGAATAACTAATTTGGATGCATCAGCTAATAGTATTTCCATACATCTGAGTGGCCCAACAATGGCCTGACCAATGAATCAAACATTTATTGACATTATCATGAAACTAGGCATTCCGGTAGATTTAAATCAATATGTACAAAGTCCTGTGAAACCGGACTCTATTTTGGAACTTCCTATTTACTCTCTACAAAACTCTATACACCCAAAGTCAACACTAACATCCTTTCATGCTAGTACTAACTCACATTAAGTTATTTAAAAAAAAATCAAGCTATTAGCAAGGACGGGGAAAACTGCAGTGAGTTTGTGTATCAGCCACAAGCTGTGTTGCACTGAAGTAACAACTTTTTAAAATCTCAGAGGCTGAAAATGCCAACAGCTTATTTCTTATTCACAATACATGCCTATTGAGGGCTGGTGGGTCTCTGCTTGTCATTGTCACGTGGGGATGCAGGCTGAAGGAGCAGCTACCATTGTGAACGCTGCTGGCCGGCATCCAGGAGGCCTAGCAGGTCTCTCACAGGTAACTGAATGCTCCAGCCCAGAAGTGACAGGTCACTTCCACTCACAGCTCTTTGGTCAGGACCAGTCACACGAATCTGCCCAACCTCATGGGCATTTTGAAATCTCTTCAACTTTTTGAAACTGCTTCAAAGATGCATCGTATGTGAAGGCACTGACACCACGTCCTGGGTGCTTTGTGTCCTTAGGGGAATGGCTGATGTCTCTAGGCCACTTTCTGTGTCTCCTTCATCAGCGCCTAAGAACCATCAAAAGGACTAACTGAAGTCCCTTCCCGTGGCTATCTCTGCCAGGCATGGGGACACCGCATCTCCCCAGCCTGCTGGGGCCTCTCTGTGGGGAGGCGAGGAAGAGAAGCCTGCCTTAGTGAGGTCCATCTGCCCATTGACCACAGCACCGTAGTACGGTGGGGGCTCAGCCGTCTTCAACTTTATACTCTGATCTTTTTGGGGACCTTTCCCTAGGACACCTTTTGTCTATTCTGCCATAGGTTGGGCAGGATCAGCTAACTACAGGACAGCAGAATGGGGCTGACTGAGTAGCCTCAGTGGTGAGGCGTTTCAGGACCAGTCCTCAATAAAAATTAACAACAGCCAGGCTTAAAATATCAGCATAGCCACTGTGATAAACCATGTTGCAGAGAAGAGTGGGGACTCTCCAGCCAGACACGCTGTGCTCCCAATCCCAGCTCTACCGCCTTCCAGCCAAGCAAGCCTGGCCCAGCGCCCTGCCTTCTCTCTGCTCCATTTACCATCTGTGCGAGGGGGACAGTAGTGGAATTTATTTCTTACAGGCTTATGGTGAGAATGGAATCAGGAGAAAAGAGCTAGAACAATGCCTGGCAGTGCACAGTAAAGTCCCTAGTTCCTTTTCTTATCAGCATCCTCTTGGCCTCCCTCAGCCACGCTCCTTTCAGACTCATTTGCTGCCACCATGAGCAAGACACACCCCTCACAATGATTTTGTGAGACAGGCATGCACCCTGCTTAAAGAATGAGAGGACTATGAGTGACCCAGATTCCCATCTGTCTGCCCCAGGCCCATGCTCTTTCCCTGCAATGTTCCGCCTCACTTACCCTGATGTCACGATGACAAAGGGGTCCACTTTAACATAAGGGGAATAACTCAGTGGAGGTGGATCCTCCACTTGTACTTAGAGCTCTTCAAGGATGCTGCTCTGCTCTCTCAGTTCAACAAAGATAAGTCATTATTTTCTCCATGAGAATCTATTCTGCATGCTTGACAGAGGGACAGGGTTGAGCCACCAACTCTTAGTCTTCAGTATGCATAGCCAGCCAGGCTCAAGCCTCAGATGCTGGAGATGAATCAGGGAAGAAAGTGTCAGATGAAGGAGAGTGAGGTGAATAGCTAAACTCTGTCCCAGCCTAAAATTCAAATCTCATGGTAGTATTTTTAGTTGTGGCTTTGTAACGTAGTTTACAATGCATAACATACTGACCCTTAAGATGCACTTACGCCCTAGTCTGAAAATTGCTACCTTTCTCCGTTGACTTTTATTTTGCCTCAAGGCCTTATGAGGTATCACAAGCTCAGCTTTATCCTTGCCTGTACTATTAATAGACTGGGCGAGTCCCCCTGGGCTCTGTGATCAAAGTTTCCCATCTCTGACCTAGTAGCAACATTGTCCTTCCTTCCAACCAGGTGAGTCATCTAGGACAGAGGTTGGCAAACTATAGCCTGTGGGACAAATTTGGCCCACTGCCTGCTTTTGTAAATAAAGCTTTATTGTAACACCCATTTGTTTACATATCATCTATGGCTGCTTTATGTTATGGTGGCAGGATTAAGTAGCTGTGGCAAAAAACATATGGCCTGCAAAGCCTAAAATACTTGCCATCTGGGACATTACAGAAAAAGTTTGTTGAGTCCTAGTCTAGTATTATAGCAAGGGAAGGTGTAGGGGGGAAAGACCTCCTGCCAAAGAAGGGCATTGCTGCTGATTACTGATGGAATGATGGAATGGTAAACTCACTCATTGTTTACAGACAGACTCTCAGACCAAAGGGTATGCACTTCATTTAACAAACATTTTCTTATGCCAGATCCTAAGACATAACAACGAGCAAGATAAACTCTACCCTTTTGGAGACTGAAATTGTGTGTTAGGGTGAAGATGGGGGTGTAAGGGAAAGAGAAGGAATAGAGAGATGAATAAAAGCAATGATAGCCCAAATGATAGCAGCATATTCAGACAGCAGAGAAACAAACGAATGATAAAGCTATAAAGACCAACACAGGCGGCATCTCAGAAATAATGCTGAGTGAAAGACAACGTATGGAGGAACACACACAGTATGATTTGACTTATTAAAAATGCAAAACTAAATGATGTACTGTTTATGCATACTAACAGATGAGGTAAAATAATAAAGAAAAAGGAACAAATAACACAAAATTCTGGCTGGTTTTTCCTCTGAGGGTGGGGCTGGGGAGGGACACCCAGGGTGCCTGAAAGGCACCAAAGCCGGGTAGTGAGTACATGAACATGCACGGTGTAGAATCCTTTATAGCTGACATATATCTTATTAGTATTTTTATATCTACTCCGTGGTTAAATAAAACCAAACCATGTTGAACACAGAGTCAGTGTGACGAGCGCTATGATTCTGTGACTAGGACAGTGGAGAGTGCTACAGGCACACAGAGGAGGGGCCTCTGACTCTGACGTGAGGGGTCAGAAGAAAATCCCTAGAAAAAGTGGCGCCAACCTTATCTGAGGACTTTATGAGCAAACTTCACCCTGAGAAAAAGTCACAGGAGAGTGTTCTGGCGAAAGTCCAGTGATGACACAGATTGCAAGGTTTTCAAGGAACTGATACCAGCTCAGCAAAACAGGCAGAGCAAGTGAGGTGGGGGCAGGTGACGGGGCTGAGAGGGCCCCCTGAGGCCCTACTATGCGCCTGACCAGCCACAGAAAGCCTTTATTCTAAAAGCAATGAGAGCCTTTGAAGGATTTATGGTATGGAGTAAAGTGACATGATCAGAGCTGCCTTTTTACAAGATTCTTCTGGCTGTGGCAACATCAGCTTCCTCTGGTACCCTAAAGTCCCTCAGGTTTCTGCTGGGTTGAGACCGGTGCCAGTTCCCAGATGTCTGCAGTAATGATGTACACCCCTATTACTTGAGAAGAACAAAAACGGTGCCAGGCCAAAATTGCATGAGGTGCTTCATTATCACAGCAGATGCTTATAGACTGCTACAAGCAGGAGAAAACATTTTTGTATAAATCGACTTTTTGTACATTGAATTAAATATTCATGCACCTGTAGGGCTGCAATTGTAAAGACATCTCACAGTGAATCTTTGCAAAGTGGTTGCTCCTTCTCTAAAGTAAACAATCTCCTATCATACGTCTGCTTTATAAAAATAGGTTTTAATCTCAGACTCATGTTAAATAAGCATTTCTGTCTAAGAATGTTTCTTATTCCTTTAAAAGTATAGATAAGTAAAAATTACGAATGCTGTAAACACTTTATAAATACTTCTAAATCATATCAGTGGGAAAATCACTTAAAAAACACATTTTCCTGGTGGCAAGAATAAACATGGAGGTAGATAATGATACAAAGAAAATAAATCACGGAACAGAGCTGTCTTTTGGTTTCATCATCACACTATCTAGTTTGAACTTGAACCTTAATTACCAAATGATTACCACATTCTTTTTGCTTCTTGTTATTTCTATTTTTAAAAATGTCAATAAAAACTTTTATTCATTAATGCTTACGGTAAGTTAAGCCAGAACCTCACAGATAGCCTCCAAAGAACATAGTGATTTTAAAAGTCCCCCAAATCATATGATCCAGCATTTCTACTTCTGGGTATAGTCCTTCGAGAACTGAAAGCAGGAACTCAAAAACACACACATGTGTTCACAGCAGCAGTATTCACAATAGCGAGAATGTGGAAGCAACCTAAGTGTGAGTGGGTAAACAAAATGTGGCCTATCCATACGATAGAATACGATCCCGCCTTAAAAAGGAAGGGGATTCTCATATCTGCTGCAACATGGCTGAACATGGAGGACATTACGCTCAGTGGAATAAGCCAGTCACAGAAAAACAAATGCTGTATGAATCCGTTTATATGAGGCACTAGTGTAGTGAAATCCATAGAGACAGAAAGGAGAACGGCGGTTACCAAGGGCTGGGGAGAGGAGGGAGAATGGGAATTTGTTGTTAAATGGGTGCACTTTCAGTTTGGGAAGATGAAAAGAGTTCTGGAGATGGATGGTGGTGAGGGATGCCCTACAGGGTGAATGAACTTAATGCCACTGAACCATACACTTAAAAATGGTTAAGATGTGCTGGGCGCGGTGGCTCACGCCTGTAATCCCAGCACTTTGAGAGGCCAAGGTGGGTGGATCACTTGAGGCCAGGAGTTTGAGACCAGCCTGGCCAACACAGCAAAACTGTGCCTCTACTAAAAATACAAAAAAAATTAGCCGGGTGCGGTGGCCCACAGCTATAGTTCCAACTACTTGGGAGTCTGAGGCACAAGAAGTGCTTGAGTCTGGGAGGCAGAGGTTGCAGTGTGCAGAGATGGTGCCACTGCACTCTAGCCTGGGCGACAGAGCAGAACTCTGTCTCAAAAAACAAAAAAAAGGTTAAGATGGTAAATTTTATGGTATGTGTATTTTACCATGATCAAACAGAAAGTTGTAAAACACAGGTGCCTTAGCTGAACCACACAACTGACAAGTTTACTAAAAATTAGCTTTGTCCCCTACTGTTGGAGCTAATTGTCTGAGTTCCCTTACAAGTCTGGGCTCCTTGGGGAAGTCCTCTGAAGTCACAGCCCATGCTCAGTGCCAGCCACTCCTGACCAGGGCTGCCCACAAACACATGTGCCTGCAACTGGCCCATATGAAAAACAAAAACTCCCTGTCCTCAAAACAAACAACATTCCTCAGAGAGCACTCTGTTACCAGGACAGAGAGACGTATTAGAGCTAGAATGCTGCAAAGGGAAATGTGGTCATCTCATTTTTTTTCACAGTTCTTTTCCAAAAAGAACATCCACAGAATAGCCTATTAGGCTGCCAAGATACTGCAACAAACACCCAAGCCCCGCATGTGAGCAGGACGCTGCCAGATGCGACACATCTCACTCTAAATGATGCGGCTCTCAAATTCCCCATTCATGCCCATTCCTGTGGTCACTGATGAGGGGACTTCAATCGGCCTGAAGAACTCACACCTTTCCACACCCCTCCCGGGTGTCTCATTACCTGACGAGGTGGATTTATTAATGATCTGGGTTGACATTAGCTGGGAGCATCACAGGGAAGCCAGTGTGCCCTGACAGTGCACGGTTGGTTTAGAAACCCAAGGCAGGGGAGGTAGGAAGGGGAGGCAGAAAAGGCTGCTGAGGGTGGCGGTGGCCCAAGCCGGAGGGCAGACAAGCCTCAGGCTGGAGAGCGAAGGAGAAGGGAGAGCACGCTTGCTCCGTGTACGCCACACGCACAACCAGCCCTGGGGTCCCTGGATGTGGCACCAGGAGTTGGTGCTTCTCTTTCCTCCTCAAGAAGTTGGCTTCTCTGGAAAGTGGGGGAGGGTCTGAATAAAGCAGCCAACAGGAGGCTCCGGGTTCTGAGGCAGCCTTGTTCTTCCAGACACAGAGGAGGCTGGCACTGCCAGGCTTGGAGGCTGCTTGCTCCTCAGTAGCCGTGCCAAGCGTGGCGGGGGACAGCCCGAGAGCTCAGAATGGCCTTCCAGGGCCAACCCTCTTGCTCTACAGATGAAAAGAGTGAATCCAGGACTGCCGGGGACCTGCCCCAGGGTCACCCAGCATGGGAGGGGTGGAGGCGGCAGTGGGACTGGGTCTCCCACCCAGGGCACCACTGGAAGGACATCTGGAGAGTCTGCATACTCTGATGCTGACACACGGACCTGGCAGCAACATGGGGAACAAGGACTTGCTTCCACAGGGCCGGCACTCCAGGGCGGGGCAGGCACCCCAGGGTGCAGCAGGTCTTTCTCAGACCACCACTCCAGCCTTTGAAATCAACAACAACCACACACAACTCTTCTCTTCCAACCTCACCCAGATTTTTACCTTTGTTTCTCAGAAAAACCCTACTAACCTTTAAAAGATACACACGTTTAGAAGAGACAGCTTTTTGAGGAGTGAGGAGGTAAACAGCAGTGTACCTAGCCACATGGATTATCTGCCCTTCATAGCTGTGAGTCCCTTTGCTGAAGAAATAAAGTGACTCACTCCTAACAAACTAAGTGGAGAAAGGGAAAACCAGTAACTGCAGAGGAGAAGCCTGGCAGACCCCATCTCAACTGAGGAAGGTTAGCGTGACCAGTGACGGCTCACACTGACGTCAGAGCTCCTGCCTCGATACGACGCCATGAGCAGGGTGGTGCTCTTCCCCCCAGTCTGATCAAGAGAAAGTATCAGACAGACCCGCATCGAGGGGCATTCTGCAAAATAACCCTTTACACCACTGTCCTCATCACAGTGTTAAGGTCACAAAAGACAAACCCAAGGAACTGTCACAGATCAGAGGCGACTGTGGAGACACAGCTACATTTAATAGAGTGTTCTGGAACAGAAAAAGGACAGTAGAGAAAACACTGGTGAGATTCAAGGAAAGTCCGTCGTTTAGTTAGTCCCACAACCACGTCCGTTTCTCAGCTCTGGGGACCGTAGCGTGGTTATGTGAGTTCACGTTAGCGGAAGGCGGGTGACTGAAGGGCTTACGGAAAATCTCTGTACTGCCTTTGCCATTCCTCTGTAAGTCTAAAATTATTTTAACTGTACTGCTTTTGCCACTCCTCTACTTTACAATGTTTTTAAAATATGGTGAACAAGTAAGTATATGTATATTTCATTCAAAGAGTTAACGAAACCCAAGAGTCGTGGGCTTCTCTGATAAAGTTCTCTGAGGGTGAGTGGCAGGAAAGGAGAAGGCGGGCCACAGCAAGGATGTCCTGGCAGCCCACGACAGTCTGTGCCACGGCATCTCCTTTCGGTGGAATTCGTGCTGTTCCTGCTGCCTGAAAGAGAAGCCCAACAAGGCCCCTCTGGCAAGTGCAATTTTTCCCACCGGTTATCCTAAAATCAAATTAAAACCGGATGCAGGCTACAACCAAGCACTCAAATCACTGGTGCAGCCCTTGACTTTGTAAAATAAAATGGCTCACTGGCCTAGATGTAGGGAGAGGGCAAGCCCGCCACAGAAACACAGAAGGGGGTTCATTCAACAAAGAACGAAGGAGACTCATCCAACAAATGTATCCAGTGCTTTGGAACGTGAGAATCAATAGGTCAGGTGAAAGTGCTGTTGTCACAGAGCTCACATACTTCCTCATGGGGGAGGGCAGAAATGCAATAAAACGCAATAAACAGAAACAAAATGCAATAAACAAAAACATCAGAGTGGAAAGTGTATGCAGATCACAATGCTACCATCAAACAAAAACAAAAAAGAAAATGACAAGTCTTGGGCGAGGATGTGGAGAAACTGAAACCCTTGTGGCCTGCTGGTGGGAATGTAAGATGGAACAGCCAGCCACTGTGGAAAACTGTGACACTTCCTCGAAAACATAAAAATACAATTACCATATGACCCAGCCATCCCACTTCTGGGTATATGCCTAAAACAAATGAAAGAAGGTACTCAGAAATTGTACAACCAAGTTCATAGCAGCGTTATTCACAACAGCTAAAACATGGAAGCAACTCAAGTCTCCATCAACTGATGAATGGATAAGCAAAATGCGGTCCATCCATGCAGATACATGGATACAATGGAACATGATACAGCCTTGAGAAGGAAGAAAATCTTGTCCCGAGCTGCAGTGTGATGAACCTTGAAGACATGATGCTAACTGAAGTAGATCAGTCACAAGAGGACAAATACCATCTGATGCTACTTATGAGGTACCTAGCATTGTCAAATTCATAGAGACAGAAAGCAGAATGGGGGTTCCCAGGGGCTGTGGGGAGGGGGAATGGGGAGTTCGTATTTTTTGCAGACCAGAGTTTCAGTTCCGCAAATGAAAAAGTTCTGTGGTGGCTGCGGGCGTGGTGGCTCACTCCTGTAATCCCAGCACTTTGGGAGGCTGCGGCGGGCAGATCACTCGAGGTCAGCAGCTCGAGACCAGCCTGGCCAACATGGTGAAGCCCCATCTCTATGAAAAATATAAAAATTGGCTGGGTGTGGTGGAGCATGCCTGTGATCCCAGCTACTCAGGAGTCTGAGGCAGGAGAATCACTGCAACCCGGGAGGTGGAGGTTGCAGTGAGCCAAGACCGCACCACTGCACTCTAGCCTGGGCAACAAGAGCAAAATTCTGTCTCAAAAAAAAAAAAAAAAAAAAGCAACAACAACAAAGTGCTGGGGCTGAATGGCATGACGGAAGCACGATGTGAATATGCTTAACATTATTGAAATGTACACTTAAAAATGGTTAAGATAGTAAATGTTATGGGATATGTTTTCTATCACAATTGAAATTGAAGTCTATGCAGACAATTAGAGTAGGAGACTGTGACCAGAGAAACAAGCTGGTGAGCGCTGAGGAGGCAGTCAGGGAAGGCCTCTCTCAGCAGGGAGGTGGGGCGAGGAACAGAGACAATGTCTCCACAGAGTGCTTGGCATCCTTTCTGTCTACTGCTCTCTTACTGCCCGGCCTCACCACCATTTCAGGCTCACTACAGTCACCCCTCCTCCCACTCCATGAAGCCCTAAACTCCTCAGGGTGGTGGAATCACTCATGGAGATGGCCTAGAGCCTGTGCAGGAGAAAGTACAGGGATGAAGTTATCCTTCCTGACTTACCGAAGGATCAGAATCACCCCTGCAAAGCAGGCATAAGGGGAAAGGGAGCTGGTACGTGCATTTCAGGCTGCTGCCAGCTGCTTGGAATCCACTGCACAGCACCACACCCGTTAGTGGAGAACGGCCTTGCTGGAACCGGTTTCAAAGATTCGCTCTCATTGTTGCCTTTTGGCTAACTTCGCAAAGCTGATGTACCCATCCTCCAAAAATAAGACTCAGCCAGTCAAAGGATGAGCTAAAATACATAAGTGACATCATCACTTTGCATTTCAAAAAAAGGCCTGGTTTGGGATGAAATGAACAGAGTTCTACTGGCACGGCATCACTGGGCCAGTTGCCACCATCCGTCCGTGGGCTCATCCGGAACAGCAACCAGCGGTGAGCCACAGTCAGGAAAAGGAATGAGGCTCTCTCCATAACCTCCAGGCCTACGTTAAACTTCACATCCAATGACACCGAGGAGGAAAAGGTACCGAAGAAAAAGCAGAACTGCCTGGAAATGGAAACACTCGGCCATCTCAGGTAATTGGCCTCAATCACAGAATACTACTCAATCAGATTTTAAAAGATGCCCCTCTGTCAGAATGCAGAGAGATCTAAGTAGATCCTGCATCCCTCTTCTCTGCCCCACTCTCCCTCTCTCCTCCCTCCCCAAAGTCCAATTAAGTCCAAGTGCCAACCTAACATGAGAAGGCTAAGAATTCTGTTCACATCTACCATGACCTTAGTCCACAGGATCTCTCATGAGAAGAAAGCCACACAGCTGGAGTGAACTCTAGTGCTCCCCGGGGCCTAGAGTTCTGAGGTACACTTAGGGTTCACTTGCAGGTTTAAATGTTACCTAAGAATAACCTAATGCAGAGATGTACACACTGGGGCCACTATGGTTCTATTTCACTATGGATCAGTTCAATGCACGAAAAGCTGGCTGCCACTCAGCATCTCTGAGCCTGGTATGTATCAGTGGACCACAAGTGGGGCTATGGAGTGTACTAAACATCATCACTAAACATTTATATTCTAAACATCAGTCTCAGGCCATACAGGCTTAAATAATATGCTGCCTATCTGCCAAACCACTGGCTTCCAATGCGGAAGCTGGAGTTCTGCCCAGAAGCCGCACCCAGAGATCTGAGGGAACCAGGACACTTACTGTTGATGTTGGCGCCTCTTTTTCTGTGAATTTGGTCAACTGCCTGAATGGAATGAAGAGAATCATACCCTGACTAATTAGAGTGATGAAAAATTTCTCAAACTTACCAAAAATGCCCCTGACAAGAAGATACAAGATCAGCCCTGTCCCTTCTCTCACGGAGCTACAATGAAAATAACAGCAATGACTCGGGGGAATCAACCAGTAATGGTAAGGAAAAGGAAGAGAGTGACTCTAGATTATCATTCATTATTCACCATTCCCCTTTTGGGCTCATGGAAATGTGATTTGCACACAAATGTCCTCACCAGCTCATGGAGACTTTATTCTTGCTGATATCAATTCATTAATCAATACCTGTAGGATGTGGTTGAGCAACAGGTTTTGAATCCCACCAACTGTTCGGGCATCCACGCCAAATCCATCTGGGTCATGAGGCTTTGTGAGAAATCTCAGCAAATTCCCTCTACTATTCAAAAACACTTATGATATATCTCTAATATGTGGGAACTGGACTAAAAAGTCTAGCCCTTCCAGCTTTAACAATTTAGAATCACATATGTATATCTATTCTGCAATACTGCGGCACAGATTTTCATCGTGTTCCATGAATTCATTCATTCATCGTGTTCCATGAATTCATTCATTCATCATGTTCCATGAATTCATTCATTCATCAAACTAGTACTTAGATACCCATTCTGTGCCAGGTGCAAATCCAAGCACTGGAAATGGAGTGGAGAGCAAGAACAATAAGGACCCTGCTTTCAAGGTGTTTCCTCTAGAGTGGATGAGTGGTATGCGGATATACAAATACACAAATAAATGAAAGTATTTTAAGGTAGGGCAGATGCTTTAAAAAAGGCTGGGTGAGTCTAAAGAAATTGTTTGGGTACTGATTAGACTAGCTAGCCTGAGAAAGTTTCACAGGCATCAACTGAAAAGAGATCATAGTGACAAGACCTGGCCAGGCCTGCAGAGGTCTGGAGGGGAGCATTTCAGGCAGAGGGAAAGGTGAGTACAAAGGAACTAAGGAGCAAGCAGGAGCTGAAAGATCCATCTGGCTGGACACAGTGCAAGATCAAAGGGCCAAACCATGCAAGATAGCATGGGCTGCAGTGAGAAGTTTGGAATGCACGATGGAAGCTGTTAGAGGGTGTGGCAAAGACCACCAGTCATCCTCCAAGACCATGCTCCCCTTCTTCCTACAGGCTCATAGCTGTACAAAACAAGACCAAGTTCTCCAGCCACCCCTGCAATTGGGTGTGGATAGGTTGCTGAGATCTGGCCAATGGAATGTGAAAAGTGGTACCCATGACTTCTGAGCAGTGACCTGAAGGGGAAGAAGTGTTCCTTCTTCCTCTTTTCCACTGCTCTGCTGGCTGGATTAGGACAGCAGAAGGGGCCTGGGCTCCCAGTGTCATGGGACTGCCACAGCAGCCCAGGACTGACTATATTGATGATAGAAATAAACTCCACTTTGTTTAAATCCCTGTTGTTCTGGTTTTAAGTGCTTTCAGAAATGAAGCTATTGCTAACTATATAGACAGATCGATGCAGGAGAGTAGAAGCTCTGATTCAGGCTGTATGAATATCACCCTAGTTGTAAGTGAAGAATGAGCTGTAGAGGTCTGAACAGGAAGCAGGAAGATCAGTTAGAGAGCCATTGTGCTTAGTTTTCCAGGCATGAAATGAAAAGGCTTTGCCTCAGGGGGTGGCAGTGGAGACAGAGAAATTGAGGGACTCAGAATGTAATTTGGAGGAAGAACTGAGAGGATTTGCTGATCAAGGGAGAGAGAGAGAAGAAAGGGTGACTCTTACCCATTTTTGGCTTGAGCAACTGCATGGATAATGGTTCTAGGGAGGGATGGCTCTGAGGATGTGGGAGGAAGGAGGGTTCTGTTTTGGCCACACAATCTAAAATGCCTACTGGACATCCAAGGGGAACATCCACAAGGCAGTAGGGTATATGATTTTGGAACTCAGCAGGGAGGTCAGAGTTGGTGATATACACCTGGGAGTCTCTGGCCTATGGAGAGGTGAATTAGTGCCATGTTTCTAGCAGAGCAGACACACAGAGAGTGTAGATGGAGAAATGTCAGGAGCCCCAGATCCAACCTTTGGAGGGAGGGCAAAGGAAGGGAAAAGCAAAGTGGGTGAGGTATCATGAAAGCAAAGAAGAGGGTGTGGTCAAGCTGGGTCAGACACTGCTGAGAAGTTCAGATAAGCAAAAGAGAAAATGACCAAGCCTGTGGCAGCCTGGAGGCTGTGGGTTATCTTATCAAGGGAATTCCACCTGAGCAGCGCGGATGACGAAAGCCTCAGTGGACTGAGGCAAGGACGGAAAGCAAGGCCCCAGAGACAATGCTTGGGGCTCAAGTTTGGAGAAGTTTTGCTGTGAAAGGGAGAAATGATGCTACTGTCTCTCATTCTACTTGCTGCCTGAACTGGGCCCGTCCAATATAATAGCCACGAGCCATACGTGGTTACTTATGTGAATTAAAATGCTTTTAAACGACAAATTCAGTCCCTTAGTTACTCCTGCACATCTCAAGCACTAAATAGCACACGTGCCTAGTGCTGGACTATTGGGCAGTGCAGGTAGAGAACATTTGCCTTGATGCTGCAGGTTCTCTTGGGCAGCTCTGACCTAAACCCTCCTCTAAGTTCCTCTTTGAAACTGTTGATTATGCTTGGTTTGCCTCATAGGATGATGTGAGCGGGAAAATGGCAGCGGAAAAGCATGTTTCCCACTTGATTTTCCTTTTATAACTTAGACATGTGACAACCATTGCTCCACGCCTTTGTCCAAATTCTTCGGGTTCATGTTTACAAACTGTTTGTAATAACTTTCAACGTTTGAAGAGGGCAGCGGTCTGCATAGCTTCTCAGGAGGTAATTATTCTCAGGTTTTCAATCGTTCCTTCATTCAGAGTTACCTCCTCATCCCTCTGAAAAGAGGACAGGAACGAGGCAACGGCCTCTCAGGCCCTGGAGATGGTGTGGCTTCTCCCTGTGCCCTTCCCTCCTCTCCCTGCACTCCACACAGGCATCACAAATGGAAAAGCCAACTGTGCAAACAATCGCTTCTACCGTCACAAGGTGAAAAGGAAAAATGCCAAAAAGGAGAGCTTGGAAACACAGCAGAAGAGCAATGACCCCCTGCAGAGAACATGAAATAAGATCCGGCAGTGACCCCACTAAAGAAACGGAAAATAAGGTCCAACCCAGAACTGGTCAGAGAACACCACTGTGCTTTAGAGTAACAATTACAAAGGGAAAGAGGGATCGGGCACTGTAATATCCCGGGACTGCAGCTTGCACTCTCTGGGTGGTGCATTCTGTAATTCAATTAAATCCTTGCAAAGAACAAGATCCGTGTATCACAGAGTCATCAGATATCCCCCAACAACTCCAGGCACACATGAAAGTTCTCACAATAATTCCTGTATGTGGTTGGTGGGCTCTAGACTCACGGGACTCAAGAAGCCCAGGTGAAACACAAGAAAACTGAACGATGATTCCAAAGACCACCTTTTCAGTGGCAAAACTGTCAAGAACAGGAATGATTGTGGTAAATTTCATTTATGGGAAATATAGATTTGAATGATTAGTTCTCCATTTAACTTTTTCCAGGGATGCCTACTGCATCAAAGAGGAAATTATCAGGTTGAATTTGTGAAACTGCACAAACTATGGTTGCTTCATGGCAGCCCCTGGAATCAGAAGGGTGTGACCCCCAGAGTGATCCCCCCCAAACACAAAGCAAAGCACATCACTTTGTCCCTCAAAAAGCTGGCAGTGGCTCTCCAGGGCCCACAGGGTAAAGACCAGACCCCTTAAGTTTCCACGTCGCTCTGAGGCCTGCCCCGCTCTGGTCTACCTTTGCACAGCCCCCACATGATAGTCCCATGTCCTCTGTGGAGAGTCACATCCTGTCTGGCCAGGCTCCCTGGCGAGAGCGGCTCAGGGAAGATGCAGTGTACAAGCTCAGTAAGTGTTATCTCTGGCTTAAAGGCATCTCTAGCAAATTAGACAAGGTCCAGGAATTAGAGGTCTCAGTTTCCTTAACTGTAAAATGGGGCTATTTGTGGGAGCTACTTTACATGGTTACTGTGAAATTTACATCTCTCTCTATATATTTGTGTATATGTACATATGTATAACTCAGCATAGTTTCTGAACTTAGAAAATGCTGAATAAATAGCTTATTATCATTGTTGTCAAGGCACTATCATGATAGCCTCAATCCCTTTTTACTCCTTAATATCAAAACAGTGCTCAGCTATACAGCACCATGCTATATACATGCACACATGCTGGGGTGTGCCAAAAGGGAGGTCTCAAGCCAAGATTCATTGCAGCTACTAGATGTCTAACTCTTACCCTCCGGGGCTGTATATGGTTCTTTCTAAAAAGAGGTAAGGGAATGACATAATGAGATATGAGACACAATCATGCACCAAGCACTGAGGTCAGCCCAATGGGGAGCAAATGACCAAGAATGGGGGGCCCTGGGGTCTCCCAGCAAACACTTCCCATGCAGTGAGGGTAGTCACATGCCCCCACCCTAACACAAAGCAGCCAGTACTATTTACCAAAGAGGAGAAATCATATTTTCCCTTGCATTCTTCTCCATCTCAGAGTCCTTGTTCACCCTGGGAGCCTTGCACACTTAGCAATGCCAGTTCGACATATTAAACTGATGCCAAGGAAGAAATAGTGAAAAACTCTAAGCCCCACAGGAACTTAGCAAAATGTATTTACTATTTAAAACTGATATGGATGGGGAAATGAACTAGAAGTAAATAGCCCTTAATTCCTAACCCTACCCCCAACCCTGACAATCTGACTTTGGTTTGGAGGGAGTTCTGAGCCTTTTCCCAGAACTCACACAAAGCAAATAACAAGCAAGACATGCTTTCAAAAGGCAGAGGTTAGAAAGGACGCAAGCACCTCTCAGCCAGCAAACAGGAGCAGGCAGAGCCAACTCTGCTTGGATACAAAGCACTCTTTTTTTTTTTTTTTTTTTTTTACAAGAATCATCAAAAGCCCTGTGGAAGGAAAAACGAAAAGAAAATAACAGCCCTTAATCAGAGACCCATTTTCTGGTCTCGGTGTTCTGTGCAGGAGATTCAGAGGCCCTCTGAGCTGTCCCACTCTGTCACCTGGGAACACTGCCCTGAAGTGGAGGCCCTGCAGCTTCACCCAAGAGAGCATCTCACTCCAGCTGCAACCCTCCCTGCCTCCTCAGGCTCCTTGACGTTGGTTTCTACTGGGGTAGAGGTCTTAGCTTTAAAAACACCCAGGACTAGATGTGGTGGCTCATACCTGTAATCCCAGCACTTTGGGAGGCCGAGATGGGAGAACTGCTTTATCCAGGAGTTCAAGACCAGCCTGAGCAACATCGTGAGACCTCATCTCTACAAAAAATTTAAAAAGTAGCCAGGCACAGTGGTGCATGCCTGTGGTCTCTGATACTCAGGAGGCTGAGGCGGGAAGATCCTTTGAGGCCAGGAGGTCGAGACTTCGGTCAGCTGTGACTGCACCACTGCACTCCAGCCTGGGCAACAGAGCAAGACTCTGACTCTTAAAAATAAAATAAAATAATAAAACCAAAAAAACGAAAAACACTCAGAAGGCCCCTGAGTCTGACTTCACCATTTAGAGAATCACCAGCAAGGCCCTGCTTCCAGAGTCTGGGCCAGTGGGAGCTGGGTTCCTACAGGCCTGGCGGCTGGACTTGGGAAGTTGTTCACCATGCAGAGGAAACGCCTCTTCAGAGGGGACCACGAACTCACATCATAAAATGTGCAAAACAAGGCACTGCCCATCATTTCACCCCAAATATTTTCTAAGTCTTACATGGATTTTGGGCCAGCAATTGGAATGTGGTTCCTGAACTGTTTTTCCCCCAGAAGAGCCATTTGAAAATACAATAAAAAATGAACCATGTGTTATTCAAAGTCATGCCCTTCCTCAAGCAGCCATTCATGTCCATCCTGAAAACACACATTCTCACACAGCCACATCGCAAACAGGAACTGCCATCCGCCCCTGCAGAAGGAAGGCAGTGAAACCTTATGGCAGAACATGGCAAACAACAGGGCCAAGCCTACAGCTGTGTTACGGATAATGAGCAACGTCCTGAGTTAATATTTAACAATATGAACAAAATGTTTACAGGCGTTTTTAGGGATTAATACAAGGAAGGGAAAGGGAGAGGTTGCATACAGATAAGATAAATCTTGAAAATGAGTACCACTATTCTATTTCTTCAGTGGGTTTTCTTACCAATTAATGAAGCATTCTGTGAGTGATGGATACTCAGGGAGTCGATAGAAGAGCCCTAGGAATGATCTGTCCAGGAGAATTTTTTCTTGAGTTTATTGTCCTCTCCGACCCCTGAAGTGGTTAAGACTTTCAAAATGCAATATATGATTGCATTTATTTTTTTGAGATGGAGTTTTGCTCTTGTTGCCCAGGCTGGAGTGCAATGGCACAATCTCAGCTCACTGCAACCTCCGCCTCCCAGGTTCAAGCGATTCTCCTGCCTCAGCCTCCCAAGTAGCTGGGATTACAGGCATGCACCACCATGCCTGGCTAATTTTTTGCATTTAGTAGAGATGGGGTTTCACCATGTTGGTCAGGCTGGTCTCGAACTCCTGACCTCAAGTGATCCACCCGCCTCGGCCTCCCAAAGTGCTGGGATTACAGGCATGAGCCACCGCGCCCGGCCCATGATTGCATTTTAAAATGAATTTTAAAAGCTCTGAATGGATGCTATAAGAGAGGTAATTTATTAAGCTGGCCACTGGAAAAACAATTATGAAGCAGATTCTTGCCCCCACCCACCAGTTATTCTGCCATTCTAAGCTACCAGACAGCCACAGTCCAAAGTTCCCAAGCTTGCTGCGAGCCCAGAGATTCCCTCACATGAGTGGGCCTCGTGGAAGAGGAAAGGGCCGATTATTTCAGGGCAGTAATGGTGCTTGCAGTAGGATGGTATCTCAGGGCAGCACTGGTGCTTGCAGTAGGATGGTGGCCATCACGTCACAAACATGCAAATGTCCACCAACACTTCCCTGCAACTTCGTGGTTTTACAGATGACAATCACGTTCATCCTGTCAGCCACCTGCCCAATCTTTCCTAGGTGAGGAAACTGACTTTGAGTAGTCAGCTACCTTGTTAAAGGTCACAACTGGCAAGTGGGGGGCTTGGCTTCCAATCCAAGCCTGGATTCCACCCAAGCATCTTCTCAACTGTTTCCGTGTGATCACACGCACGTGTGTGCACTTGGGCGTGTGTTGATGAGAAAGAGGGTGGGGATATGGCAAGTCTTCACACACTGCCTTTCAGTATGGACATTGGAACATCAGAACAAAACTGCATCTCTAACTCAACTCAATTGTACTAAATGTAACTGAATATCCAGTTATTGAGTCACGAGAACATCATGTTTCAGGTGACTTTAAGCAAAAATAGCCATTACCAACTTGCCTTCCAATTCCATTTTTTTCTGCTCAATAATAATGAACATCTAACACTCTAAAAAACATCTTCTTGCACAACAATGGAAATATATCACTAAATTGTGCACACTTAAAAATGGCTGCAATGGGACAGGCGCGGTGGCTCATGCCTGTACTGGAGGCCGAGGTGGATGGATCACTTGAGGTAAGGAGTTTGAGACCAGCCTGGCCAACATGGCAAAACCCCGTCTCTACTAAAAATACCAAAATTAGCCGGGCGTGGTGGCGCCTGTAGTCCCAGTCACTTGGGAGGCTGAGGCGGGAGAATCGCTTGAACCTGGGAGATGGAGGTTGTAGTGAGCCGAGATTGTGCCGCTGCACTCTAGCCTGGGCAACAGAGTGAGATTCCATCTCAAAACAAAAACAAAAACAAAAAACAAAAAACAAAACAAAAAAAGCTGAAATGGTAAACTGTATGTAATGTATATTTTACCACAGTAAAAAAAAAAATGTAACTTTCTTTCTAAAATACTTGGCATAGGACAAGACAGTGCTTCTCTGGGGCATACATAAATTAAAACCTATGCTCGAAATAATTCACATTACATTAATCACTACATGGAATTAAAGTTGCTTTGCCACACTTACCTCTGACCTACTGGGCAATCTTTGCTATGCCCAAAGGACATTTTTCAATGTCCTGCATCACTTGATTCTGCTGTCAGCCCCTTCCTTGGCTCCCTGGTAACCAGCCTGGTCTGACTCTCCACTGACCACACAGTCGGTTCCTCCCTGTCTCTCTCCACTGGTTCTTCTACCTCCACCCATTTGTTGCTCAGCTACAGAGCCCATGGGTGAGCTCAGCTCTGGTAGCCTTTAGTTGCTACCTTCATCCTGAGGACACGGGGGCCTTGCTCCTGAACTTCTGAATAACAAATCTCCTGGCAAATCAATCCTCTCAGATGCCCTAAGTCTCCATCAGCTTACCAGGTCTGAAACAGAGGTCATCATCTTCCCCTGTCAGACTCATGGGAGGAAGGGAGTGGTCGGTAGCTTCAGACTCTACAGGATTTGCAATCAGAGTAGAATGCTTGGGCTGAATCCCTTTTATCACCCCATTCAGAGAAAAATCCCCTCTCCAGGTATCCAGGCAAGTCCCCTGGCCCTCCTTCACCCTTCTCCCCATTCCTCAGTCATTGAGGCTGTGATTCTGCATCCTCAGTGTCTCTCCTGCCCCATGGCCATGGCCCTCATTCAGGCTCTTCTTCCTCGCCTCACTACCACAGCAGCCTCCCAGCTCCTAGCTTGGCCTTCTTCTCCTCTTTGGCCTGCTCACACTGCAGCCTGAGACATTTCTCCAAAACATGCATCTAAGGCTTATCTTTCTCAATTGAGATCCTTCAGTGGCCTGCCACTACCTTAAGGTCATGGAGGATAGGTCTGTGTGTGTTGTTCCATCCTCCTTCCTTGGCTTTGTTATTCATAATTTAGATTCCGACCCCAATTACCCACACTACCCAGAGCGCACTAGGCTCCAGCTGACACCACAATCACCCACACTACCCAGAGTGCACTAGGCCCCAGCCAACCCCAATCACCAACACTACCCAGAGTGCACTAGGCTCTAGCTAAGCCCTAATCACCCACACTACCCAGAGTGCACTAGGCCCCAGCCAACCCCAGTCATCCACACTACACAGAGTGCACTAGGCTGCAGCCCACTCCAATCATCCACACTACCCAGAGTGCACTAGGCTCCAGCCAACCCCAATCACCTACACTACCCAGAGTACACTAGGCTCTTCTAGGATCTAAGCACCCACTGCAAATAGCAAACACCTATTCTCCCTGACCCCACAGAACTCACAGCTCAGGAGTCTCCTCTGGTGCTCACTGTCCCAGCAGGGTGTGTCTCTGCCTCTTCACTCACTAAACTCTGAGTGTGCTAGAGGGCAGGAGCACGTACTTGCCTCTATGTCCTCAACACTCAACAATGGCGAGGGTTTAGTATGTAATCAAGGAACCAACTGTCCATCCCCTGGCACCCAACAGGTCCTCACATGTTCATGGACCAAATGAGCAAAGGAGAAAATTGTGCTTCCGGGCAGGTCATGAAAAACTAAAACTTAAACTCTTTGTAGCAGAGCCTATCTGGCAGGATGTGCTGATTTGAGAAACAGTTGTTGACAACAAACTTTCATGGCTCTGCACCATTTGAGTTATATTTCTCTCTGTGCTCTCAGCCAAGAGTCTGTCTTTTCAATAACAGCAAGTCTTGGCAAACCAGTAATGATTTTGCTTCCCACTAGATACATTTGGATGTTTTCAAGAAGCCTAATGTTTTGCTTTTTTTTTTTTTTTTTACTTGTTTTCAAGGTGACTGATTTATTTCCTCTTTTAATTTGCTTTTAAGAACATAAAACAAAACAAAGTCAGCCCAATATTGCTCTCTTACACTCCTGAACAATTTTTTCTGGTCGACTCAGCTTTTAGCTTCAGGTCCCATCCTGTCTGTCCAGGTGTGGAAAAAAAAAACTCCCAGGGAGTGTAATAGGATTCCAGCCAGCAAACATGTGGTAAGAGAGGCGAATGGAGCAAGCAGGAAAGGATTTCCAGCAGGGGCCAGCAAGGGCAAGGTTGTTGACATGAGGGCAGGGTCTGGAACCCTGGGGAAAGGGAAGCTGTTAACCATTAATCTTACCCTATCACAGCATCTCTTCCCAGCTCACTTTATAGATTGGCACTGGCGCAGCAGCCACACAGCGAGGAAGGATGGAAGTCCAACAACTCTAGGTACTAGTGTGGACTTGAGACTGGCACATCTAGGGGGGTAAGAGGAAGCACCCCTGGTTTCACTGCCCCCACTCCCACCCCAAGAAATCTTCAACACTGAAGGAGGCTAATGGCTAAGAATTCAAAAGCCATAGAATTCTAAAACTGGAAGTTACGTTGAAGCTTAATAGTTTTCCATTTGTTTTGTTTTCCATTCGTTTTCTCCACGAGTTATCCCAGGAAGCGATCGCACAGCTACACAAAACTTGGTTTAAATCTCACCCCTTACTTTATAGAGAGGGAGACACAAGCTCAGAGAGATCTCACAATCTGTCACAGTCACCGTCAGTCAACTGTGGAGTCTGCAATCCAGCTCAGATCTCCTGATTTTCAGATCTTTTCAGTTCCCCTTTTAGAGTAGTGAACAGCTTTGTTTCAAATGAAGCACAGACACACTACTGAAATTACAGTCTGGAAAAAACCTAGTCCGTAAGGTTTTGACGCACAGTTTAAGAACAGCCTCCCCTGTGTGGAAAAGCATCCAAATACTCTAATTTTAAAATGCCCAGATATCTCTGAGTATTTGCTACTATTTTCCTCTGATTTGGACATAGATCTACCTTCACCAAATTCAAAACACCAAAAGATATATGCACTGGAAAGCCTATCTGTACATTTAGGCAATAGCTACATGTTTTCTTGCACAGACTTCTGGACAGAAGACTGGGCAGATGGGTCTCAGTGATGCCACTGGCCGCTTATTCTTTCTCTGTCCTCACATTTCCATTTTTAATATGCAGGTGAGATGATATATCCTTACATGCCCTAGAGACATTTGCATTTTTTCCAGAGAAATGTCTATAGAAAGAAAAGTCCAGGTTTTGGCGAACATATAGGTAGAGATAGAGAGAAAGGCCTGACTAAATTTTTATTTGAAGGACTGGCACAATTTTGAGAAAAATCAGTCTTCAGTGGCATGTTGTGGCTCCCTGCTGGATGGCTCACCCCTCCAGGCTCTGACCCATGACCAGTGGCCCTGCCTAACTGGCCACCACAGCATTCTTGCCTTCCCAGGGGTTGGAACTGCCTCACCAGATGCTTCTATTCTTACTTACCCTGCAGTGAGCCCAGAAGCTCTGACTGCTCAGAGGTGGGATAAGGGAAGACAGTGGGGTACAGAGCAAATGCCCTGTTACTTTTTGCTTAGAAATTTACTCCTTTGCTTTTCGCAGTTTGCCCGCAGGGTTAGTAATGTGTTTCCAGTGAAGAAAATGACCAATGGAGAGACCTCAATCTGCTCCAATTTCCCTGTTGTGCCCATCTGAACCTTAGTAAAATCAAAATTCCTTTGAAGCTTAAAAAAAAAAAAAAAGATTTGTCGGCCAGGTGCGGTGGCTCATGCCTGTAATCCCGGCACTTTGGGAGGCCAAGGCGGGCGGATCATGAGGTCAGGAGATCGAGACCAGCCTGGCCAACATAGTGAAACCCTGTCTCTACTAAAAATACAAAAAAATTAGTTGGATGTGGTGGTGGGTGCCTGTAATCCTAGCTACTTGGGAGGGTGAGGCAGGAGAATCACTTGAACCTGGGGGGCGGAGGTTGTAGCGAGCTGAGATGGCACCACTGCACACCGAGACTGTCTCAAAAAAATTAAAAAAAAAAAAAGTTTGTCAAAGGCCTTCGATAAACTCTGACTCATTTCCTTGCTGGAAAAAGCCTTGTGAGTGGAGTTGGTCCCACCAGGAGAAGGGCTTTTTGCCCTGAGAACTTGCTGCTACTGGGAAGGCCTACGTATCTGAAGATGGGGAAACCGGGTGGAGACAAAGAGACGACCGAGCACGTATTCATGTGAAAGTTTCCCTTCACCCAAATGCAGAGCAAATGTTTGCTCCTCAGAAGCCCAAAAGGTAGCTGAAGCCATTTCTAGTTGACATCGGCAATCTCCATTCTCTTCATTCCACACTTTGACAACTCACTCTGTGGAGCCATTTGGCTCAGTCAAATTTTTTTTTTTTACATATATAGCATAGTGCTGATGCTTAAAGATCCTGTTGACTGAAATATGTTGCAAGGAATATTAGTTCAGGGAAATATCAAAGTGTAAAAATATATGGGATAGTGAGAAAGAAAAAGCTATCCAACACCAGCACATTAGAAATTACTCAATCACTTCTGTCATGTGAAAAAGGGATCAGCACCCCACCCAGAGCAAACTCAAACTCTGAGTCTATTACCAGTTAAGTCAAGACTTGGCTTCTATTTTTGCAAAGTAATCAGTAACTGAGTCAGCTGTGAAATTCCTGGTTGCTCCTTGATCTTGTGTAACATTTATCCAATCATTTAGGCTGTTTGGGTTGAAGGAGGGTTATTACAATAAGAACATCTTTGAGAGACTTTTTCAAGAAAATTGTTCATTGTTGGGGGGAAAAACCCCTTCATTTGCCCACAGGAACTAAGGTTTGGTCTTTCTGTCAGCAAAAGGTATTGTTCATTATTTCAAACTGGGAAAGTGTAGCTGGTGGGGGGCAGTTAGAAGTGGAGAGGGGAAAAGGTAGAGATCAAGTTAGAAGAGACATTTTTAAACAGTATTTTTTATTTAAAAAAATTCTCTCCCACAGGACTTACTACATCCAACATCAAATCAACTTAAAAAACCACCATCTCTCATGGCTCCATTTGAAGAAAGACACATCCTTCACAGTGCTATATTACCTTGTCTGTGATATTATGGATCCTGGTTAGGAAAAGGATTCATACCACAACCAATCACATCCGCCTATGCCGAGAAGTGTCCATTTCTTTAGGCTGAAAATAAGACTGTACTTTCATAAACAAATAGGAAAATGTGATCTATTGCTTCTTTTCTTGGTCCGTGCCCCTCGCCTTGCTAAGTCAGTTTTTCGACTGCCTGTGTGTGTGTGTGTGTGTGTGTGTGTGTGTGTGTGTGTGTCCAGAGGCCACTGATCCAGTCCAAGTGTATTTAGAAATTAGTTCAGTGGCTCACAAAGGTCTTAGAGGCCACTACTGTGCTGGGGAAATCCATTGAGCTTGGCTTGTTCTCTCTTGCTCTTGCCAATGTGCACTCTGCTTCCATGCAAACACTCCTTAGGAAGGTGCCAGTAATCTCTATTTTATGTACTAATTACACAACCACATCTCCCTTTGGCGACTTGAGGGAAACAAACATGTAAAGTGTAGAGTATTTAACTGGAATGTACTTTAGAAAAACTCCAAAGCAGAAAAAAAAAACCTTCAGCAGCCTTGCAAATAAAGCAGAAAACTTCCACAAGTCAGCAGCATTTCTCAAAATGAAGAGTCCACCCTTACGGCAAGCCATACAAGAAACTAAAACTGCAAAAATCATTACTTTCCCTACTTACATTGCCAAGCACCTGCAAGACTAAAAAAAGAATGCTATCCAGTTCTGTTCTGAGAAAGCACAGGCTTTTCCAGCAGATGCATTAAGTGAGATAAAAACCTTATGGTTGGAGGAAGAAAAGAAGTTGGGGCCATTACAAATGTAACTTCCAAATAATCAATGTCCCAAAGTTTTAAACTTCCCTTTAGAGTTAAGAAGTACTTCAACCCTGTGACCTGGCTTATCAATAATTTTCTTCAAGTAAAACAAATTTCCAAGCATTACCTAGGCATAAATACTACTGTGTATAAAATGCTAGCAAGTACATTAATATGGATATTCAGTGACTCCGCTTTATTGACTCAGCTTTATTGACTGGGAGTTGCTGTCTTAACTTCTTGTCACCAGCCTCTGCCTTCTCCCAAGACTGCCATGTGTGCAGAGACATGGGTCACCCCAACCATATCCTACCCCAATCCCACCTGCCCATTATGACTATTTCCTTTTTAAATTCTCCCTTTATTTCCTTTTATTCTTCTCTCAGAAGCTTTGCTCTTTTGGCATCTCTCAACTAACTCTCCTAAATTTTCATTGTTTAAATATCTCAACAAACTCCGAGTCATCATTCACAGCCCTTTGGTTTAGTTTAGTTGTGTAACCCCAAATACTTTATTAGGTCTAACAGTGGGTCAATCACTTGTTGATACTTGGGACATTTTCACTGCAATGGCATTTGTCATGATATTTGTTTAATTTGTGGTCCCTATCTAAGAAAACATGACCAGTTATTTATGCCCTGCTTTATTGCAGAAAAAAACCTAAGGCTGCTTCCACTAAATAACATACACACTAAGATACACACAAAATAACACAAATTATGGAGGAAGAAAAATGGGACAAAGCAGACATTATAGTAGGGAAGTTAAGATGAAACTAGGAGAGAGGTCGGAATTTAAAGCTTGTGTTATCAGACCCACACACAAATATTTACATCAGTGGTTGAAAAATTATGGCCCACTGGCCAAATCTGGCCCACCATCTGTTTCTGTAAATAAAGTTTTATTAGAACACAGCCACACCTGCTCATTTACATATTCTTTATGGCTGCTTTCAGGCTACAATGGCAGAGTTGAGTAACTGTGACAGACCATATGGCCTGCAAAGCCTGAAAAATTTCCCACATGGAAAAAGTTTGCCAATGTCTGGGTTATATGATTCTGTGCCTAAGAGACTGGAGGAAAGCAATCTCCTAGGGTAGGTACTTTCTTTGAATGGTTCTGAAGTGGAAGAGAACCTTCTGCTATAAACAGCTCACTATGTAATCTAATGAAAACACATCTTCAACATAATATTTTGTAGTAAATATAACAACTGGCTTCAGAGGTCAATGGCATGATGTCACAGTGCAAGTCAGTCAAACAATTCTATGAATATGTGAGGTGGAAACAATGCCGTTCAGGTACAATTCACTCCTGGTCTGGCTTCATTCATGGACAGTCTCTCCAGATGGCAAATGCCAGTTACACAGGTAGCCCTTCCCTACCCTCCTTCCTTGACACTGGCAGACATGGCTAATGGATCAAGGTGTTCTCTTCTGCTGAGCCCCAAAGTCTCCTCAGAAGTCTTCTCCCCGTTCTCTGGCAGCTTCAGCCAGTCATTAGTAGTTGGCATGCAAGATAAAACCAATACACCATCTTTGCGGTAAGGTAATTTTCCATGAACACTCTCTTGCCTGGAGGTGGTGAGGCTGAGGTTATATTCTCTGCAGTGCTCCTGAAGCACAACTATTCCATTTTGTCCTAGTGCAGAGCTGTCCCCTTTTATGGCCATTCACGTGAGAGGACTGGACTGCCCTCCCCCTGTGAGAATGGAAGCCTGACAAGGACGGCTGCCCAGAGCAAGGGTTCCGGCGCACTTGCACACATGTGGGCCAAGGGATTGCCTGAGGGCAGGACCAGGAGGCTTCTCCAGAAAAGTGCTTAGACCTGTTCCTCTGCACAGACTGTCAGGGGTCAGGGCCATAGACAACGGCACAGGCATTTTGCCCGGGGAGGTTCAAGCCCCATACTCGCATTATTTATTCAAAGAAACAAAGTCCCCAAACACCATCAGCCAGGCCCACTCATCTTGTCATGCGTATCTTCCTAAAGAACTTCCCAAGAGACAAGGGTTCTAAGACAAATGCAAGTAAACTGGAAAAGGTGATTTCTAAGCAACTACAATTCAGTTAAACATTGATGACAAAACGGCCAACTACGGATCTAGAAGAATATACCGGTAGCCTTTTTCTGTGTCTGCTCCTTCCTGTGACAATAAAACTATGTCCTGAATGGATTATATTTCTAGTGGAACAAAAATTTTAGCTATCTAAAAGAAGTCTTTAATATGCAAATTTAAGAGAATTAGAACTATTCTTATGTTGTCACACTGGAAATTGCTACTTAATCTATACCTGACTGCTATGCGTGTGGTCAAAGAAAGAGAAAAAGACAAAACACATGGTAAATCTTACAGTATTCCCAACAGATCTTTCCACAAAGTGACTAAAAAGTATATAGCCAGTAAAGAAGTAAAATAACCACGCCTAAAACTCTTCTTCTCCTTATGGGTGTGTGGTTGTGTTCTAGCAAACACCACCTACAAATAAGTGAAACCTAACTATATTCAGCAGAGTTAACACAGCCAACAGACAAGATAGATCAATGAAAGAAATGTCTCACCCTCCTAAAAAGACCAAATACTAGCAAATGCTGTCATTTACTTTTCTAGTACCAATGCTTAGGTCTCAGTTCCAGACCACTTAAGGACACAACTGTGGACATGAGAATGTGGAAAGTTTGGATTCTGTGTGGATACCCAATTATGCACCAGATAGAAGCACACAGGATGTCAATGCAGACAATTCTGAAGAAAACCGAAAGCCTCTCCATATCAGGAAAGAACCGATCGCCACTCCTCCAAGCAATTACGCAACCTCCCGTGTCCTTTGATGTGCACTGAGCCCGAGCTGGAGATCAGGATTGAGTGAAACGTTTCACGGCATCACCTGAAAAGCCTCTTTCACAACACTTGAGGCCTTTAATGTTTGTGTTTCCACAAAACTGCCAGCCCACACGAGCAGCATGCACAGTATTTTTCCCAGAACCTCCCAGGCAACAATACTTTTGCTAAATTCTTTCAAGACTAGTCGTGAAGGCTCCTACTTACGTAAAGCATACAAGGTGAGAATGATTCCAGCCAGGCAAAATCCTTCAAAGAACCTGAGTGTGCTGAACATTGTCACATTCACTGACAGTGCCACAGTCAGTCCAAAGATCAGAATGAAGATGATGGAAAACAGCAGCACAGGCCGCCGGCCGACCCTGCATATGGAGAGGGAAAAAGTTAGGAATCACTGTGAAACAAGACAATGACGCTAGATGCTGAAACCCGGTGTCCAGCAGGCACTCAATATATGTTGAATGAGTACTGGGTAAAAAGTCCTGTGCCATCTATACTCATTCACTAGATCCTAGGCTACTATGGGTAAAAAGGGAGATTTAGCCCAACCCCCTAATTCTCGAGATAAGGGAGGAGAGATCAACCAATTACAGAGTAAGAGAATTCAGACTTGAGCCCAATTCCTGTTGCTGAGTCTATTTCTGAGTGTATAGTGATATAATTCAAGGCAAGGGGAACAAAATTAATAATTCTCCAAACAGGAACCTTGATACACCCAGCATAAAAAGTCTTGAGAAATCATTGACCTTTGGGATTGGATCAAAAGTCAACATGGTCACCAAGCAAAGCGGCTTTGTTTCCTCTCCCCAGGTTGTTAACTAAGTCAGATACCTGATCCTACACACAGCCTATCCGAGCCAGGGCCAAGCCATCTGTCAATTTGTTTCAGCTACACGACGAGAAGTAATTTTTAAGGGATCACACACTAAGGTAAGACAGCGTGAACTTTAAATGCCCAGTGACCTGATAGTGAGCTGACAGTGCAGCCCCTCGGCTGGACCGAGAGGCAGGGAGCCCAGGCTGTGATGATTCTCTGGAAAGGGCCACAGATACCCTCAATTCGTGGGTTCTGGAGCTGGCCAGTTTCAGATCAGTGACCACTAGGGGGCGATGTGCTTCTAGAGTGCCTGGGAGGACAGTAGAGGGTGGTCCACAAGAATGGGAAAGTCACCAGTTCCTGTGGCCCCATGCTAACTTTCCATCTTTCCTTCATTAACTGATTAAAAATAAAATGGCAACAGTAACTCTCCATCAAACACGATTGGCTTGGTCTAAAGGATAACTCAGAGAAATGGGGGCAGAGTGGATGCTATTTGCCAGGAGAAAAAAGGGGGAAAAATCCAGACCTCCTGTCCCCAGTACCACAAAGGGTAGCTGAGGGGCTCGAACTGTCCTAGACGTGTTAATTACAAGACAGCTACATGCAAGTAAAATGCCCAGAAAAGACAAATATACAGAAACAGAAAGTAGATTTGTGGTTGTCCAGGACTGGGGGGTGATGTTTCCATCATCCTCTGAGGGGATGGGAATGTTTTAAATTCAGAGTGTGGTGATGGCTGTACAACTCTGCAAATATACTAAAACTCATTCAATTGTGCACTTAAAATGGGTGGGTTTTATGGGATGCAAATTATATGTCAATAAAACTTCAAAAAAAAAAAAAAGTAAGGCATGGCCTTACCCTATAGAGATAGATGGAATTTTAAGAAAATACAGAGAAAGGAACAACAGGATGAAATTACACTCAGAACTTTTAGTTCTAACCATTCCCATCAGTCACTTTGGTTTAGTGAAACAAGGTCAAGGCTGGGAGCTCAATGTAAGTCAATAATCTCACCTGGAGATTGTAGCCATTACTTTCCCTTGTCCAGTGCTGGGATCAGGAAGCCCTTACCAGCAAAGACTGTGTAGCTGATTTTGTCCAAATCTAACTCATTGACAAAAATAAATTTAAAATACAGCTTTAGTCATTCTCCTAAAATGAAGAAAAATGAACTAACTCTAACATTTTGCATTACCCTTGACTTTCCTGGTCTGTGAAATGGGGATAAGCCTTGACTTCCCTGGTCTGTGAAATGGGGATAAGCATCCCACGTTGTGGAGTGTTGAGATCCTTCACTAGGGGGGATGATGGGCACAGATGCAATGCCTGGCACAAAGGAAATAATGAAATGTTGTAGTGCTCATTCCTTCCTGCGTTTCTACGTCCCTGATGCCTACCAAACATGGTTTGCTCTGTTCTGATATTTTAGAAAAGATGTTCGATTTTTTTAAGCGTGTAGCAACCATTCTAAGTCCCTGCCTCCCGAAAAATGGTTGCTAAAATCAACAAGTAAAACTTATCAAGGTCTACAGGGCAAACACTGTCTTTGAAGTCAGAGTGTGTTGGTTCTGAATCCAGGATCACCACTTCTGAACTATGTGATCTTGAGTAAGGCCAGGCTTGTTCAAATGAGCCTGGAGTTCCCTTTGGTAAGGGCCAATTAATGTCTGCTTCATAATGTTATCGACAGGAGTGGATATGAACAAATGCTTCAGCAAGCGTTCAATACATGTTAGTTACAAGCATGGATGGTTCTCCTAGAAACTGGCTCCCAGGGCAGAACCCTCTCAGAGAGGACTGATAAAGCCACAGTCCTTGTCCGTAATGCAGAGGACTTTATCACTTAGGATCTGTGGTGGGCAGAACAATGGTCCTCAAATCTGTCCATGTCCTAATCCTCAGAACCTGTGAGTAATTTACCTTTCATGGCAAAAGGAATTCTGAAGATGAGATTAAGCTTAAGGACCCTGAGATGAGGTGACTTTCCAGGTAGGTCCAATCTAATGACAAGGAAAACCTCCCCTGGCTCCAGGGAACCAGAGAGGTAGTGGTGTGAGAAGGACTTGACTTGACATTGCTGGCTCTGAAGACGGAGGATGGGGCCATGAGCTATGGAATGCAGGTGGCCTTTAGAAGCTAGAAAAAGCAGGGAAGCAGATTATCTCCTAGGTCTTGCAAAAAGGCATGCAGCCCTGCTGACACCCTGACTTTAGACCGGTGAGAGCTTTGTTGGACTTGTGAACTGCAGAGCTGGAAGATCATTCATTTGGGTTTTGGAAGCCACCAAGCAGGTAGCAATTTGTAACAGCAGCCATAGAGAACCGACACAGGGTCTCAACAGGAAACAGAGGTCCCACTCAAATGAAGTGACTGGAGGAGATGTTAATAAAGGGATTATTTACAGAAGAGTAAACAAGCTGAGAGGGAACCCACAACAGACGGTGTTTGACCTTGCGGCTCTCGACAGCAGGGAGTAGGGGAAGGATGGTCCTGGCCCCAGAGAGAAAGAGGTGCTGTGTGGAGGTCATGGACAGGAGGTGGCTGGCCCCTCCAACCTGGCAGAGAGCAAGCTGGGCATACAAGTGCCTGACCTCACTTTCCTCTCCCCTGAGGATCTACAGCTGGTGCTCCCCACTGGCCACACTCGGCCAGGAGCTGGCGGGCAAGGGGTCCTCTGTGGAAGCCCATACTGGCCAGCTTCCCAGGGCAGGCTGGGGAAGGGGGCAGAGGGCTGCTGCAGTAACAAACACAGCGAAGAAGTGAGCGCATCCCTGGGGCCACCGGCCATCGGCCCTCCCACCCACCTGAGCTAGCAGATTCTATACCAATACCCAGTGAACATCCCCAGACAAAACTTGGTGTCAAAAACGTAACTTTTTGAAGAAAGAAGTGTACTACTTAAATGTTACTAAATGCTGACTGCAGCCTTAGGAAGCATATTGTATGACTTGATCCACTTCCCCTGCAGCCATGAAACTGGGCCCATAGCCGAGAGGTCTGGAGTTCCCTTTAAATGGGTTTATTTCCTTTTAAGCAAGGCTCAAGCAGGGAGTCAAATGCCAGAAAATGGAGTTGGAAAATACCAAGCTTTCAAACTGAAAGGGAAGCCCACTCAAAATGTTCAAAAACTACCACTCAGGCAGCCTGCCCCTGATTCCCGGGGCACCCCCTCAAGCTTGCCCATCTGAGGAGGAACCTCAGAAAAGCAACAGCAGAGAAATGGTTTGCGATGTCAGACTTCTGGTTACTCTAAGAGCAAGATCCAAACTTTTTTGTCCTCAGGCCTGGTGTGTGATCAGGGAGGCCACATCACATGTGTGTACAAGAAGAAAGTTAAGAAAACAATCTTTAAACAATTTAAACTGTTACAGACTGGTTCATTCATAAAAGTCGATTTTTACTTTTCTATTAAATTATTTATTGAACAAGGACACTACAACCCCAGTTGAGTTTGCATTTTTTTAGAAAGACAGTGACATGGATTATATTAGTATATTTTTCTAACCTATTTCAATGTAGATTTCTGGGAAACGGTATATTTTAGACCAATATAGCCCACACTAGAAACCTATGAACTCAAGTATTTGGTTTAAAAAAATAAACCCTGTGTTGCCTCTACCAAAGAAAGCCCCCAAGAGGTCCCCTGCGTAGGTCTCCAGAGGTCACTGACTGCTTCTCTGTTGCTGTCCACAGAGAACGTGTCCATGAGAAGCACTTGCAAATCATGATGAGGCAGATGTCAAGCACACAGGAAATCACATTACATGTCAGCTCAAGGAACTCCCAAATACACGCTGGGTTTTGGAAGAAATTTTCCACATGTGTAATGTGACCCTCTGCTGCTGTCCGCCCAGGCACTTGCCTTGGCCAGCATTCTCAGTTAACTGAGGTGCAGAGGTCACAGAACCTATAGAATTTGTTCCATATCACTCTGGGCCCTTATATCCTCAAGGCCAAGATGTCTTGATTCACCAAAAAAAAAAAAAAAAAAAAAAAAAAAAATCCTTTAAAGATAAAAGAATGTAAGCTGGGGAGACAGTTACACTACGCCTCTCTCCTGAGCAATCTCGCTACTTGAAAAACCTGTCAACATTGTGCAATTGCCTCCCTGCTTAGACACATCACCGCTGCTGCCCCTGTGACCACAGAATGCCTTAAATAAAAGCGCTGCAGCATCCTGGTGGAGGGGCAGGCTCTGAGGCCACGTGGTGGCTGAGTTTCAAGTCCTGGCTCTCCAGCTTAAAGCTGAGTGAACTTGGAGATTTTACTTACACTTCTCTGCTTTTTCAACTGTAAAACACAGGTAATAATAGCATCTCCTATTAGGGGTGTTGTAAGGAGATGTTAATGTATGGAACTACTTAGCACAGTGCCTGCTACACGGTAATCTTTCAGCTGCTAATGTTATCATTATTGCATATGCATTCTCACCTCTGGCCACCACCCTCCCCTGCCCACAGCGCCCATCTGTATTACCGAAATGCTCTTTATCACTCAAGGTGCAGCTCCCTACAGACCCCACAGAGGCATCTCCTGGCCAAGCCAAGGACTGCCCCTCTCCAAAATCTACGTGACATTTAGAGGAGCTAATCAGCATTGCCTGACTCATTCAGCTCGCATGGGGGAAGGGTCTTTAGCTTCCCCATCCCCTATTTTTTAATGCATCTTCTGCATCTGCCCCTTAGTGCATCCACCCCCTGCAGCCCTGCACATAAGTCTTCAAGCTCTTTCTAACGAAACATCAAAGGTTAGAAGTAGATGGGGCTGCAGGCTGGTTTTGCTATATTCTAGAAGCTAGAGAATTGCTTTGAATTTAAATTCACACTTCCAAATGATCTGCTACATGCATGGGCCATTTCTCCGAGCTCTGCATTCTCCACGTGGCAGCTTTGGCCTTCTGCTCTGGCACTGGGAAAAGACAGTCATGGTAAGCTAACACTGACTATTTTTCTTTAGCCAGCAAAGGCGTGCTGTGGCCTCCAAAGGTTCATGCGGCGGGCACGTTGGTACTCACCAGTCAGCAATGCATCCAGTTATTAGGTAGCCAAAGATTAATCCAACCAGTAAGGAGAACTTAGCGATATGGACCTTCCAGGCATTATCACACACAAGATCCCACTAGAGAGGGGCAAATAGAAAATAAATCAGAGAGAAACATACACAGAGCTAGTCGTACTCAATTATAAGGGCAATACAATAACCCTGTAGGGACCACCGCACCATTGCCAGTACCATGCCACATACACCAGTCAGAGTCTCTTCCACGGTTTTGAAAATCCAATGAGACATATAATTTGCCCACACAAGGAAATGTAACATTTTAGTCTGGGACAGATTATAAGTCTGCAAAGAATGACGCGGGAAGTCTGGGGATGTGTATTCTTCTGTCCCAACCACCACGGGAAATGTAAACTGAGGCAGAGGTGGGCAGCCACGGAGACCACGCATCCCTGAGGACCAGTGGTCCCTCACCATGAAGAGCTGCTCTGAGTGCCCAGGGGCTGGGAGACCCTGTCAACTTTCTGCATGGGCATCGCGATGACATGAGGAGGTCAAAAGTAACTTTTGCATTTTCATCCCAAAACATTCCCCAAACTTTACGAGGAGTCTTAAAAATAAAGGCGAGCATTAGTAGTAAATGTTGAAATATGAACTTTAACTAAACATTCTATTTTGCCCTTGGAAGTGTCCCTTGCGTTTTCCCATGTTTCCCTCTAAAGCCATCTGCTCTCCTTGGAGAGAAAGCCGGTCAATTAGTAAATATAACATTCAGACTATTATATTGTTTAATAAGAAAAATACAAACAAATACAAATCTTCTCATTTTTCTTTTCTCCACTTGCAGAATCAGGACATAAACCCCTGTTTGTTCCCTCTAAGGGATGTGTGTCCAAGTGTGGACTCAAATCCACATGCAGCTTTCATCTGGGCCAGAGGGGCACATAAGCAGGGTCCCTGCTGGCCAGGCCATGGAGACACAGAGCCGGGGGTCTAGATGCCCCTGCTTCTGCTGCAAAGAAGTGGGCAAAGCTTCTGGTCTGGACGCGCAACTCCAGGTCAGTGGAGACGGGGGTGGGGTGGTGCAGGGAAGAAGCTGAAGAAATTCACGCCAATGCATTTGGGAACGCCAGAGCGGGAGGTGTTCTGGGAGCAGAGGCAGGATTGGAGGGGATGGGGAACATGGAAGGTGGTGGGCTGACCCCTGATCCTAGTTCTGTCTTCTTAGATGTCTCCCCCCGCCCTTTGTCTCTATGCTACCCAGACTGCAGCACAGAGGATCCTTAGAGGGCACTGTAAGCTCAGGTCCTGCCCCATGTTTCCAAACTTCCAGAGCCTTATCGAGGCCCCTGAGGCCACAGCTGTGGTTCTCAGCTTCACTAAAATTCAGGAAAAGCCAAGCTGTGTCAGTGGATGCAGGGAAAGGTGCCTGGCTGGGATAAGTAGAAAGCCACTGCCTGTCACAATGTCCCCACTTCTGCCCTGGACTCCTTGGGACACACACTGGCTCGCTGATGCCCCCAAAACAGGTATGCTTTCCAGAGGTCTGAGGAGGGTGACTTCTTTTTCTACCCCATCTGCTTCCAGAGTGATTTGCAACGCCAGGCCCAGGAAGAAACGGAATATGGGAATGTAAGCACAGACTGCACAAGGGCCTCATCAATAAAAGACGGCTTGGAATTCGCTGTTGTCAGGGTTTATTCATGAATTTGGGGAACAGGGCACTGCTGGTTGCACAGATTCTTAAGAATTTAGACACAGGAGCTCCTTACAGGGTTAACTTCCTTCCATGATTGCTCCAGTGGTCCTCAAACTGCTCCAGGGACCAGCAGCATCAGCACCACCTGGGGACTAGTTAGAAAAGGCAAGTTCTTGGGCCCCATCCCAGGCCCACTGAATGAAGACTCCTGCAGGTAAGCACAGCAGTGTGGTTCGGCAAACCTGCCCTGCAACTCTGAGAACTACTGGCCAACACTGCCCTGCCATTTTGAAGACAATGAATGAGCTTCACTGTCTTGGGCTGGGGTTCAAACAACTCCCAAGAGCAGGGAGAAGCAAAAACGCTGTGGGAACCATGCAAAAGACTACTGGCTGCTGCGGCTCTGCTCTGCAAATGCAGGGTTGTACAGCTAGGTGATGAGTTCAGTGAGCTTTTGGAGGCAAGCCTGGAAAACGAACATTCACATATGTATGCTGTTTCTAGGAAAAAATGTATTTTTGATAATAAAAACCTTTCATCACGCAACCTATTTCTAACTTCAGGAATACAGGTTTTGCCTTAAAACGTGAGTGACAGCTTCATAAATCACAGTGGGTGCACATTCTGTTTTTCCAGCTTGGTTTATACACTCTGGGAGAGGAGGTGCTCTCAACACCTGTAACCACTCATCTCCCAGTTGCATCATGCCTTTGGGAGCCTCAGGCGGGCACAATCTTGGCAGGAGAGGAACACATCCCGACCCCAGGTTGCTGCCGGGGAGAAGGGCACCAGCTGCTGTCTCAATGGCAGGGAGTCATTTGAAATGCTTTCATGTCTCCCCCAAGACTTCCCATTGATGAGTTTACTTGAGGTTAAAGGATGCAAATGAGTATATTATGCTTCTATGAGATGGCCAGGAGGCAGAAGAAATTTTAATAAAGCATTTAGGGGACTGGAGGAAATTGCCAATACTGTTGTGAGTTCAGCCACCTGAGCAATGACCAGACCTGGCCTTGGGCAGCCATGACCCCATTAAGGTGCTAGCTAATAAGACGTTCAGTGATCAGCCCTATCCATTAACAGTGCCACAGTGGAAAATGAAGACAGTGGAGGGAGACTGAGTCACTCACACGCCTGGTAGGGAGAGGAAGCCTGGTTAGAAGTATTGCTGGCTCCACAGTTCCCAGCCTGTGGGCTTCCCCCTGGGGAGGGGGTGCAGGAAACCCAGAGCAAGGCAGCCACCTGCTACCTTAAACCCTCCTCAACTAGGCACAAGAATAGACAGCATATCTGAAGCAACAAGTAAACCAACTGGATTCCCAGGCCCAGCAAGTTTACCATGATAAGGGTTACTCATGCCTGGGGATCCGCCTGCAACACCGCCCTTGCCATCCTGGAGGCACCGCCGTTTAGCAGGGTAGGGTAGCGCTGGGGGAACCCATGGCACCGACACCCTTGTTTGACTTCTGCTTCTGGTATTGACAAAAATGTGTCGGGAGAAGAAAATATGTTCAGACACAGTATAATCTCCTAAAGAATTTCAGAAGTATGAGGAAGCTTTGAGGTCACCTGGCTCTTGAAATTTGTTCACATTGCTCTAGAGAAGATATGGCAACTGGTCATGTCACTGACCAGTTGGGTAAGCAATGTTTAAAGCAATTTATAATTTTTCAGATTGAAGAAATATATAACAGGAGTAATGTTCTAAAAAGTACAAAACCAGAACTGAATGTAACGGGTTTTGTCTCTGACGTTACCCTGGTCGCCTCCCTCCCCATCAAATCAATCACCAATTCCAGCAGGTTCTGCCTTTCACATATATCCTGAACATCCCATCCATGCTCCATTGCCCCCACAGACACCCCGATTTATAGGGATGGGGTAGGCGCTCACTCATGTGATTCCAGTCTCCTTCTGGTGTGGGCTTCCTATAGTGTGGGCTGGGAGGCCAAAAATCATACTTCCAGATTCTGGTATACCTACGGTTTCAAATGTGATTTTGGTCCTGCCAATCAGGTGCACACCCCAAAATAACTTTCTGTGTGCAACCTTGTTCGAATTTCCGGCTGACTTGAGTTAGGAAGAGAGTTCAGAGGGGAGGAAGGGAGGCATCCATTTTGCTGGTCAGCTCTGGCAAGGGTTGGGTGGTCTGGGAGCCAACAGTTCTGGAGGTGGCTAAGGAGGTGTGATCTTGGAACCAGTGGTTGGGACAGTGACTTTCTAATTCTTCAGCCTCCTAATGGAGGCACAGTTCCCTGGACAGGCTAGCTCTGCCAGGAATCCTTCCAGAGGCCCGTTTACAGTTGCTCTAGCAACTCAGTAAGCACTATTCCCTGTATTCAGTCCCTATCTCCTGAAATACCAGAGTGGCTTCTGTCATTTGCAAATTGAACCTTGTTCTCTGGTCAAATTTCCTTGGGATGGAATTTGCAGGGGGTAAGCAGACAAGATAAGGCCAAGTCACCATCCATCCTCCCTCTCCTGAACTAATACAAGAGTCTCTCTGCATTAACTCTAACCTCCCTCAAATCCATTCCCTACAGAATAATGAAAAGCATCCTTTAATTAAGCTTGTTAACACCTCATCAGCAGGTTTAACAAGATCATAAAAGCACTAAAGTCACAGCCTCATTTCATAATCTTAGGCTTGCTTGCTTTGTCATTTTTCCAAGACCAGGGACATTCATGATGATGCCATGTGACGCTTCTGAGCCATGACTAAGTGGTGAGACAAATGACTCCAGAGTGTGTCTACATTTCACACACGTTAGTTGCTATGTGTTCTAGCAAAATGAGAAAAAGAAAAAAAAAAAACCCAAAAACTGTGGAGTCAGAGAACCTATATAGTTTAAGGATAAGCTAAAGAAAATACCATTAATATTATTTTGAAAGGAATAATTCAATTGCTTGACTTGCCAGAGTGGAGAAACATTCATCAAGGAGACTCAGAAAATTTCTAAAGAAGATGGAAAATAAATGGGAGATAAAGAAAACAACCTTATTTTCCACAGTAATGAATTCTATGATAAAATGTAAAATAAGAACATAAAAAAATTGGAAGCAAATAGATTGCTTCTTTAATTTTGAAGTGAAGATAAAATCTCCAAAGAGAAAAACTAAGGGGGAAAAACTACCTAAGGAAACAACTGGTAGATTTTATAACAGTCTAACGATTACTACTTTACTATTAATTACTATTTTAAAAATCTACACATCAAAAATACAATAAGCAAAATTATAAAGACCTAAATTTGTAATATATATCCACTTACATATCAATATACACCAATACTGCAACCAGAAATTGAGTTAAGCGCCCACATGATTAACCAAATATGAAACACAAATAGTTAAACACTTGGGAAATGTTTGATTTCACTAATGAAGACGGCCAGGTGCAGTGGCCCACGCATATAATCCCAGCACTTTTGGAGGCCAAGGTGGGAGGGTCACTTGAGGTCAGGAGTTCTAGACCAGCCCGGCCAATATGGTGAAATCCTGTACTAAAAATACAAAAATTAGCTGGGTGTGGTGGTGTGTGCCTGTAATCCCAGCTACTCAGGAGCCTACGGCACGAGAATTGCTTGAACCTGGAAGACAGAAGCTGCAGTGAGCAAGACTGCGCCACTGCACTCCAGCCTGGGTGACAGAATGAGACATTGTTTCAAAAAAAAAAGAAAAAAGAAAAGGAAAAAAAAAAGACAATATTTTGTTTTTCAAAAAGAAAATTTAAAAAAAATTTCTAAAGATGAAGGAGAAACAAAGAGGTACAAATCTGTACAAGGAGCATAAACTAGGCACTGTTTTTCTGGAAGACAATTTGGCAATATGCAGCACATTACTTTAAATGGGGTCCACTCGTTATCCCAGCAATTCCCTTTCTTGGAACTTTATCTCAAGTAAATTATCAGAGACACCCACAGAGGTCCCTATGCAACGATTTTCACTGTTTGTAACTTATCAGAGCAAAAGTTGAGAACCTGACTCAATGTCAATGATACCATAGCGCCATTAAAAATTTCGCTTTTGAAAATGAATGATCGAGGAAAATGCTCATGATATAATTGTATGAAAGCTTCAGAATGGAAAAACGGTGACTAGAAGAGATGTTTGTATATGCAGGAAAAGTTAAAAGAAAATATTCCAAAATATTTTAAAGTGACTATCTCTAAAGAGTGAAATTTTATTTTCAACTTTATACTTTTCTTGACTTTTCCAAACTTTCTACGATGAATCTATAAGCCCTCAGATGACAGAAAAAAAATGTAGGGAAAAATAATGTAAACTCCCACAGTGGTAGCGATGGTGGGGAGGCAAAGACAAAATCATTAAAAAATAAACCAACAAAGGAAAAACCTTTTCGCCTTCTCGGAAACACGTATTTTAAGACAATCCTATAAATCAGGCCTACAGGAAGCTTATTCTGAAAGTGACTGGGAACAAACCATGTCTTCACAGCCTGAAGTTTAAGCACGTTAATGCTCACTGACTAAAGCGAAAAGTGTTTTTTAGGGAAGTGAATGAAAATTTTCCCCCAAGTTTCATCTTTTGTAGTGGAGATCCCCATTTGAAATTGTTCTATCAGCAAACCACGAGGGTTTTACCAATCGCTGTGCACACTGTCTGTTTTAAAGCTGAGCAGTGTCAGTTGAGATAAAAGAAAATATTTCTGTTCAGCCCTACAAAGAGGATAGTACTGCTTAAAACTTCAAAAGCTTAAGTAAAACAAAGTTTCTGACTGGGTCGCAGGAATTTAGAGACATGTAGGGTCAGCATTTTTTCCCCCTAAAACAGAGCTTCAGCAGCCTCTCATGAACCAGTGTTTTATATACCACGGGCGTGCAGTGCTCTGCACTTCTTAACTGCAGACAATAGAAATGGCAAGAACACACACACAGAGTCCACCCTGGAAGATGAGTCACAGACGGACAAAAGAAACACCCTCCACAAGCCAGGCTGATGAAGCACATTAGCTACGATCAGTTTCTCAACATTTAGGGAGGCTATGCTACCTAAATGTGTTTTTCAGTATTTTAAATCTAACAGTTGACAGATTTTTTTTTCCCCTAAAAGATTCCATCAAAACTCAAGATATACTGCATGACTTGAAAACCTCAAATTACTCTCTACTTTTTGCCTCTAAGCTCATCCTCCAATTTTAGGAGGTTTGTTGTCAACAGTAGCCAACACAACTGCCAATTAGAGTTGGCATTGGTGCAAGCTTCCTTGAGTGACATAATGAACATCCTTGGGTACTCCGGGGAAATTTTTTCTCTTTTCAATTTTGTTTCTCTGTTCTTTAATGAATATTAATTGCTGCTCAAATTGCTCCTCATCTTTCCTTTTTTCTACCTTAGTGCTAAAATAATAACCATGGCACATCGAGGGGAATAGCCGGGGCAAAAACAGATTGCAAACCGTTCCTGCTGGATGGAAGATACACCCCAACTCTAGCAGACCTGCATTCTGAGCCTCTCTAAGGAAACCCACCCCAGAGCCACACCGTTAAAGCTGCTCGTATTTCTTAAACTTCACGTAGTCCCATTTTAATGAGTAATGTAATTTCCGATTCATTCGAACCCTTAAGCAACAATTTTTTTTTTGTCTTTTTTTCTTCAAATGACAACTCTACTGTCCGCTCCTCTTCTGCGCAGTGCAGCCTTCCTGGTGGGAGAGAAATAGAAACTGCTTCATTTACTGACACTGGGGCTTTCCTGGTTCTCACTGAATTTGATCATTTTTAAAGGGCTAGAGACATAGAACTTGAAAAACAGAAAAAATTACCACCTGAACACATCCTCAGTGATGTGTAGGATTATCTCTGAGGGAAAAATACAATGAGTCACTTTTCTTTGTTTGTTTCTTTTACTTTTTCTTGAAGGAAATAGGGAGGTGCATCTTTCTCAGCAGAGGTTTGCATTATTGAACGTTCTTATTCGTTTTGTACAGGGCCCCGATGGCATTTGGGGAAGCTGAATAGATACCCACAAAGCAGCAGAGATAATTAATAAGCAATGCCCTTTTAGCTACCAAAACCTTGAAGAGTCTTTCCAAATTCTGCAATGTGTATTTTATTAACGGCCCTCATCAACTACCTCTAAGAAAGGAAATTAAGAGTAAGCCCTGTAAGTTAAAAAGGAAGGAGGGAGTGGGGAGGAATGCAGGGAGGGAGGGAGGAAGGAAGGAACCCCACAGATCCCTTAGCATCAAAAGGGAGCAGCTATTAATGCCCTGCAAAAAGTCAGCACACAGGCTTCCAGCAGCTCATTTATATGAAATAACTTGAAGACTGTTAACTTGAGAAATTCAAAAGTTGTTTCAAGTGTTACTGGAGGGTATTTTCTAGTATAACACAGTGTGTCAACAGAGCCGGACTGTAGCATTAACATTTAAGATGTCCCCATCAACTCCGGAAGAGAGCCAGTGGTGGGGAGCTTCTGCTGGGAGCCTCAGGGGATCTCTGAAATGAGAAGACTGTAACGACCCAGGTGATCCATCCTGGAGAGAACTTGGAGGGTGAAGGAAAGTCATCTTCCACTTGCTGAAAACAAATGCCTCAGTGGCTTCCCACAGCCGCAGGCTATGGCCTTGTTGTAACAGGACCCTGTTACATTCCCTTTATGGCCGGAGTCACCTGTCACCTTCTGTTCTTCCCATATGCAAACTGGCTGCCATCAATTCCGGAAGAGAGCCAGGGGTGGCTGCCCCCACCTACCTCTCTCATCACTACCCCCTGCCCCAACCCCTGCCATGACCCAGCCTTGCCAAAGTGCTCACAGCTCCCCAGAGCCTCCATGCCCTTGGCCCATGTTGTTCTTCTGTGCCCCACTCCCACAACACCCTCATTCTCCCACTCCAACTTTTCTGGCTTGATGCCTGCTTTAAAGGACAAACCTCACCACAACCAAAATGATTTGACATTGTATGTCACCTGTCAGTCAAAGTATGGCCGATTTTCTGTACTGCACACATTTTTTCTTTCAAGCAACACATATTACTTTCGCAAGCACACAACCAAGTGAAAAGGGAAAGGGGTACAAAATTACAAATGAAAATGCTTCTCTATTTCTATAAAGTTTAATAATGAAATGAAATGAAAATGCTTCTCTATTTCTATAAAGTTTAATAAACTCCATTGAGGGGTATCCTCTCCCAAGACCAGATCAGGAGATCTGTGCCTCTGAAGCATCCTGTACTCATGATAAAACACGTAGACTGTTCTTACAATATATCAGAATTGCCTGTTTACAAGTCTTTCTTCCACTAGCTCAGGGGGTGGCAATCTGTAGCCCACAGGCCAAACACAGCCCTGCTGTCTGTGTTAGTAAATAAAGTTTTATTGGCACACAGCCGTGCTCCTTCATTCATATATTCATTTGCAGCTGATTCTGCACTACGGCAGCAGAGTCGAACAACTGAAACAGAGCCCACATGGCCTGCAAAGCCAAAAATATTTACTATATGGCCCTTTTTAGAAAAATTTTGCTGACTCCTGCACTAGGCTGCAAGTTCCTTGAAGAAAGGGACCATGTCTTATTCCTTCATGCCTAAGCTAATGCTCAGAATGAGGGAGGGGCAAAGTGTTAACATCAGGTAGGAATGACCCTCCCAGAAGTCAGAATGCTCCTGTGTCCACCCGTGTTCACTGTGCTCTGCTATTTATCTTCTTCATCCTCTTTCTGTGATTATTTTTCAAGTATAATTTAATTTAAATAATTAATACATAATTATTATACCAAATTTATATAGGCAATATAGTTTTTAAATGTTTCCACCAAACTTTTCTCTATTGGTAATTTTCCTCCAGGGAAAGATATTTCTAGTTTTATTATAAAAGCCAATAGAAAATTGGGTATATGAAAAATTTATTTAAAACAATGAATAATTCCTTTTTTTTTTTTTTTTTTTTTGAGATGGAGTCTCGCTGTTGCCCAGGCTGGAGTGCAGTGGTGCGATCTCGGCTCACTGCAAGCTCCGCCTCCCAGATTCACACCATTCTCCTGCCTCAGCCTCCCAAGTAGCTGAGACTACAGGCGCCCACCACCACGCCCGGCTAATTTTTTGTATTTTTAGTAGAGACGTGGTTTCACCGTGTTAGCCAGGATGGTCTCGATCTCCTGACCTCATGATCCGCCCACCTCGGCCTCCCAAAGCGCTGGGATTACAGGCGTGAGCCACCGCGCCCGGCCGAATAATTATCTCTTAATAGAACAAATCTATGACATTAAATTAAGCATTGTTCTAGGTGAAGAAAGGAAACTAAGATTCGTTAAGTATCTACCCTGTGCTAGGGACTCTGCCAGCTGCTTTGACTAAGCACCCTGACAGCACAACAGGCCCATTGCATGGACATTATTACCAGTATGTCCATTTCACAGATGAAGAAACTGAGGCTGAGAAGTGATGCTAGTCCAAGATCAAGTGTCTCTTACATAAATTATAAATCTGTATCTGATTGAAACTCAGGTTCTTTCCCCCAGTAAACTCAAAGAAACAGCCCTAGTTCATACAAATAAATACAATTCTCTGGTTTATATTAACTTGTTACAGGTTATAGCATTTGTCTGGACAAATATTCAATACACTTTATGTGCATATAGAAGCAAAGTAGCATACTGAAAACAGGACAGGCTTCGGTGTTATTTCATTGTTATAGTGACTAAACAAATAATAATTTGTCAGGGGTCTGCGAATAGCAGATATTTGATACATGATGGCTGTTTAAGATACTAATATCACAGTATCTTTTTTAAATAGAATTTTTATTACTGAAATGTTGAAAAAAGTTAAGATCAACTCCCTATTTTAAAAACAAAGAAACTGAATAAGAGGTGAAGTGACTCATTCAGAATTTAAAAAGCTTATAGCCAAGCCAGACTTGAGCAGAGCCCAGGTTTCCTTGGGCTCAGCTGCTCCATACCAGTCTGCCGTGGAAAATGTCATTTTCAGACAGGGTGACCTGATGCACAGGGACGCATGACTCTCCCAACAAATTTCACAAGTCAATTACTGCCAAGCCAGGACAACTGCTAATCTAATGGTCAGTGTGGTGGTACTACCTTCATTCTAGTCCCAAACTCTTACAACAGGAAGGATTAGGAAAAAAAAAATAATAATAACATTTTAATTGAGACCTACTCTTAGGCTTCCTGCCAAATACTCATCTTTTTCTGAAACATATGAATCAGAGTACCTGAGATGGTAAACCAGTTTTTCTCCTGTTTCAACACTGGTGTAACCATCTTGAAGATGACATGATGCCTTTTTCTTTCTTTCTCTTTTTCTTTTTTTTCTTGCTTTATTTAGCTCAAACTAGAAGCCAGTACAACCATGGATCTAAATGATGACCTTTTCCATGAAAACTGCTAACACCAACCAGCTACAAACAAGGTACACAAAGCTGGAGGCTGCCCTGGGCCTACTCCACATCCCAAAGTTACTCAACTATAGTAGTTCTCAGCTGTAGTAGGTGTGACTGCTGCTACAGGACAGCATAATCCTTCAGGTTTTTACCCATTTGGACTTTGTCTTCATTGGGTTGGACTCTGGCTTACCATTGTCTCTGAGGAAGGGCATCACATGGTAAGCGAGAGCCTGGTCGCATGGAATTCAGAGCCTAAAGTGGGGTCGGAGCCAGCTTGCGAATGTGCTGTCAAGCACAGCTGGGATGCAGGCTAAGAGCTTGGAGTTTGAGCCTGACAAGCCCCAGTTTTATTTCTAGTTTTGCCCCGCGGTCATCAGGGCAAGCTTTTTCACTGTGTGGGGGCTCAGTTTTAACATCTATGACGTAGGAGTCGTAAAACCTTCACCAGAGGGTTGTTACAAGAGTCAAAAATAACATCAGGAATGCGCCTGGTGCAGTAACCGGCACAAAGTGATTATTACTCATTAATTTTGTCTGTCAGTTAAGCAGGTCCTCGGGGGCTTATGTCTGTTGGTAAGTAACATTTTGGATCTGAGAGTAATAAAACTACTTCAAAAAGGGTTTTGATTACTTAGAGTCTGAGCTATTCATTTTAGCCTCACCCCTAAGTGACCCAAATTAAGGGGTATTTTACTAGTTTTACATCCTGTCTGCATAGTCAGCACCAGATTAGAAAGTGGGCCAGACGAGGATGGAAGACGCCCTCCAGGGAGCAGCTGTGTTCACAGCTGGGAGATGCTGAAGGAGCTGGTCCAGGTCTACCCGGGGCTCTACCGTGCTTTCAGGTCCTCCCACCACCTCTCAGGATGCCGTGCCCTTCACTTTGACCTCCTCAGCAGCATCCTGGGAACAGCAACAGCTTCGTTTCCAACACTTCCTGCAATCATTCCTTAAATATACTATTTTTCTGACCAAAAGAAAAAAAAAGTAGGATGGTTCTCAAAAGCTGACAACACGATTACACCCAAGAGTGTGTTTTTATTTTCTTCCTTTGAACTAACTATTAATCTTCTAAAAACACCGTGCCAAACTGGCAGCATGACAGCAGAGTGTGACTGTGCAGGCTGGCTCCCGGCCCCCGCCCTCTGGTGGGGAGAGGAAGAAGGTCGGCTGCACCCGAGGTGGGGTGAGCCAGGAAGGCTCCCGACCTTCCACTTCAGTGCCTCCGGCATCCTGGGGACAAGCGGACTGAGAGGCAGCTCTCTAAGAGTTTCCTCAGATGGAACCTCAAAGCATCCTTAGGCCAAAGCCAGGAGCACTACCCCGAGAACTCACCGGGGCCTGGCCAGATGCGTATGGGACAGGGAAAGGAGTAGAGAACACATGTCACAACTGAAGCCTCAGTAAGTGGACAGAGAAAGGGAGCAGAGACCCTCTCGTGCCAAGGAGGCTGCAAAGCTGCCCAAGTCGCGGCCCTCACCAGAGTCTCTTATCAGAGACCTTCCTGCCCCTCCTCACCCTCCAGGCTGCTCAGAGTGGTACAGTGTTTTCATATTGGAGACAGGCCTGGGATGGCCAGCTCCTGAGGGGACATCCTTCTGTTACTTGTGGAGTTGGAATTACAGGACTTAGAGGGTGTGAACTTTTGGGGGAACTCCAGGGATGAACATGAGAAGGCCTTTCTGCTGTAGTACTAACTGCAATCAGTGTCTCGGGCTTCATGGGCTTGGCTTTGCGTAACAAGCCAGGGCACCTGAACTCCATCCCAGCCCTGCCAAAATAATTCTCTCCATTCACTACTGACGCAGCAGAGCAGGCTTGACAAAGCTTGCCACAGGACAGTCAAGTTGATCCATTCAGCATTCCCCAATTCTTCCTTCTGTCTCACTCAAAGGCAAATAGACAGCAAAAGACAACGTAAAAATATATTAATAAAATTAACGATCCAATAAGGAAGCCCTTCACAACTGGACTCTCCTCCCTGTCTAGCTGCATTTGAAAGACACACCCACTTCTAAGCCAGCAGTTGAAGCTTTTTTTGAAGGTGGCATGCCTAAAAGGGTAACAATAAGTGTTCATCTAAAAAAGGGAGTAACTGGCTAACTAGCGATAACATTCATTGAAACAAAGTCAAGCTGGTGTCTCATTTTCAGGACTTCTCAGAGCCTTTAATATGTTAATGTGCATCATGACTCCTGAAGAGGGGGCTCTGTAGAATGCATTTTTCAAATGTATTTGGCTTCGGAAACCCTCTCCCTCCTACACACTTTCAAGGGCATGTCTGGGCTGCAGAATACGAGAGATGTTGCCACATATATTTTGTTTGCCCTGCATGACCTAATGTGTGAACACAGTGCAAAATTATAACACGTGGAAATTCTGGGATTTTAAAGGCTAGGGTACAACAGTCCTGTCACCCCTGACAATCTACCTGAAGGAAGAGAGGGGGGATATGCATGCACATCAAAGGATGTTCACAAGAACCAGAGGAATGTTTTTCTGCCTTTAATCCGAGAAAATAAAAATAACTATTTTCCTGTCTTCTCAAGAGTTCATAACTGCTAATTGGTAAGATATGGACAAACATTGAAAACTCTAAGGAAATGATCTGCAAAAGGTCAACCACAACAAGAAGCAGTCAACTGTGTAAAATTCCACTTCCTTGAGAACAAATCACTGCCCTGCATGTCCCCACCTCTCTGCGGAAGGACAGTTGCTCCATTAGCCCAAGTCCAGGGCTGATTAGGAAGTATGCAGGCAATGATTTACACTATGTTATCCTTTAAAAAATAGTCTGTAGACCCCCCAAAAGCAAAAGCAGGGACATACAAAGATATGCACACCCATGTTCATAGCAGGCCTATTCACAGTAGCCAAGGGCTGACAGAAACTCAAGTGTTCACTGATGGATGAACAAAGAAACAAAACGTGGTGCACGCACATGATGGAGGATTATTTAGCCTGCAAAAGGGAGGAAATTCTGACACATGCTACACATGGATGAATCTTGAAGACATGCTAAGTGAAATAAGCCATCACTAATATGGTATGATTCCACTGATACAAGGTGCCTGGAGTAGTTACATTCATAGACACAGAAAGTAGAATGGGGGTTACCAGGGGCTGGGGTGAGTGGGGATGAGTTATAGTTTCATGAGGATATAGCTTCAGCTTGGGAAGATGAAAAATTTCTGGAGATGGATGGTGGTGATGGTTGCACAACAATGTGAATGGCTTACATTGAACTATACACTTAAAATGGTTAATTTTATGTTATGTATATTTTCCCACACGCACACACATAAAAAAAAGTTTAAAGAAAGTGTTATCTTCAGGAAATGGGCTAGCCAGTATCCCAATTAACTTAAACATGGATGGCAGAGCACTCTGAAGAGAATCCTGGATTAGGCAGCAGAAAGCACAGTTGTCTTAAAGGTTATATTCACGAGAAAATCTCCAAGGTGCAGGCCTCTATATCTGACATCTCGTCTCCGCTGGCAGTGAGACGTCCTTTCTCCCCAAGCTTGTCCATGGGTGAAAGGATCGAAGGACGTTGCCCGCCAAAAGGAAGAGTGACCAGACTGTCCCCCTCCCTCAGTCACCAACCCCCTTGACTTCTCACATGTTCAAGGCAGGCCACCCCAAGCTCTTACGTCCTGGCCTTGTGTAAATACGTTTTCTTCCTTTGTGCCACCACCCAGTCCCCAGTATTGTGAGCCAGGCCCCAGGAGGGACTGCAGATCAGTGCCACAGTCTCAGTGTTCCATTATTGGTCACGTACTGAGTGCCACACCCCAAGGAAACAATAATGCAAAAAGTGCTGTCCTCGCTCTTTAGAGTTTGGGGCAGGCTTAAGAAAGGACGATGCTGAGGGGTAAAGAGTAGCAGCAGCAGACACACAGAAGGTGCTATGAGTGTGCCCCGGCCAGCCTTATCCATGCCAGGAAGACCAGAAGGGATGAGGCTGGAGGGGAGTGGAAAGGAGTTGTTTGTGTTAGAAAACACAGCATATGGCCAGGCATAGTGGCTCACACCTATAATCCCAGCACTTTGGGAGACTGAGGTGGGTGGATCACCTAAGGTGGGAAGTTTGAGACCAGCCTAACCAACATGGAGAAACCCCGTCTCTACTAAAAATACAAAATTAGCTGGGTGTGGTGGCACGCACCTGTAATCCCAGCTACTTGGGAGGCTGAGGCAGGAGAATCACTTCAACCTGGGAAGCGGAGGTTGTGGTGAGCCGAGATTGCATCATTGCACTCCAGCCTGGGCAACAAGAGCAAAACTCCGTCTCAAAAAAAAAAAAAAAAAAAGAAAGAAAGAAAAAGAAAACACAGCATGTGTGAAGGTTTAAAAATGTGGGGCAGGCTTAAGGGAGGCTTCCAGGAGGGATACCTGCACCTGGACTGGACACTGAGTGAGATGGCCGTGGGGGCAGGTCCTGTGAGGACACACCCTGCACCCATGTCACAGAGTGGAATGTCAATCAGGACTAGACTTAAAATGCAATGAAAATGTTAACTCAATCAAACCTTATTTGGGACTTTCGGTTGATGCTACTGTTGTTAGAAATATCCTGATCAAGGATCACAGAAAAGGAGGACCAAATTCCTGAGCCTGGCTCTGCAGGGGACAGGGAAGGGAGAAAGGGAGGGAGGGCTGTTAAAGGTTCAGCCTTTCAAAACCACCTATGGGTGGGCATGAAGTTTGTGGGCTATTGGCCAGTCCTCAATTAACAGGTTGAAGTTATGGATGAGCTCAGAAAGAGTAGGGTCAATCCTATCAGTCCTTCATACCTTAGTGTGAACTGCTTTCATCTCTTAGCTAAAATTAGCTGCCCAGATATTTTGGTTTTGGAAAGTAGGAATAGAGAGGAAATTTTGAAAAAGAGGTCATTTGAGAGCACCTGAGAAGCACTCCTAAATGAGGAGATGTCGAATAGCTAGGGACAAGATGAGGCCAAAGGAGGAGGGGTTCTGAAAGTGAGGGCACAAGGCAAACAAACGTGTCCACAGCTCAGGTGGCCAGCTGGGGACCACAAAGACCGCCATTTGCCAGGGCTGACCTCGGTCATTTCCTTTGAGCTTCCATACTTCTGTTTTAGAGGTCTAGAGTTAATGGTTGGGGGATTGCAGGTGGTTGTATAATGCATTGTAGTTGTTGGTTACATGACTGTCCTCTGAGCTCCACTGGGAGCTCTTTGCAGAAAAGGGCTCAGATTAAATGCGTATCTCAAAGCACACACTCTGCTGAAAGGGAGCGGCACATCCATCATTTTCTGTAATCCCCACAAAGCTTTATGCTATAGGTGTCATCTCTACCTTGGAAATTAGGTTCCAGGGGACTGAGTAATCCCCAAGGTTCCTCAGTGTAGAGGTGGTAGTGCTAGGGTTCAAACCGGTTCTCCTGCATCTGAGCCCAGTGCTCCTTGCCCACGCCTCTGCTCCCTGGATCTTCACTGAGAGCCTGCGGCAGGAAAGCTCTGTTCCTCTGCTGAGTGAACGCTGGCTCCTTCCACAATCACTCAGGCTTTGAGGGTAGGCTGGCTGTGAGACTTTGAAGAAGCCTAAGTTTAAAATAAATGTTTAATGTTTTTCCCCCAAATTCTGAAATTGCTTTTGCAGAACCTAAAGGAACCAATCTTCCTTGCTGTTGTGTACAACTGCTCTTCAGCTCACCGTAAAACCAGGCAGAGGGAGGACTTCCAGGAACGCGTCTCCTTCTAGCTCTCCGCTTTGGCTCAGTAATTTCAGTAGCCATCATGACAAATGCATCATTTATGCAGAACATTTGGGGGCTTCAAATTTCTAAACTGTTATCCTAATAAAAGCACACCATCAGTTGTTTAACCTGCTTTCAGAGGAATGCAGTTTGTCTCAGGATGACACATGCATGCAAGCACAAACATGCTTCCTGATGAAGTGCAGAGTGGCTGGCAAACTTGAAGCCCTGGGAAAATCTTAGGAAAAGCACTGAACTTTTCATATGTTTAAATATGGTGGAAATGCCCACCTACAGTTCGTTGCTCTTTTTAAGGTTTTTAGCAAGGAGCAGGCAAATCAGGAGGCCTGGCCCTCCTTCTCTCACTAACTCATCCCTGTTGGGAAATACTTCCCCAGTGGCCTCCGGAACCTTGTGAAGGGAACGTACAATTCTGCAGAGCAGGTTCCATCAGAAGATAATTCCCTTCCTTGGCTTGAAACCCTACAAGCTGGGGCTTTGTGGCTCTTTGCAGCTGGCTGTGGGCTGGGTAACAGCAGAGGCCCCACCTGTTTCATTTGAGTTTCGCTCAAAAGGCTTGCCCAGGTCATTCTTACAAAAACGGAGGATAAAGAGGTCTCCATCAAACGCTCACATGCAAGAGATGCCTACAGAGAGGCGGGAGGGCCTGGCTGCCAAAGCCACTCTCACATGTTGCACGGACAGGAGGAAACTCCTCAGAACAGCTGCTAAGTCACCCTTGGGACACAAACAGCAGCTGACTGGTAGTGCCACCTCCAGGTGGCTTCTCCCTGCCCAAATGGTACTAGCACCATTCCCACGGCCTCCTTATCAGCCCTAGGGAGTGAGTCCCAGAAGCTGTAGGGCCACACAGGGGCGACAACTCTCTAGGGCCAGGGATCCCTGCCCCTAACAAATGGTAACCCCCTCCCCACACTCCTCCCATCACTCCTGCTTCCTACCCCAAAAATTTTGAAAAGAAAAAGAAGAAAACTTGCCTAGCTTATAAATAAGTCAAGACTTTTCAATGGCTGCCCTGATTCTGCCAATCAACTTTTAAATATTAGAACAGAGGGGCAGCCAGGAGTGGAAAGGATTGATAATGTTCAGCTTATAATGTGCACAGCAGTCTAAGCATAATCACCACAGGCTGGAAACAACCCAGCGTCCATCACCAATGGAGAGAGAAACACAGTGTGGTCTACCCATGCAGTGGAATATGGCTCAGCAACAAACAGGAACAACTATCAATGTGCACAGTACCATGCAGGAATCCAGGGATGAGACTGACACGGCGGACCACAGGCCTCCTTCATATAACCTTCCGGAATAGGCAAAACCATGCTATGGGGATAGATATTAACGCAGCGGTTGCCTAAGGGGTGGGCTGACTGGAGAATTCACTAGGGTGAAGGAAATACCTGAATTTAGGGGGTGGTTGATGGGCATATATACAAGTCAAAACCTACTAAGCTATACACTTAACATCTGTCCATTTTACTATGTGGTCATTATGCCTCCACTTTAAAAAATCTGTGAAAGCTGGGTACAGTGGCTCACCCCGGTAATCCCAGCACTTTGGGAGGCCGAGGCGATGGATCACCTGGGGTCAGGAGTTCGAGACCAGCCTGACCAACATGGTGAAACCCCATCTCTACTAAAAATACAAAATTAGCCAGGTGTGGTGGTGCATGCCTGTAATCCCAGCTACCTGGGAGGCTGAGGCAGGAGAATCACTTGAACCTGGGATGCGGAGATTGCAGTGAGCCGAGATCACGCCACTGTACTCCACCCTGGGCGACAGAGTGAAACTCTATAAATAAATAAATAAATAAATAAATAAATAAATAAATAAAGAGCTGGGTGCGGTGGCTTATGCCTGTAATCCTAGCACTTTGGGAGGGCGGGTGGATCACAAGGTCAGGAGATCGAGACCAGCCTGGCCAACATGGTGAAATCCCATATCTACTAAAAATACAAAAATAAGCGGGGCATGGTGGTACCTGCCTGTAATCCCAGCTACTCAGGAGGCTGAGGCAGGAGAACCGCTTGAATCTGGGAGGCGGAGGTTGCAGCAAGCAGAGATCGTGCCACTGCACTCCAGCCTGGGCAACAGAGCAAGACTCCATCTCAAAAAAAAAAAATCTGTGAAATTATTTAAAATGGGTCCAAAGACAGGGCAGAAATATCTGATGGATTGCGAGGAGCATCAGTTTTTTGTTCCTCCAACAGCACAAGGTCAGGCAGCAGAATGGAGGAGACACAAGGGGTGTGGTCAATCCACCAATGGAATAACCGCAATGCCTGGATCAACCTCCAGGAGAGGGGGCATTTGATCGTATCCTCCCTTGTGCTTAGGAAATAGATCTCTAGGCCAAGAGCTCAGAAAAGAGATGTGAACGATTCCCACAGATGCTATGTCAAGGCCTGAGGTTCTTAGCAGGTGTGCTTTTGGGCTGCCTGTCAGTTCCAAACAGGAGTCTGACTGTCACTATATCAAAGGCAAGAAAAACAGCCCCAACCCATCCACACTGCTCCATAGAAACCTGGGCGGAGAACCCAGGCAACACGGGCGCTGGAAGCGGCTGCTGGGAGTGAAGGACCCATGCTGGAAGTCCCCTACCCAGAGGGGCAGTGTGTAGGGGCTGGGATTCAGGCTGCTGGGGTCCAAATCTCAGCTCCAGCAGGTGGCTTAGCTTAGCTATAAGCCACAGAGAAGCCAACTTCTCAGGGGGCTGTCAGAATTCAGCCATGGCATCTGTAAAACACTCAGCCCAGCCAACCTGCAGCAACGAACTCTTCCTCCCCTCCCTTCCCTCTCCCTTCCTCATCTCTTCCTCCTATTTCTCCCCACTTCCCCTCTCTTCCACCATCCCTGCTCCCCTTCCCCTCTCTGTCTCCCTTTTCCCCCTTTCCTTTCCCTCCTCCTCCCCTATGATGGGGACCCACACTCCCACCCCTGTTCCCAGCTACCCTCCTGCAGTGGTGGGACCTGCCCTTCCCTCTAGTACCTGCAGCCTTCTGTCACCACCTGGATTGTGAACACGGCAGCCAACTCCTACGGAAGTTCTGGCAGCTGCCCTCACTTGCACATCTGATTTACAACAGACAGACTGGACAGAAAGCCCACTTACTGCAGAAGTGACATGAGAACACACTCAGCCCATGCTCCAGAGATGCGACTGCCTCCCTTCTCCCTGAAGGGACCCTGGGCAGGTTGAAGTGTGTCCACCCTGCCCCTAACAAGATATGCTGGAATCCAAACCCCAGAACCTCAAAATGTGACCCTGTTTGGAAATAGGGTTTTTACAGAGATGATTAAGTTAAAGTAAGGTCTCTAGGGCGGGCCCTAATCCAAGGTGACTGGTGTCCTTACAAGGAGAGATGAGGACACAGACACACACAGAGGGAGGACCACGTGGGGACAGAGGGAGAAGACGCCATCTGCAAGCCAAGGAGAGAGAACTCAGGAGAAACTGACCCTGCCCACACCTGGACCTAGGACCTCCAACTTCCAAACCTGTAACAGAATACATTTCTGTGGTATTTGTTACACAGCCCAGCAAGCTAATACAGCGTGAGAATGAAGCCAGGGCAGAGGATGACCTAGAAGAGAACTAGAAAGAACTGGTGATTGCAGCCCGTCCTGTCTCTGGACTTCCAGAAATGTCATCTATACTTTTTTTTTTTGAGACGGAGTCTCAATCTGGAGTGCAATGGTGTGATATCGGCTCACTGCAATCTTTGCCTCCCGGGTTCGATTCTCCTGCCTCAGCCTCCCGGGTAGCTGGGATTACAGGTGCCCGCCACCACGTCCAGCTATTTTTTGTATTCTTAGTAGAGATGGTGTTTCACTATGTTGGTCAGGCTGGTCTCGGACTCCTGACCTCAGGTGACCCGCCCACCTTGGCCTCCCAAAGTGCTGGGATTACAGGCGTGAGCCACCGTGCCCAGGCCCTTCTGTATTTTTTTAAAGCCAGTTTGATGCAGGGTTTTCTGCTACTTGCAGCATCCTGACTGACCCCTCAAGCTTTCAAACCCTTCGCAGTCTTGTGCCATTCTCTCCTCCTAACTGAAATAAGTGTCTTCTCCCGCTCCTTCCCGTTACAGGGCGCACATCCCAGGGATTCCCAACTCACTCTCTTCCCTATCGCCATGCACCATGCACCGCTCTGCCAGGCTGATTATTTTGGCCCCGCCTCTGTCTCCTGGGACCACCTGTTCTCCAGGCACACTCACAGATCCATCCTCCCTGTCTCCTGCAGCTCCCAGCACAGTGCTGTGCACAAAGTATTGGCTCAATAAACATCTGAATGTTAACACACTGCTCAGGACATGCCTGGTGCAGTATTTTCCCCACATAATTTTGAACTATAAGACTAGACCACTGTGTTTGCTATACAGATTCAAACAGATCGCAAAAGAAAGGCTGCTGTGTGTCGTTGCTTCCCCGTACTCAAGGAGAAAATGCCTTCTGAAGACTTAAAAACTTCTTTTCAGTAAGATGATCCATACATCCTCAGTCTGTAAACTGCCTGGTAACCTTCTGCTGTCAAAGGTCATTTCAGCTTCGCAAAAACTGCTATTAAAAATGAGATTCATCATCAAAGTTGCCGTTGGCTTTCCTCACCACCCTCCCGTTGGTCACTTATCTAAGACTCTGCCCCAAAAGAACTATAGTTATAAACGATGAACAACAAGAAGGCAAATGAGAAATGAATTAAACAGTGAAACCATTTGCTTATACTTAAATCAAACACATTATCAGCAAACACATAAAACCAAAAAAAAACCCCAAAGCAAAACAAAACCACACACATCAAAATTCCCTCATAGTCTTGACAATATCCACTTTTGACAAGTTGTTTCTTATGGGACTTCCCAGAAAAATATTACAAATAACTCTTCTTTTAAAATGAAATAATAGCCCAGGCGCGGTGGCTCACGCCTGTAATCCCAGCACTTTGGGAGGCCGAGGTGGGCGGATCACGAGGTCACGAGATGGAGACCACCCTGGCTAACACAGTGAAACCCCATCTCTACTAAAAATACAACAAAAAAAAAAAAAATTAGTCAGGTGTGGTGGCGGGTGCCTGTAGTCCCAGGTACTCAGGAGGCTGAGGCGGGAGAATGGTGTGAACCCGGGAGGCGGAGCTTGCAGTGAGCTGAGATCGTGCCACTGCACTCCAGCCTGGGTGACAGAGCAAGACTCGGTCTCAAAAAAAAAAAAATAATAATAATAATTTTAAAAACCCACTCTGGAACTTACTAGATTTTTTTTTTTTTTTTGAGACAGAGTTTTGCTCTTGTTGCCCAGGCTGGAGTGCAGTGGCACCATCTCGGCTCACTGCAACCTCTGCCTCCCAGGTTCAAATGATTCTCCTGCCTCAGCCTCCCAAGTAGCTGGGACTACAGGCATGTGCCACCACACCCAGCTAATTTTTTCGTGAAGATTTTGATGACTCCAGAAAATAGAGTTCCAGAAACCGGTAAGCCCTGGACAGGCTCCTGTGGGAACCCATCACCTTCTTGCATTTCGCTCCCTCTGGCCAGATGGGCTCCAATCGAACATCTTTGTTGCCTGCTTGAAAGTAGCTCTGAGAGTCAGACATGGGCCCCTGCCAGGACACCCAGCTAAGTCTCCCCTGCCACCACCATTGACAGCCATGTGCTAGAGGCACCAAGAACATCAAGAACACTCCAAAAGGAAGACAACGCTACCAAGTCCAGGGCCAAGAGAGTGAGACAAGGCAGACAGTGCTGCGATCATGTAAGCAGGACCCATCCTGCTGGGGAAGGGGTCACTCTGGATACCCAAGGGGGCCCCGGCCAGCAGTCCAGCTAATACCTAGCACACTCACTTTCAGAGCCGGCAAAGCCACGAGGTGCCTGCCTTGGCACAGGTAGCAGATGTTTTGCTGGGACTAGATGATCCATCAGGCTTGCTGCCTGGGCCCCTGGAGGGAACCAGCCTGATCTATTACTCAGCAAACGTAAACAGTGCTTACGTTCAGCTCCCGCCTCCCGCGCTTGGTGTCTGTGTCCCACGGGAGAGCTCCAGTTTCCTGCTACTGACAACACTATAAAACCACCGTAATAGGAATTAATTATGGAAAAGGCTAGTTTGAATTAGAGACATTTTGAAAATAAGTACCTTTTACTTCCAAACAAACGTTTCCTTTTCTAGTAATTAACCGTTATTCTAAGTAGAGGTTCAAAGGACCTACTTCAAGGAGTGACTTGGTCATTAGCAACATTCATTTCTGTATAAATATACTATGGCCCTTTTCCCAAACATGCTTTCCTAGGTGGGCTAAACGTGCCTGCTGCCTGCTGAGCTTTGTTTATCCCATAACGAGCTCAGCAAACCCTTTCTTCACAGAGGGCAGGGAACCGTGGCTGCCTCGTGGGAATTCCCAGCAGGATGAAACACCCTCAGCCTGAACACCCGTGTGCCCCGTACTGTGGGTTAAAGAGCAGAGGTCCCACTGTCCCACCCCACAGGCTTGGCCATCTGTTGGGTGTGGTCAGGAAATACAATGAATGTTTTTATTAGTCTAGACCAGGGTTTCTCAAACTTGCCGTATTTGGGGCCGGATCTGGGGCCGGATCATCCTTTGTGATGTGGACAGTCCTGTACCCTGTAGGATGTTTAGCAGCACCCCTGCCTCTACCCACCAGGCGCCAGTAGCACCCTCCCCCCATGCCCCCAAAGGTGTGACAACAACAACAAAAATGTCTCCAGACATTGCCGAATGTCCTCTAGGAGCAAAATCATACCCCGTGGAAAGTGTCCAGAGAACTTCTTTTAAACGATGGATGCTGGGGTCCTACAGGCATTTCTGAAAGTTCCCCAGGGTGACTCTAAGTGCACCGGAGCCACTGCAGCCCTGGACGAAGATGGGCCCGTTCCACGTGAAGAAAAGGCTCTGTGACCTACCTAAAGTTCTGAACAGCAGTGGTTTAAAGACATAATCGACTCCAGAGCCCAGTATGATCCGCCCAAGTTTGATTAGTTGCCATTTCAGATAAGCTACATAACTCTTCTTAATCTTCAATAGCTCACTGAAATGTGACTTTAGGTTTGAGCCAACTTATGAATCTGTCCTCTTTTATTCTTGTCATCTTAGAATTAAGCCATCCAACCTCACTCAAACGAGAGCAAAACCCTTTCGCCACCTCCTTACTGGCACCATGCAGGAAGTGTTTATAGAGTACGGGCTAGGCCCAGGGGCTGAGGGCCAGGACAGCAGGGGTGGGAAATGGGAAGGGAGGAAGAGGGAGCCAAGAAGGTCTGAAGGAGGCAACAGGATGGAGGGGTGGACTCTGGGCTGAAAGAAGAGCATGGGGGAACACAGCATTGTTTGGGAAATAAACAAATCGGTAGGTGGAGCTCTGAGGTCCCTGTGGGGATGATGGGGATGGAGGCAGGAGAGGCAGGCAGAGACCTTGAAACCCACCACCCAGGCCCAACTTCATCTTAAAGGTCATGGAGAGCCATGGAGGACTTGAAGCAAGGGAGTGATAAACAGCCACTCAGCTAGCGTCCAAGGACCAAAACACTGGGATTTAGGGAAAAGGCACAGATAAGATCAGGTACCACAAGAGAGGGCCAGTCCAGCAGGTTGGGGAATGCACAGGCCTAGGGCTTCAGGGAACTATCCCAGGTGCAGATACAGATCAGAGCTGCCCTGCTCAGGGTCCATGCTGGAGCTCTGCTGTCATGAGCTTCACCATCCCCTCAAAGCTCCAGCGTTGAAGCTGTAACCCCCAGGACCTCAGAATGTGACTGTGTTTCAAGAGTGGGCTTTTAAAGAGGGTAGTAAGGTCAAATGCAGCTATTAGGGTGGGCCCTGATCCAATTCGACTGGGGTCCCTATAAGAAGAGGAGATGAGTGGCCGGGCACGGTGGCTCATGCCTGTAATCCCAGCACTTTGGGAGGCCGAGGCGGGTGGATCATGAGGTCAGGAGTTCGAGGCCAGCCTGGCCAAGATGGTGAAACCCCATCTCTACTAAAAAATACAAAAATTAGCTGGGCGTGGTGGCGGGCGCCTGTAATCCCAGCTACTCGGGAGGCTGAGGCAGGAGAATAGTTTGAACCCAGGATGTGGAGGTTGCAGTGAGCTGAGATCATACCACTGCACTCTAGCCTGGGCAACACAGCAAGACTCCGTCTCAAAAAAAAAAAAAAGGAGAAGATGAGGACGCAGACACACACAGAGGGAAGACTGTGTGAGGACAGAGAAGACAGCCATGTACGAGCCAAGGAGAGAGGCCTCAGGAGAAACCAATCCTGCTGAACCTTGGTCTTGGACTTCCAGCCTCCAGAACTGTAAGGAAATACATCTCTGCAGTTGAAGCTGCCCGTCTGTGGTATTCTGCAGCCCTAGAAACTCACCCAGGGAGGTCAACTGAAATCCCTGAGCAGTTGTGTGGCGTCCGGCATCAGGCAAGCCTGACAGCCCGTGTAGTGGAGAGACCACATGGTGCTGGGCTGGGGCCTGTAGCAGGCAGGAGCACTGGGCACTGGGCAGAGAAGGTGCTTGGCAGGAGCTCAGACATGTCGAGAGGGAGAGGGCTGTGGCCCCCAGGTAGGACCATGGCCGTGTTTTGTGATGGGGGCTCGTTCAGGTGGTTTTCAAGAGGCATTGAGTAACATGGGTGTGTCCTGGAGGTACAGCGCCTCAGGGGCTGGCTTGAGGGGCTGTGGACAGACCCTTTGGGTGGACACGAGCCCTTCTCTCCTGGATCTCTCCCATCAAGTCCTAAAATCTCGTTCTTCCATCATTTCCTTACTTACAAAGTTCAGGAGACTCATTGTCTACTGGGGGAAAAAAATCAAGCTACGCCGAAGGCTGACTCTATGGCTTTGTAGGGGGGCCTCGCAGGGTCAGGACCCATGCCCTCCTCTAGGCCACGTCCTCTCTGCACTCTGCACATGTCCCTTCCCCACCTTCATCAGCTCCTCACAGAAGAGGTCCTCTCTCAATCCTTTCAACTGCTCAAACCCAAGCCCTCCTTGGGGATAGCTCAGATGCCACAGCCCCCTGGGCTTCCCTGCCCACTGACGGAAGCGACTCCTCTGTGCCCCTGCACCTTGTCCTGTTCTTGGGCCAAGGCACCTCACAGTGCACTGCACCTGCCCTCCTGGGATGTGCTCGGTTCACCCCCCACCCTCAGCTCCCATTCCCTGCCCCGCATGCCAGGGATATTCAATTCCCCAACCGTCTCCAGCTACACGAGGAGCTCCCTTCTCCAGGGCAGACACGATCTACCCATCTGTGACACCAGCCCAGGGCACATGTTCTGAGAGGAAGACAGGAACACCACGCAAGCGGCTGCAGCACTGCCTCTGAAGGGGAGGGCAGGGGAGGGATGGAGGGATTGTCCGGAACTGTCTTCAAGAAGGAGGGCATCACCCAAGTTCCCAGCCGCACATGCACCATAGCCAAGGGGTAGAGGCGACCCAAGTGTCCGCCGATGGGTGAACAAACAAACAGAATGTGGTACAGGCACACAATGGCGTATTCCTCAGTCTAAGGCAGGCAGGAAACGCTCACACACGCTACCACACGGATGAGCCTTGAAGACATCACACTGAGCGACATGAGCCAGTCACAAAAGGACAAATGCTCTATTTATATGAGGTACCCGGAGTAAGCAAATTCAAAGAGGCAGAAGGTAGCGTGGGGTTGCCAGCGGAGGGGAATGGGGAGCTGGGGTTTCATGGGGACAGTTTCAGTTTGGGAAGATGGAATTGTTCTGGAGATGGATGATGGTGCCAGCTGCACAACAATGAGGATGCACCTAAAGCCACAGAACTGTACACTGAAAAATGGCTAAAATAGTACATTTTATAATTTATAGTTTTACCACAATTACAAATAAAGACAATTTTTAAAAAGAGTAGGACAAAGACTATCCGCTTACTGCAGACGCTAAAGTATATCCATCTGAGAACAGTGGAGTTCCTCAACACATAGCAATCAAGGGCGCCCAATTTGTAAAGCATCTTGTAAACACGCGCAAAAGGCAGCATTTCGTCTAATCTGGGAGGAAACACTCCATAGTGCAAATTATGATGCTAAGTACATAACCCGTCCATAATACAATATGACCGCTGGGATGCTTGTGGTTGTTTTAAGCCAGCACTATCTCCTTTGCACCTATTTTTAAAATGATGCTAAGAAATAAAGCACGACTGTTAGCTAGTTGAATTAAATTACATAAAGGACTGACCCTCCTCCCCACTTTATTTAAAAAAAAAAAACACCTGATAAACACTTAACTAGCATTCTTATGACTTAACATCCTTAACCACACATCTCTGTGACTCAGCTCTTTGGTTCTCTGTTAAGTAAAGCAACTGTCTCAACTTTGAGAGAGCGGCATTTTCAAATGGAAGACTGCTCCCTGGCTCCTTCATGCCATTGCACACCTTGAGCTAACCAAACATCCCAAACAAAATTGCTCAGGGCTTTGTAAAGCTGTTCCCTGGGAAAAGTAGGCCCTCAAAAAGTGTGTTTTGCTTTTTACCAAAAGAAATCTAGAAAAAGATATGAAATACAATGGAGGAGAGGCAGAGAAGTTACTGAGAAACAAGGAAGACAGACTGGGAAGGGCTTGGGGAAGACAGACTGGGAAAGGCTTGGGGAAACCCTTGCCTAGCTCTGCAGTGGTGACAACACACTTTGTCAACAAGGGACTCTGCATTTTTATTTTCCACGGGGACCTGCGAATTATGTAGCTGGCCCTGACTAGAAGAAATGTTTGGAAAGCAGGAGACTGGCCCTGTGTGAAGGCAGGGGTGGGAGTGACAATTGGCAACACTGTGTTGGTGACTGTCCAACGGCTCCTTCCAAGATCCCTGGGTGATCTGGAGCTAATATCTAAGGCCATGTTTAATTATTCCTAGAAGAGAAGCCTCAGGAGGTATGTTCCTGCTAATTCCACACTCAGCTCAAGTAGCCAGCAGGTGAGTTACATCCTGAGTCTCTGGGAGGGAAAAGAATACTTTGTTTAAAGCATTTAGTGGTTAAATCATCAATACTCAATTACCCTCAATTAATTGCCAGAAACATCTGCCTATAACCCCTTCCACCCCAGCTTGAAGAACAGCCGGAACCATATCCTGTCACACCGTTTGAAGGAGTCCCCAGCCCTGCGTAACCTCACTCCCTGCTCCAAAACCTCCTTTTCCTCACCCGAATCCATGCTGGGAATCAGATTTGCACCCAGGAAGCTGGAGTTGGACAGAGAGATGCTGACCTCTGTGTTGGCCGTTGCTTGACCAGGGATCACATGAGCAAAAGCATCAGGCGAAGCCAGTTTGAAGTGGGACCTGAGCTCACTTCTGGAGAATGGGATGAGAAGATATAGCTTCTGAGTGTCCTAAAAGACACTCCCCACCCCACTTTGTGATCTCAGATCCCACCTTCCACCTGCTGCCCTGCATCTTTCCAAGAAATTCCTTTTATATTTTGTTAACGTAATTTAAATTTGTTTTAGTTACTTGTAGCCAAAAGAGACCGAAGAGAGGTCTGACAGGATACCATACCATGCAGATGCCATGGGTGGGCGCGTGCTGGCGGTATCCTCTCACAGCAATGGTTTATTTTAGAGGAATCCACTTCATGCACTCAACAGCCCCTGCCCTTTCCCAGACAAATAGGTCCCTGTCAATCTCTAAATCACTTGTGTGGAGGGAGATCTGCTCATCAATAGTGACACAAAGAACAAAACAACTAAACCCCAGCCTGCAGAAGATTAAGGTTTCTACAATACTGAGGTCAAAGTCCATGGCGTCCCATAAAATCTCAGCTGCAAGTGGGAAGGGGCCCCAGCCCTTTCTCCAGTTTTCAACTTGCCCCTACGTTTGCTCTCTGAGCTCTGCTGCTATGAGCTCAAAGTCTCTCAAATTCCATTCTCTCTGAGCCATATGTTCACGCAGCACACCCAAGCCAGGCTTTCAAACACATGCAGCTCATCTTCCACTCAATGGCATAAACTCAGATTTCTGGCCTGAGAACTCCAGGAGGCAGTGAAGCGCCAGGCAGAGCCCCACTCTCCCGGCCTTGGCTAACCAGGCCTTGGCCACCCAGGAAGGTCCCCTGGCTTTCTGATCCCGGCCTCTCTCTGAGCCCTGTGGCCCGGTGACCTGTTTTGTTTTCAGGTTGGAACTTAAACACATAAACCCTGTAGAGGGTGCTTTTTGGTGGGGCTCCTCCCAGCACCCTGGATGCAGGCTTCCTGTCTGAAGGGCATACCTGGCTCCGAACGTCATCGGTTTCTGGGTGAAGGCGGCAGACACCTGGCAGTGCCCAAGGAATAAATCGCCCTTCCAGGTGTGGGCTTCAGCTCCTCCCCCCTCAAAGTGCTCCTCAGACGACTCATCCCGGTCGTCCTCACCCCACCAAGGGGAGGAAGGAAGGCACCTGAGGCTTCCAGGGTGGGGGCTGTTTGCCAGGCACGTGGGGGTGGGGCACGCTTCCCAGTGTTCTGCGTCTGTCCTCACAATGGCCCTCAAGGTCAGGCAGCACTGACCGTGTTCTACCATTGAGGAAACAGGTGCAGTAATGCTCCAGGAGAGAGACCCATGACAAGTGGCAGAGTTGGGGCTGCAAGCCAGGCCTGCCACTCTTGCCCCCCCTTTTTTTTTTTTGAGACAGAGTCTCACTGTGTCCCCCAGGCTGGAGTGCAATGGCGCCATCTCGGCTCACTGCAACTTCCGCCTCCCAGGTTCAAGCGATTGTCCTGAGTAGCTGGGATTACAGGCACTCACCACCATACCCAGCTAATTTTTGTATTTTTAGTAGAGACAGGGTTTCACCATGTTGGCCAGCTGGTCTCAAAACTCCTAACCTCAGGGGATCCACCTGCCTCGGCCTCCCGAAGTGCTGGGATTACAGGCATAAGCCACTGTGCCCGGCCACTCTTGCCCTTTTCATGACATCAAGTTCAGATGAGTTCAGACATTTATGGTGTTAACCTCATAAAGTCAAAGAGCTTCAAGCGGGGAGAGAGACGGGCATCCTTCCAACCAGGGTCCAGTGAGGGCTTGGATAAGGGGACAGCTGGTTGCCGTCCTTCAGATGGAGACTGAGCTGACCTGAGGGATGAGCAGGAACCAAGGGGCTGAAGGAAGGAGGGAAGGGGCTCGAGCAAGTGGAATAGCATGAGCAAGGCACAAGGCAGTGAGAGAGACCGGGCTGGGAACTATTAATATATACAAGATGCCCCCTACAACAAGGAGGGGTGGCAGGGGAGGAGAGGAAAGACATGTGGGGCTCAGGGCTGAGGGCACCCTTGATGGGTGCTGCAGTGATGGGGAGCCATGGAAGGCTTCAAGCAGGGAAGTGATGTGGGCAGGTTTCCATCTTATTTTCTGTCTCTCGGGCCTGTGGTGTTAAAAGCAGCAAGACAAGATGGGGGCCTGGCTAGCCGGGACTAAGAAGACAGAGAGTAGAGAAATCTGCCCAGAGAGGTGTTCTGCGGAAGTCCACCCATGCAAAGCCACAGCAGAACTGTCCAGGAACCCAAATATACAGCAACCACCATTCTCAAGCACAACAGGAGGGTCACCTCTGAAAGGCCAGCGCCAGGGAGAAGTCACAAAGGTGGGAGCCCCTGCCAGCCCTTCCCAGCCCCTCTCCCATGGTAAGGGCCACTCTGGGGCAGAGGATAAGGAGAACTGAATTCAAACCCTAATAGGTTGGTGGCTTCGGACAAGCCAATGGCCCTCCAGCTCAGCCTTCTCATCTAAACTGAAGGCTTGGACTAGATAATCATATTAAACATGGCCACGCCCAGGACAATCTTTTACCTAGACTAAGCAATTAGCAAAGGCAAAGCCAGCTGAATTTGAAGGCAAATTCTAGCCCTATGGTTTCACATATCTGGGTCTTTCAGCTGTGTGGAAACTTAATTAGCATCCTCCCTTGTTGAGTAGGAGGGCCAGAGAAAATGGCGGAACACGCCAAAGGCCCCGAGTTTTCTATCGACAGCCCTGGGAACAGGCTCAGGCCCCCTTGTCTGGCCTCTGAGCTTGCAGTAGGACTTCCCACTATTCATCCCCAGAACCCCTGCGCAGGCCAGCATGTCTGCTTCCCAAACAGGCCCAGTTTCCTCCAGAACCTCTGGTCAGGCTGCCTGTCCCTGTCAAAAGCTCTCCTCCCTCCCCTCTGCCTATGGGTGGCTGCAGAGCCCCAAGTCTCCATCGTACGTGCCGTGTTTGGGCCCAGGCCCTCGTCTCACTCCACATGCCCTCCATTGAAGCCCTCCATTCCCAAGGCCTCACCTCAGCTGGCTAAGGGCATCTCCCTGGTATCTCCCGAGAGTGTCTGCCTCCCCGTCAGCCCTGGGGGAGTTATCAGCATCTTCTACAGGCCTCGCTGGCTTTCTCCTGTGCACTCAGCACAGGCTCCCCTCCCCACCACGCGAGATCTCACTGCAGCCAGAGAGGTCTTTTCAAAAATACGAATTCTGACTGCATCATATCCCTTATCCCACTTAATACTCTTTAATGGTTTTCCTTTGCTCTAAAATTAGAGGAAAAGTTCTTAGCACGGTTTATAAGCCATCGCCACCCCCCATTCCCATATCAATTGCTATCAATTCCAGGCCCTACACACCACAGGGCCTTTGCAAGTGCCATTTGCTGTCTCTGGAAAACACACACATCTCTCCTCTTTTGCCTCTCTCTCTACCTCCTACTCAAACCTCAGCTCTCATCTCAGATGTCACTTTCTTACACAGACCAGTCTGTCTAGGTCAGGGTTTTGTTGTTGTTGTTCTAGTCTCTCAATTCCCTTTCTTTCTACACGCTTAACTCAGTTTGTAATGAAAAGATTATTACTTGATCAGTTTGGGTGTGCCTTCCCCAGAAGTCTCTAAGCTCTATGGAAGCTGAGCTGTCTACTTTCACATATTGTATCCCCAACACATAGCACAATGCTCAGCTCAGAACAGGCACTCAAATCTGTGAAAAGGAGGAGAGAGGAAAGAAACTTTCTTTCTCTTTTTTTTTTTTTTTTTGTCTGAGACAGAGTCTTGCTCTGTTGCCCAGGCTGGAGTGCAGTGGTGCAATCTTGGCTCACTGCAAGCTCCGCCTCCCGGGTTCACGCCATTCTCCTGCCTCAGCCTCCCAAGTAGCTGGGACTACAGGTGCCCACCACCACACCTGGATAATTATTTGTATTTTTAGTAGAGATGGGGTTTCACTGTGTTAGTATGGTCTCCATCTCCTGACCTCATGATCCACCCACCTCGGCCTCCCAAAGTGCTGGGATTACAGGCATGAGCTACCGTGCCTGGCCTTTCTTTTTTTTTTTTTTTTTTTTTTTTTTGAGATAGATGGAGTCTCACTCTTTTTCCCAGACTGGAGTGCAATGGCGCAATCTTGGCTCACGGCAACCTCTGCCTCCTGGGTTCAAGCGATTCTCCTGCCTCAGCCTCCTGACTAGCTGGGATTACAGGCACCCACCACCATGCCCAGCTAATTTTTGTATATTTAGTAGAGGTGGGGTTTCACCATGTTGGTCAGGCTGGTCTGAAACTCCTGACCTCAGGTGATCCACCTACCTCGGCCTCCCAAAGTGCTGGGATTACAGGCATGAGCCACTGCACCCGGCCAAAAAAAATTTTTTGTCAAGTGGCCCAGGGTCACACTCATTAGGGTGATAAATGTTTAACAACCGGCTCTATGAAGAAAAAAAAACCCTGATCTACACTGTTTGCCAATTCCTATGGTGTAAATGCTCCCACCATGGTGAATTTCAAGCTGCCAGCATGACATTACTGAATGTGAAGTTGGATAGACACATGCAATGGGCTCAGAGTCAATAGAAGCCAAGCTGGCTCCCACACACCACCAGTTTGTGGCAACCTCAGGACAAAGATTCAGAAAGTCCACCATGTTTTTTTGTTTTTTGTTTTTTGAGACGGAGTCTGGCTCTGTCCCCCAGGCTGGAGTGCAGTGTTGTGATCTCCGCTCACTGCAAGCTCTGCCTCCCGAGTTCACGCCATTCTCCTGCCTCAGCCTCCCGAGTAGCTGGGACTACAGGCACCCGCCACCACGCCCTGCTAATTTTTTTGTATTTTTAGTAGAGACAGGGTTTCACCACGTTGGCCAGGATGGTCTTGAACTCCTGACCTCGTGATCCGCCCACCTCGGCCTCCCAAAGTGCTGGGATTAGAGGCGTGAGCCACCGCGCCCGGCCCCCACCATGTTTTTAAATGACACCAACTTTCGACTCAATCCTACCTTGGACTAAAGGCCAAAGTAAAGGCACCTGCAAAAAATGTTACTACAGAGAGGCAGAGGAAGATGAAGAGGGAGAGGGAGAGATCTGCAGATGGTTCAGAACGGGAAGATGAAGAAGGAAAGGGAGACCTGTGACCTGGGAAGACAGCTATCTCCCAAACGGAGGTGGAAAGGCTGCTTAACAGCCGGCTAGCCTCTAATCCTTACATTAATAAGGGCCACTGCCAAACTAAATGTTTAGGACGTTGTTACAAGCAAGTCAACCTCTGCATGAAATGCTGGTTATATCCTCTGACCTTTCTAGCAATTTATCCTAATAGCTCAGAAAAGCAAAACAGGTATCTCCAACCCCAAAATAAAGAAGTTATAAGATCATAAAAATGTTAGAAGAAAACATAGGATTTCCCCCCAGTCTTCCAGGAATCTTCCAAGCCTTAAAGCTAACATAAGAAATCATAAAAAAGAAGATTAATTCATACAACTCTAACCAAACCATACGTTTCTACATAACAAAAATATCATGTACAAAATTTAAAAAACCAAACGGCAAACTCGAGGAAAATGGTTACAAGTCACCCAGAAGGGTTAATTTACATCATACATAAAGTGTACCTATAAATACATAAGAAAATAATGCTTCTCACAGCATATACACACACATAAAGGCAAAGGAAATGAAGAGACTGTTCAAAGAACAGGAAATATGGATGGCTCAAAAACTTTCAAAAAGATGTTTAACTTCCTTCATAACAAGAGAAATGCAAGTCACAACCACCACCAAATACAATTTTTTGCACATCAAACTAGAAAATATGTAAAGATTTGATAATCCCCTGGGTCAGGGAGGGTGTAGGGAACAGAACCACACATATTATTAGTATAATTGTGCATAGCTAACATTTCTACAGAAAACACTCTGACAGTATCTATTAACATAAAAATGCAGCCTACTTTCACCCTCCCACTTCTAAAAATTTCTTACACGTGTGCAAATGTCTGTGCATGCCAAGATTTCGTGATATATTGTGAATATAACAGCAAAGACTAGAGACAAACTTAATGCTTCCTTGGTAAGTGATTAGTTAAATAAATGGCAGTCCAGTCTGACAATGGAATACTATGCAGACATAAAAAAGAATGAGTATCTCTATGTACTGATGTATTCATCTCCAGCATAAGTGAAAAAACAGTGTTTAGGATACGCTAGTGTTTCTGAGACAAAATATGTAAATGAAAGTAGAACATTTCTGGAAGGGGATGTGAGAAACTGGTAACCATGGTTGCTTCTGAAGAGGGAAACTGGGGGCAGAGACAGAAAGAAATGTTACTTTTATGCTATGCTTTCTGTACGATGTACATGTATTACCTACTATAGTCAATTTTTAAAAATAGATATGCATGAAGATATCCACTGTTGTTGCATATACTAGACAAAAGCCACCACTGGGATGACCTCATGGTAGTCAGTTCAGTATTTTATTATTATTTTTTGAGACGGAGTCTCGTTGTGTTGCTCAGGCTGGAGTGCAGTGGAGTGATCTCGGCTCACCGCAACCTCCGCCTCCCAGGTTCAAGCAATTCTCCTACCTCAGCCTCCCGAGTAGCTGGGAATACAGACGTGCACCACCATGCCCGGCTAATTTTTGTATTTTTAGTAGAGACAGGGTTTCACTATGTTGGCCAGGCTGGTCTGGAACTCCTGACCTCGTGATCCGCCCGCCTCGGCCTCCCAAAGTGCTGGCATTACAGGCGTGAGCCACTGTGCCCGGCCATCAGTTCGGTATTAGGAAAAGAATTTAAGAACTTTTAATAAATCAGCAAAAATATCATGCATTTAAAATGTTTCAGAAGAACTGGACAAATTATTTTGATGAGGTGTCAAGAAAATAGTAGATTCCATTAAATAAACACTTTGATTAGAACTGTGAAAACAAGTTTGTGTGTAAGGCATTTCAAAAGTGAAAACTAGTCATCATATGATAACTAGGATCATGGAATTGTGGGCTATTTTTAAAAGTGTTACTGTTGCAATGATATAATTATTTCTAGTCTTAATTAAATTGTACTTAAAGTCACTTTAAATAACTTCTACTCTTTAGCCCTAGAAAAAGGATACAAACTACTTCCCAGGATATTTAAGCAACTTTCAAGATAAAGGTCAGAAATCTTTGCAAATTCATGAGAACAGAGGAAATGCTACCAGAAGATTGGAGCTGGACAAACATCCTACATTTCAAATACAGAAAAAAATGGGGCAAGTTCAGCTGGCATTGATTATTGGCAAAAATTCTAGAGATTACTCAAGAAAGTGCTGAGTATTAGAAACCAACAGATTCAGTCAGAACAATGCAGGATACACTGTGCAAATTATTATTATTTTTTGAGACAGGGTCTCACTCTGTCGCCCAGACTGGAGTGCAGTGGCGCGATCTCGCTCACTGCAACCTCTCACTCCCAGGCTCGAGCGACTCTCCTGCCTCAGCCTCCCTAGTAGCTGGGATTAGAGGCGTGCGCCACCACGCCCAGCTAATTTTTCTATTTTTAGTAGACATGAGGGTTCACCATGTTGGCCAGGCTGGTCTCAAACTCCTAATCTCAAATGATCCACCCACCTAGGCCTCCCAAAGTGCTGGGATTACAGGCGTGAGCCACTGCACCCAGCCTGTGCAAATCATTAAGCGCAATATTTGCAAGTCCATGGAGTCTTTGTTTTTTTGTTTTGTTTTGTTTTAACTTTGTTGACTAAGATCTCAGAAGTATCTGAGAACTTGGGCTGCGCAGGGAATGCTGGTGTGGGAGAAGCCAGCCAATTGAGCTGAACTGCAGACCTGTTTGTCCTTAGCTCTCCAAAACTTGCTGTCTATGTGACTTGGAAGGAATTTGATTCTTTTCTGCAAGGCACTGACAATACCTTACAATAGAGCTGGGAGATAAAATGCAGAGCTTGTGAAAGTCATCAGAAAGTTGAACACAGATGGTCCCCGGCTTAAAACGGTTCAACTTGATGATTTTTCGACTTGATGATGGTGTGAACACGATACACATTCAGTAGAAACTGTATCGATAAGGGCTGCTTTATTCACCAGAAGTGAAAAACACAATGGTTATGCGAGTATCTGAAGTACACAACCATTCTCTTTTTCACTTTCAGTACGGTATTCCGTAAGTCACACGAGATATTCAACACATTATAAAACAGACTTTGTGTGAGATGATTCTGCCCAACTGTGGGCTAATGTGAGTGTTCTCAGCACATCTGAGGTAGGCTGGGCTAAGCCAGCATATTCAGTAGGTTAGGTGTATTAAATGTATTTTCCACTTTCAATATTTCCAACTGATGAGGGGTTTATCTGGACACGACACAGCACCATCCGAAGCAGAGGAGCATCTGTACCAGGTTCTTGTACAGAACACATGGCACACTCAACTGTGTGTTCACTGACTTAAAATCCATGATTGGCACCTGCTATTAGTCTGGCTGGTGGCTCACACCTATAATCCTAACACTTTGGGAGGCCGAGGCAGAAGGACTGCTTGAGGCCAGGAGTTCAACACCAGCCTGGGCAATATAGCAAGACCCCCCTCTCTTCAAAAAAATAAAAATAAAAATGAGCCAGGTGTGGTGGTGCATGCCTGTAGTCCCAGCTACTCAGGAGGCTGAGGCAGAAAGATCACTTAAGCCTGGGAGGTGGGAGGCTTCAGAGAGCTGTGATCGTACCACTGGACTCCAGCCTGGGCAACAGAGCCAGACGCTGTCTAAAAAAAAAAAAAAAAAAAAAAGACTAGAGACTGGCCTTGGGTTATTATTCTTAATCAAAGAAAATAATGTATATGAAATGTTTTATAAACTATAAAGGGCTGCACAAAAGAAAGTGACATTAGTGTTGTCATTATTGTGAAGGCATTGCAGATTCTGCGATGCAAATTCTGGTACCGATAACAAATACAAAGGCCAAGGCAAAAAATAAAAATAAAAAGATCCTAATGGGAGAGATCTAGAAACTCAAAATTATTAAGATGAAACCTAAGTCATGGTCATGCTACATGAGCCTAAAACTGAGAAAATCCTGATTCCATCCACCACTCCCAGGAACACAACGTTGAGGGGGTTGGTGATCATGGTCTGGAAGCAGAAGTATGTCATGTCTAGTTTAAGCCTAATGCATCAACTCTAGGTTGCAGTAGGGGAAGGACAGTATCCATCAATCCCCTCTTTGGGTTAGAACACACAGGGCCTGGCTGGGTTGGATTCTGGGTACCATGCTTAAGAGACACACATGCCAACCAGAGCGATAAGTATGGCAAATTTTTGCACGTATGGAATAGCTTAAGTACTGTAGATTTTTCAGCCAGGAAAGAAGCTATTGAAAACACATTTTATTTAAGAAATAATTTTTAAAAAAAATTATTCTGAGGAGCAAGTGGCACAAATAGGCATGAGTTAACCTGAGTTTTATTTACCAAAGTGTGCCTTCCTGCAAGGAAGAGCAACTACGGGATGGACTAGCTGCCTTGTTAACAAAGCACTCCCTTCCCATCGATGGAAGTGTTCAAACTAGGATGGATAACTTCATGTCAGAGATATCATGCAGAAGGCGAGAGAGGCTGGTCAGCCCTAAGATCCCTTTTAACTACAATAACCTGGGATTCTAACTGGCTTGACAGTTTCACGTGTGTAGGTAGGTGCTAGGATACCAGCAGCCACATGAGAAAGAGGTCCAGAACTGTGCCTGGTAGCTCTTCTGTCTTCCTCTCCCTATCTGACACCCAGGGACAGAATAGTGCATATATTGTAGGGCACGCACACGCTAAAGGATACATACTAAATACAGGATACATGCTGAAGACAGCATGAGGCTTATTTGCAAGGGAAAGATCATGGAACAGAGCAGGAAAGAGGCACAAAAGGCAGCTTCTCAAACCCTGAGCTTTTATCCACTAAGAGAAGGCAAAGGCTCCTTCCACTTTCTGCTTCTACTTGGGATGTGGGCTGACAAGCACCTGACCCCTGGAACTCCTGCACTCACCATAGTGTACATCCCACATTAGTGCATCTGATACAGTATTCAACATACACAGCAGCACAGGAAAAGTCTGCCTTCCAACATGCCAAAATGTGCTTGAAAAGCTCTTTGAAGCATTTGTTATGTGCTTGAAACACACAGAACACTGGGAAGGCAGTCCTTTATTTAGATCTTTTTTGTCTGTGAAAATCAATATGTCCTTTCTAGGCTTTACTGTATAAGAAAATGTGTGTCTAATTATTGTTCCCAGGTTTCCCCTCTCAGTCTGGCCCAGTAACTGCAATGTGTCATCAAGCGTCACCCAAAACATGCCACACACATGAGTGCTGTCTGTGACCCTCTCGAATGCTAATTTAGAAAAACTGCCCAGCTCTCCAATATGCCTCCATAGTCTGCTTTTAAGAACTATTTTTGTTCTCTCCTCCCACCATGCATGGCTGAGTGTGAATAGCTGTTTCCTGGGTCCTCACTGCCAAGGTAATGGCACTCTATCCCATCTCGTCACTTTCAAGTTCACCTCTACTTTGACCCCAGGACACAGCGCTCTTCACACATACTCACTTTGATCCATTATTCTCCCTCTGCTCTAGAAAGACACTTGAAATACTTAACAATGTTGCCAAATCCTCAGTCTGTCAGACATACACAGTGATTTAAATAGTCATTGTTCTTAATTTTTCTGTGCTGCTAAACCAACAAAGAAATATTGCCCTCCGTGAAGGGAAAACAGTCACAGAAACACCTTTAGAAAGCAGGGGGTAGGAGGTGGGTGGGATCAAGGTGAACCCAGCTAGAAGGACCTTCCCCATTACCTTGCAGGGCAGCAGGGGCAGCTCAGTCAGACAGTTCCCACAGGACAGAGCATTTCTGGCCAGGTTGGTACAAGATTAAAACAATGATTATGATGATGTAAGAGTTTATCTTACACATCCATGAGCTACAACTGTTAACCAATGCACACGGGGGGAGGAGGTTACATGCACATTGACTATTTAAAACTGTCCAATTTCATACATTTCGACAAAGCATTTAAAACTCTGCCAGAACAGCCCAGAATGGGTAGGGGGTGGGGTGGAGGAGAGTCTGTATTTACTTTAAAATGTGAATTAATTAGTTTAGACACAAGGAGCAAAACTACAAATGTCTTGATATCTCTTATAGGTTAAGAATAAAATTATAGCTGTCTAGGGGCATTGAGTGTCCACCATTGCCCACTCTGTTTAGGCCTTCACACTTGTCTCACAACTCCCTTCTGCTACATTTCACACCACGCAATACCTCTGCAAGGGAGCTTTAGCTACAGGACTCAGAGGACAAGGTGCATGTTTCAGCTAAAGCACACCCCCGTTCTCAGTGCCTCAGCCCAAAGCAGCTGCTGTGTAAGAGCGGTGACGGCCGGGGGACACCCAAATGACATATTCTCCGCGTCCTTCCTATACTGTAGTGATGTTTACTGAAGTGCTGAGAAAACATGGGAGGAGACACTGGGGTAGCAAAGTCTAAAGTCAGATATCTTTGGGGAGGACTCAGCATGGGCTGCGGGTTGGGGATTTGCAGGAGTCTTTGCTTCTCTGGCTCTCCAGTTCCTTAGTGGGCTTTACCTGTGTCAAAATCAAGTGCGAGATGGAAGACTATTGCTTTGTGGGAGACCCAGGGACAACTAGCCGGGCAGAACAGGGCTGTGGTCCCGACTCCCCCAGCAGACCTTGAACGACGCCAGTCCGACTCCTCCAGAGCGGGCTGGTGACGGGTCAGCTGCCTCGCCCCGAGGGTGGGGGAAGGGCGCGCTTTCCATCCGCGTACTGGGACAGGAGTTTGGGTGCAAACTAGTAAAGGCTATGGTGCTCCCTTTACACCCAAGTAAAGGCATGTGGTTTGGGGGACGGAAGGAGATTAAGCCAATGCGGAATGCCCGTACACACACTCTAGCACCACCACTTTGGGGACTTCGGTTCTCCCGCTGGCTCGGGCTTGGACCTCGGTCTGCAGGGAGAGGGTTGGAGGGACTGGGCGGCTGCGGCCCTTACCTTGCTGACCACGTTCTGGACGAGGCCGGCGCGGATGCCGTAGTCCCATGCGTGGCAGTCACAGTTGGAGGCGTTGTCCCCCTTGTCCGGAGGGGATGGCAGGGGTGGTGTGTCGCCTCCGTCCGCGCCGCTGCTGTTGCTCCGGTTGCCCGCAGCCTCCCAGGGGGCAGTGGCGAAGGGGGTGGTGGGGAGGCTGGTCCAGTTGCCCATGTCCCCGCCCCGGCCTGTGGTGGTGACCCCTGCCAGCTCGGTGCCTTTGCCGGCCCCGCGGCACCAGAAGTTGGGCTGGTCCAGGAGGAACGAGTCCGAGAACTGGCTGAAGCCGATGAACAGCGCCGGGATCCAGGTGAGCAGCACGAGGGTCTTCTGATAGCCCCCGCCCAGGCCCCCGAGGAAGGGCAGCACCGACCCGTCATAGTCCAGCAACAAGAGGCTCGGGGCCGCAGCCGCCGAGCAGCAGCTCGGGTGCGGGCCGCCTCCAGGATGCAGTGGGGGCAGCGGCTGGATCTCCGCGCCGCCGCCGGGGCCCGCGCGTCCCCCGAGGGGCGCCGAGGCCGCCGCGTCCCCGGGCGGCAGGGAGCCGTTCTCCTCGGCCGGGGCCGGCTGCCGCCCAGGCCCGCCGCCCGCCGCCTCGCGCCGCCGGTCTATGGCCATGGCCCGGGCCCGCGGCTCCCGCAGAGGCGCATAGAGCGCGGCGGAGGCTCCGCGGGCGCCCCGGGCACAGCGCGCCGGGCCAGGCGCCTGCAGCCGCTGCCGCCGAGGAGGGCCCGCGGCTCGAGAGAGAGCGCTCGGCGGCTCCGGGTGCGTCAGGCCGCCCCCATGTCACCCGCCGGACCCCGCGCCCCGGGCGCTGCGGCCCCGCTCGGGCGCCGGGCAGAGGCGGGCAGAGGCCGGCCGGGCCCTCAGCCGCCGCGGCTCATCGGTTCCGCGGCCCGGGCGCCGGCTGCCGAGCCCGCCGCTCTCCGCTGCTCCGCGCCGGACGCGGCAGGAGGAGGAGCCGGCGCCGCGCCCGGCCCGCGCCCTTGCCGGCGGTTCAGGGCCCTGCGGGCGGCGGTGCGGGCAAAGGCTGCTGCTCCCGGGGTGGCCGCGCTGTATTTCTCCGACTTCGGGCGCCTCCCGGAAGCCGCGAGCTCTGGACCCAGCCTGCCGAGCCGGCCGCGCTCTCCAGCTGCTGGAGCCGGCCCCACTCCTCCTCCTCCTCCTTCTCCTCCTCCTCCCCCTCCTCCCTGCCCCCCGGCCCGCCCCCTCTCCCCCCGCCGAGGTGGAGGTAACCGCGGCACCTGCTGCGCTCGGCTCCTGCTCGCGAGCGCCCCCTCCAGCCCGGACGCGCGGCCGCCGCCGCCCGGGATCCACGGGAGGGGGGCGGGGGAAACGGGACACCCCGGGCCCGCCTGGCTGGAGGATCCCCTGCCCGTGCCCGTTTCGCGCCGGGCGGGGCGGGGGAGGAGGAGACGCGCGTAGCAGGGGTCGCCGGCCGGCGACGGGTCCCGGCAAAGTCGGCGTGCGCTGAGAACGTGTGGGCCGGGTCTTCTCTGAGGCTGGGCTCCCGCAGCCGCGCGGGCCCCCCCACCCACTCCGCGCGCGCCAGGTCTCCGTGACCTCTGTCTCTTCAGAGGTGCCCGGCGGTCCCGCTGCCCGCGCCCCGCTCCCAGTCCCAAGCCCGAGGGTCTTCAGCCTTCGAGAACAACCCTCTGCGCTTTTTCCAGGAGCGAATAAGGTTGATTTTTGTGTCCGTGGAGCAGGGTCAAGGAGGCGCCTTTGCCAATTTCAGGTCGCCAGTCCCCCGCAGTGTCTGGCCACCTGCGACCCGCCGCACCCACTCCCAAATCGCCATTTCTTCCCCCACTCCTAAGTGCATGCGATGTAAGCACGATGCTGGGATATATCTCCAACACAAGTTATAATACACACAGTATAAACGTGATGGCATTCCACACCCCCTCCCTAAGATCTTGTATTCACGTTTGGAACGCCGTGTGCACAGGCGCACACATCTATACTCTCACAGAAGAAGACAAACCTCTCCCTCCTCTCCTGCTCCAGCGCCAACCTTGCCCAGCCAGCGCTGTATAAATAACACCAGCCCTGCGGCAAACGGCTACATTAGCATATTTCCTCCTGCACCCAGCGCACGCACCAAAAAGAATTATCCGGCACCTTTCAACCCAGCGTCCCCACATTTTGGAGGCATTTCATATTCTGAGAAGTTTATTAATGGAAGTCTTAAATGGAGCAATCCATTTCTAGTCTTATTTGGGGCAAAAAAAAAAAAAAAAGTTTAGCTTTCCAAAAGGATATATTCTAAGCTCCATATACTGAATGTATTCTTTTGCATTTTCATTATTTGCTCAGCTAACCGCTGCATAATTTAGTGGAATACATTTTTAACCTGCAGTTCAGTGTTAAGGGCAACATGTGTTTACTGCATAAAATGCTGGCACATACGTACGAGAGAACTATTTCTGAAGGCTGCCGGGGGGCGGGTCTTGGGGGACAGGGGAGGTTGTGGACCTTCCTGCGTGGCCGAGAAGGGGTGATTAGATAACAATGGGCGGAAGGGGCCCTAAGGGCTGCAAAAGACACCAAACCTCTGAGAAATGGGTCTGGAAACCACATATATAAAGAGCTGGGGGCGGGGAGCGGGGGGACACGATAGTGCACGTTGTGTACGTGGTAATTTTTCAACTTCACATTATTTATTAGCTTAACTTTTCTTTTCCTTCCCTCTCCTCCCCTCATTTGAAGAGCTAATACATGCAAAGTTCTGACCTCCATGCCTGGAACAGAGTAAGTGCGCAATGAATGTTAGACATGTATTATTACCAGTGCTCCTCTTGCCATTACATACAATCCACATTTCTTTTTGAATTGAAATATAACTTTACGGATTTTATTTATTTTCCTTTCAGCGGCTGATTTTCCAGAAGAGGCCCACTTTGTGTCTGGCTCTGCCTCCTTTCCCCCACAGTCACAAGGACCCATTTGTTTTCTTGTAACTGATCACAAAAGGAGCATTGCCATTGACCTTAATGGCCCTTCCAATCAGAATAACTATCATAGCCAGCGTTTCAGAGTTGGCTTTCAAATTCACACTCACTCAGTCCTCACATTCAGCGCCCCAAGAAGTGGGCTTTCAAAGAGAAACAGCAAGGATCAGGTGACTGACTACCAGATCAAAGAGTTGGTCCCCAGCTGAACCAAATATCTGGTTTTGAACCCAGATTTTCTGACTGGACATTACCGGATTTCTCCATTTCATCATACAGGGGCAACTATAGGGAAGAGTTTACAAAGATGTTTGTTAATGTGCATTTTTACGTGGGAGAAACCCTGGCCCTAGGAAAAGAGTTTCATTGTGAAGATGTTATTAGTCTTTGTTCGCAAAAGGTGGTAAAAATCCTCAAATGGTACATTCTTAGAATTTAGGGACACACTGGAAAATGGTATCCTCTAAAACTGAAGCTAAAAGGAGGCAACATAAAATGTTTGAAATTAACTAGCTGCAGCACTGACCCAGGCATTGTAATTAAGCTGTTGATTAGATTAGAGGTTTCCCTAAATCCCTCCTGGATTGATATTTCCACCAAATCTAGTCAAGAAGATTAAAGTGTAACTACTTTAAAATAAAGTGGCCTTCAATTTATTAAAACATACCACAAGTGATCTCATAACGTGAGCAAAAGGAGTAAAGAGGAAGAATTTGACACTCTGACAGCCTCAGTGGGTGAGGTTTGAGATGCATGGACCAGGATAGGAAAGCCAGACACCTGTTAAAAAATTACTGTTTTTAATTTTCTGCATGATCATTATCATCAGCTGCTATTTTTCTTGTTTGCTTAGTTAGATTTACGTTCTGCCTCTAGAATGTAAGCACCTTCAGGGATAGGTGCCTTGTGCTCAGCTGTATGCTTGGTGGTTAAAACAGTGCCTGGTACATGCAAGGCGCTCAATACATCTTTGTCAAATAAATGAGTGTATCAAGTTATTAATCACTTGATGATACTGTCTATTCAAATCATCAAACTGTTTACTTTGTTTCTTAAATCATCAAGCAACCTTTTTGTGTTTGTTCATCTCTCAAAGATGGTGCTCACATCAGCCAACATGAGACTTGAAATGAATTTGACAATTATATGTCTTGTTGTAAGGCATTGTGGTTACTGGATTAGCTCCCAATATTATCTTCTCTTGGGCAGTATTGGCTTGCAGATGGTGGCTTATAGGCCAAATGCAGCTCACAGACCATAGGCAATGTTTTCAGGAAAATAATTGCTAACATTTCAAAATTGGGAGATTGAATACTTAGAAAAAAATGTGTTTTGGGCTTCTCTGAACATAGCAGAAGCCATTGTCCTTTTGATGCCCCATGTTTGCAGGACCGTGCTTTCTTGGACTGCAGTAAATGAGCAGGCACTCTCCAGCTTGCCCTCATCCCTGCCTGACACATGCCCCTCATGCATGTCATTTGGCCCCCAAAAGTAGCCGTGTTTGTGACCCTAAATTGATGTGAGTATCCTGAACCCAGTGATCTTCATAAAGAAGCTGAGTCATTCCCTTTTCCTTTGAAAGTATGTTAAAGAATCTACCAGTTTATAGTTTCCTAAAAATTGAGAAAATAAAGAAAGGAAATGAAAGTCATAACCTAATCACCAATACATTTGAACAGTTTTATTTCCTTGGAGATAACAGGAGAAAAAAATTTTTAGCTTACCTCTAAAATTGATGGAAACCTAATTTTAAATCCTCTATAATTCTGTAAAAGTTAATTCTAAGGAATTCAAGTCAGGGTTAATTAACTTTAAATGTACGCTACAAGTCATACCAAATGGATTTCACATTGGTTTCTCTGATTATTCATGGTCTTTATACTTGAATTATAGATAGATATATCACATTTTAGAATATCCTGTGTCATTTTTTTTTAAACTGCAGCTTGATTTCTTCCTTTCAAATAACTGTTTGAAAATTAGGTTACCTTGATTTTGGGAGGGTGGGAGAAAGTGATTGAAATTATTTCCAACTCTAGTTGTGTATACTTGAATATTATTTACATCATCCTTTGCCTTTTGGAATGTCAAGTCTGACTCTTTAACAAGAAATTTGACATTTACAAAACCTATCACAAATGAAAATGAAAAAGCTACTTTGGTTAAGTGACAGAAGTAATAAAAATGTCACATAATCTGTCCTAAGGAAAGCTACAGGTAGTATCTTGAGAAAAACTACCTACTCATCTAGTACAAGACAAATTCACCAAAAGGCCAAGTGAAAACAGAAAAAGTGAAGATAAGACTTCTATGCAAAAAGCTACTCCATTGTAAATGTGATGGCTAGGGCCCAGTTACTTTCAAAGTTTGGTCAAAGTTTAATTTTGAACTCTTTTATTGAATTTAAAAAATTAGTGAAGCAAATCGATCTAAAATTTGATGTTGGCTTTTGTTTGATGAAAATCATAGATGTCATCTTTGTCTTACTGTACTTAAGAATGTTCTTTGGGCCAGGCGCGGTGGCTCACGCCTGTAATCCCAGCACTTTGGGAGGCCGAGGGGATCACGAGGTCAGGAGATCAAGACCATCCTGGCCAACATGGTGAAACCCCATCTCTACTAAAAATACAAAAATTAGCTGGGCATGGTGGTGCACACCTATAGTCCCAGCTACTCGGGAAGCTGAGGCAGAAGAATCACTTGAACTGGGAGGCAGAGGTTGCAGTGAGCCAAGGTCATGCCACACTGCACTCCAGCCTGGTGACTGAGCAAGACTCCATCTCAAAAAAGAAAAAAAAAAGAATGTTCTTTGACACACACACACACACACGAAAATAACACAATGCCAAGACTTATAAGTGAATATTATATGTTTTATTCTAGCATGGAAACAGCCTCTTCCGTTTGATGAGAATCATCCCAAAGTTGGCATATGAAGCTTGAGTTTCAAGTATGGATGCTGAGCTCTTGACAGTGGGTGAACAAACTGCAGATAATCATTGTTAGAAGGGCTTGTGGAAAGAACAATGAAGTAACCAGAGCTTAGATGAAAGAAGTTTCACTTTTCAAATGAGATAAACTAATGTTCTTTAAACAACCCTTTTGTTCTAATGCTTTTCCTACTAATTCTAAATGGAGGTGAAGAAAAACACACAGATGGATGTAACCAAATCTAAAGTTATTAAATGGATTTTTTTTTCTATGACTGGAAGCTAGCGGGCAACAAGAGGAATGAATATTCCTGAAGGAGGCAGATTATTAGACCCAGAGTATACTTTCTGAGGCAAGCTGTTTTGACCAAGACATTGGTTTATTCAACTTCTTTCTTTAATAAGGATGGTTTGAATTTATTACCATTAGATAGTCATAAATGACTTTTCATATTTAAAAAAATGGCTGTGTATGCATATTATTTTCAGTCCAAATTCTAGGCCATCTAAGAGGGCTTCGAATTAAAATTTATCGTTCCTATAGCAAAATACATGTAAATATATGGATAAAGTCACTAAAACATTCTAAGTTAACAGTATTTTTAAGGTTTTGAATTTTGAACTTTGAGGAAAGCACTTTTTCTATTTATAAGGTGATTTAACACCCTAGTATCAACAAGCACACCTAGCACCCAGATCTTGGTATCTAATACCATTCTCCAATATAAGGAACCAGGACCCCTTGGAGACAAATGGTTGATTCTAGGACGGGGCAGGAAATCTACAAGGTGATCCTGGGGCATTTTGTATAGTGCCGGGAAATAAGGAAGAGCTGAACACCTCCACACCCCTCCGCCCACACAATTATGGGGTGTGCGAAAGGGACACAGGAGCCAAATGAAAGAGCTCCCAAAGTCCAAAGCTGGAACCATTTGAGCAAAAAATAAAGTGCTATTGAATAATAAATAACCCAAATTATAAAATCTATATTGTGTGTCTGTATGTGAAAAATAAATGATTGGATAAATGAGGAAGAAGAGATAGATTTCCCATGCAGAAAATTTCAAATAATTGATGTGGATACTCAGCCCTCAAGCAGGAGTATAAGTCCTCGCTCCTTAAGTGGGGGCTGCACGTATTGATTTCCTTCCAAAGAGTGTGGAAACGGGGAAAAATAAGGTTACAGTGGAAAAACTCTTACAGTGAAAAGCACTGCTTCAGCCAGGTGATCAAAGTTAGCATCAACAGTGATGAATCATGCTGACGCTGTGTACCCCAATATGATACAGTGAGAATGGCACTTTACCTCTCCCATAACCCCCATAACCTGGTCTAACCATGAGGAAAACATCAAACAAATTCCTACTGAGGGACAGTCTACAAAATACCTGAGCAGTACTCAAACAGTCTGGGTGATCAAAAACAAGGAAAGTCTGAGAACGTGTCATGTCCAAATGGAGCCTACAGGAGACAGGATGACAAAATGTAATGGGATATGCTGGATAGGATCTCGGAACAGGAAAAGATGTTAAGGAAAAACTAAGGAAATTGCACTAAACAGTGGACCTAGATTAATAATAATGTATCCATACTGATTCATCAATTGTGACAATGTATCAGACTAATGTAAGATGGTAAGAAGGCAAACTGAGTGTGAGGTACGAGGGAACTCTCTGTACTATCTTTGTAATATTTTTTATAAGTCTAAAACTATTCTAAAATTAAAAGTTTACTTTTGTAAAAAAAATGACATCTCAAACATTAATATTTCATTTCAAGTTCTAAATCAGTGATATGGTTTGGATATGTTTCCCCATCAAATCTCACATCAAATTGTAATCCCCACTGTTGGAGGTGGTACCTGGTGGGAGGTGACTAGGTCATGGAGGTGGTTTCTCAGTGATGGTTTAGCACCATCCCCTTAATGCTGTCCTCAAGATAGTGAGTTCTCTGGGGCCGGGCATGGTGGCTCACACCTGTAATCCCAGCACTTTGGGAGGCTGAGGCGGGCAGATCACGATGTCAGGAGATCGAGACCATCCTGGCAAACATGGTGAAACCCCGTCTCTACTAAAAATACAAAATATTAGCCGGGCGCGGTGGCGGACGCCTGTAGTCCCAGCTACTCGGGAGGCTGAGGCAGGAGAATGGCGTGAACCTGGGAGGTGGAGCTTGCAGTGAGCCCAGATAGCGCCACTGCACTCTGGCCTGGGTGATAGAGCAAGACTCTGCCTCAAAAAAAAAAAAAAAAAAAAAAAGATAGTGAGTTCTCTTTTGGAATCTGTTTGTTTAAAAGTGTGTGGCAACCCCTCCACCCAAAATGTGTTTTGGGCTTCTCTGAACATAGCAGAAGCTGAACCCCCACCCCCACTCTTGCTCCTGCTCTGGCCATGTGAAGTGTCTGCTCCCTCTTTGCCTTCCACCGTGATTGTAAGTTTCCTGAGGCCTCCCAAGAAGCTGAGCAGATGCCCATCCTGCCTCTGGAATTGTGAGCCAATTAAACCTCTTTTCTTTATAATTTGCCCAGTCTCAGGTATTTCTTTATAGCAATGTGAGAATGAACTAATACAATCAGTAATTTCTCTCTGTATAGATTTTTATCTCTATGATGACTTTTTTTTTTTTTTTTAGACAGAGTTTCGCTCTTGTTGCCTAGGCTGGAGTGCAATGCCACGATCTCAGCTCAACTCAACCTCTGCCTCCCGGGTTCAAGTGATTCTCTTGCCTCAGCCTCTTGAGTATCTGAGATTACAGGCATGTGCCACCATGCCCGGCTAATTTTATATTTTTAGTAGAGACGGCGTTTCTCCATGTTGGTCAGGCTGGTCTCGAACTCCCGACCTCCAATGATCCGTCCGCCTTGGCCTCCCAAAGTGCTGGGATTATAGGCGTGAGCCACTGCACCCAGATGTGATGACTTTTTTAATCAAGAAAAGTTTTAATGGTTTGAAACCGAAAGTTGATGAGAGGGACACAAAAATTCAAATGATTGAAAAATAATTTTTTTTTTTTTGATGGAGGTTTTTTTTTGCTCTTGTTGCCCAGGCAGCAGTGCAATGGCACCATCTTAGCTCACTGCAACCTCCGCCTCCTGGGTTCAAACAATTCTCCTGCCTTAGCCTCCCGAGTAGCTGGGATTACAGGCATGTGCCACCACACCTGGCTAATTTTGTATATATATATATTTTTTAGTTTCTCCATGTTGGTCAGGTTGGTCTCGAACTCCCGACCTCAGGTGATCTGCCCGTCTTGGCCTCCCAAAGTGCTGGGATTACAGGCATGAGCCACCGTGCCTGGCTGAAAAATAAATTTTAATGAGAGCTTGTTATAGTAACTGATTTTTAAAAACACTCCAAAGGTTAAAAGATGCCAATATCAGCAAAATTATGAGCTATGGCCCAGGCTCTGATGTAAGAGGCCAGCAAGGCCAGGTGGTCCTCCAGCCCTGAGACACATGGTAACTATCACTTTATTTTAAAGTTCTCTTGTTCCATTTGTGTTTACATTTCCATATTCTATTTTGTTTTCATCATTGACCTAGAAATACATTTAAGCCAATTTTTCTTTGGTTTCTTAGAGCTTTTTCTTCTGCCTTGTTAACTTTATCAATGATTCCATTTCTTAAAAGTTAACATAGAACCTTTAAGGAGGCTGTGAAATACATGTGTATGGAATAACCAGCCTACTTTTAGGTAATGTAACAGAGCAGACTGGAGCCTCCAGGTTAACAGTCTTTGACAGAGTCTTTTTATCGGCCAGAAAATGCTTGGAATAGAAATCCAAGGGCATTCAAGTAAAACTCCGTTTTCTAGTAGGTGTCCCTAAAGCACAGGGCCCCTGATTTGTACGTCTCGGTAGCTCCACTGCCGGTCACAGGGCCTGGCATTCAATAAACATTTGCTGAATGAACGAACAAAGGAAGGATGGGATGCGATATAGGATTCTGCCAGAGAGAGAAGAGGGAACAGCATATTCCAAATAAAAGGAATAGCGAGAATGAAACGCAAAGGTAGGAACCAGATGTGCATGCTTGTGGTAGTTGGTACACGGCATTTCCGTAATATGATTTACTTATAGTATTTATAGAGGAAAATTGGATAATGCTATTTTAAGTATAAACATTACAAGTTTTGTTTTATTTTATTTTATTTTATTTATTTACTTTTTTTGACACGGAGTTTCGCTATTTTTGCCCAGGCTGGAGTACAATGGTGTGATCTCTGCTCACTGCAACCTCCACCTCCCAGATTCAAGGGATTCTTCTGCCTCAGCCTCCCGAGTAGCTGGGATTACAGGCATGTGCCACCACGCCTGGCTAATTTTGTATTTTTAGTAGAGATAGGGTTTCTCCATGTTGATCAGGCTGGTCTCGAACTCCCGACCTCAGGTGATCCGCCTGCCTCGGCCTCCGAAAGTGCTGGGATTACAGGCGTGAGCCACTGCACCCAGCAACATTACAAGTTTTAAAAGGAAGTTAAGAAAACCCCAAAATACCTCACCTTTAAAAAATGACTTTATTGAGGTATAGTTTACATACATACATTTTAAATGTACAGTTCAGTGATGTGTACACCTTTGAAACCATCTCCTGAATCAAGACACACAGCATTTCACCCTCCCCAAAAACGATCTGTTGTGCCTCTTTGCAGCCAGCCCCCTACACACCACCCTAGGCCTTCTCTCACTACAGGTTAGTTTTTCCTGTTCTAGAACTTGGAATAAATGGAATGAGGCAGCTCACACTCTCTTGCGCCTGGCTTCTTTCACTTAGCATAACACTTGTGAGATTTGCCCATGTGGTTGCTGTATCCACATTTTATACCTTTTTGTCATTGAGCAGTGTCTCACTGTAGGCATAGCCCCTAGCTTGTCATGCATTCTCATGTTAATGGACATTGTGGTTGCTTCCAGTTTGGGGCTACTATGAACAAAGCTGCTAGAAACCTTCATATAGGGTTCTTTGTGTAGAATGTTTTCATTTCTCTTGCATAAATATCTAGGAGTAGGATTGATGGGTTGTATGATAAACCATTTCTCATTTTTTGAAAATGACACCTTGTGGATCACCAATCCTTATGGTGGACACCAAAAATTGTCCTTATGGCCGCTGATAGAACAAAGAAAGCAGGGCTGGGAAGAGCATCATCTGAGCTGGCAAGGAACAGCTTATGACTTTAGGATATTTGAATAATGCTCGCATTCTCTGAGGACACAGCAACAATGGGGAGAAGGCACAGTATGCTGGTTAGTGAGTCTGAAGCTACAGGGAATACTTTACATGTCATTGCCTGAAAATTAGTTTTAGGTGGCATATTAGGTTTTCATACTTCATGGCAAGAAATCTACAGGAAATTACCTGTAGCGTGAGTGCATCGGCATCAGTATTTTTTCACATGCAAATTATAGAAAACTCAGGGTAAACTGGCTTATGCAAAAAAGGAACTTGATTAGCTCATGTAACCAAAAATACCAAGATTTGCTAATAACATGACCCAGCATGATGTGATGGGGATGCAGGGCGCTTCAAACCCTTCCTGGCCAAAGTCACACTGTAGGGCCTGACTTCCCTGCTTTGTCCACATTCCCTCTGGGCTCTTTATTTAGTTTGGGGGTCTGGAGACTGGGGAAAGGAAGCCGGCTTCAAGGGCTTTTACTTCTATCAGCCCCCAACTTTAGACCTGTTTTTCAAAGCATTGCTTTTTAATTACTACTGTCTTGGTTGATTTGCCAAGACAGTAAGAAGTAGCTGGGAGTGTGCCAGGTGCGATGGCTCACGCCTGTAATCCCAGCACTTTGGGAGGCTGAGGCGGGTGGATCACCTGAGATCGGGAGTTGGAGACCAGCCTGACCAACACGGAGAAACCCCGTCTCTACTAAAAATACAAAATTAGCTGGGGGTGATGGCGCACGTCTCTAATCCCAGCTACTCGGGTGGCTGAGGCAGGAGAATCACTTGAAACTGGGAGGCAGAGGTTGCAGTGAGCTGAGATCGGACCATTGCGCTCCAGCCTGGGCAACAAGAGTGAAACTGTCTCCAAAAAAAAAAAGGTATCTGGGAGTTTAGTTCCCCCTTAACCTGGGACAGGTGAGCACGGACAACAAAAGCCCCAAATCCATTGCCTGCTTCCTTGCACATGAAGCCCTATTTCACCGTCTGCTTCTAAAGATAAAAGCCTACATTCACGAGGATAAAGTTTCAAGCCCAAAGAAACACCTCACAGGACCTAGTGGGGAAGGTGGAGCATCTAAGTCAGACCTCCTGTATTTTTGCCCAGACCTCACAACCTTCTGGTTGTGTGACCTTGAACAAGTCCCATTACTTCTGCCAGCCTTACTTTCCTCATCTGTAAAATGGGAATAATCATCACACCTGAGTTACTGCCCATCACACAGGTTGGTGTGAGGAACCAATGAGATAATGTGAATGAATTTGGTATGATTGAGTTGCTATCAGAAGTGGTCATCCTGACCCCAACCACTGAAACCATCTCTACAGAGTTTATCTGATTCCTCATCACCACAAACCTGGGGCCAGATTCCACTGTCAATCAAAGAGAGAAAAGAGGTTGGAATCCCCAGCGGACATTTCATTCCATTAGTTCTACTAAATAATTCTACAGTAGAGACCGATAGACCCAGAGCTTGAATTTGCTGCTGTGATCAGACTTCCTGGTAGCGAATGTCTGCAGGCCAGACCTGTGCTGTCCTGAATGCCTTGCCTTGCCCCGGGGCAGGAGATCCGGCCCTCTAGGTGGTCCCCTAGGCTAAAGGGCAGCAAGAGTGAAGGCCTGCCACACTCCAGCAGTGTCCTGTCCACCCCACAGAACCCCCACAAGGGGCAACCCCTATTTTCATCCACCCGGCAGCTCTAATGGTCAGTCCTGGCTCCACCTTCTCCCGCTTGCCCTGTCTTGCTGCAGACACATTGCTTTGCATCTTGGACAGAACCAGAAACGTGACACATTCCTAATAACCTTAATAATCCTCACAGCTAGCATTTCTTGAGCACGCGATCACCTTTCCACATATCTCATCTCACTTAAGGTACCCTACGCGAAGGAAGGATCATTGCACCATTATGGAGACGAGGATACAAACTGTCAGGCCTCTGAGCCCAAGCTAAGCCATCATATCCCCTGTGACCTGCACATATACATCCAGATGACCTGAAGCAACTGAAGAACCACAAAAAATAACATTCCACCATTGTGATCTGTTCCTACCCACCCTAACTGATCAATTGACCTTATGACAATACACCCTCCCCGCCCTTGCAATAATGTACTTTGTGATACTCCCCCGCCCTTAAGAAGGTACTTTGTAATATTCTCCCCGCCCTTGAGAATGTACTTTGTGAGATCCACCCCCTGCCTATAAAAAATTGCTCCTAACTCCACCGCCTATCCCAAACCTATAAGAACTAATGATAATCCCAGCACCCTTTGCTGACTCCTTTCTTGGACACAGCCTGCTTGCACCCAGGTGAAATAAACAGCCTTGTTGCTCACACAAAGCCTGTTTGGTGGACTCTCTTCATTCGGATGCGCGTGACACAAACCTTAAAAGATGTTAAGTAACTTGCCCAAGGTCATGCAGTATCAGAACCAGGATTCAAAACAGAAACTCAGACCTGTCTCATGCCAATGCTCGGGACTCTCATCCACTACAATTAGCCATCTCCCCCGGATGGAAAGAGTGGGAAACTTCTGCCAGATCTTTCTGATTCTATGGGGTAGATGTCTAGATCTGACAGGGCTCATCTCCAGTCGGATGCATGCCCACTGCCCCTTCCTCTCCCTGTCCTCTCAGCAAGAGTTGGGCCCAGTGGGCTTCTGTGACTCATACCTTTGCTTCTGGAACTGGCTTCCTCTCTGCCCCAATACCAGTGACCTTGGAAAATCCCAAATCACTTCCCTCCAGGAAAATGTCCACTTCCAGCTCCTCAGGCCAGTACTGTCATCCACTGTGCACTCCCGGGAGCCATTTCTAAGCCCTTGAGCCCTGTGGAAATCATTTACAAAGTCAGGAGGATCATTTTAGCATTAGCCCTTATTCCCTGAACAAAACAGGCCCCTGGACAGTGAGGGCTTCTTATAAAGTTGCCTGACTCTCTTTTGCTTTGGATTCTGGGATAGACTCAAAACCTCTTGAGTATAAAATTCTGTAACTTCCACTCTGTCTTCATTATGTGAGATGTTCAGAAAACCCCACTATTGGAAACAGAACTCACTAGACACTCAGGTAAACTACTTTGGCCTTTCATTCGACAGCCACCGTTATTTGAGGCCCCTTAGGGATTCACCATCGGTGCCTGGAGTGAGTTTGAAAGTCATCAAAGGAGCCAGGTGTGGCTCTGGAGGTCCTTGGGAATCTCTCTGCAGAAGGAATCCAATCAAGGAAAATCTAAACTGTTTCCTGTGACTGTATATCATGGTTTTGCCCTTTTCCTCCACCTAGTTCATTTTAAGAAGATCTTAATGCTGCCTATCAGATAAGAATGTTATGTATAAAATTAGATATTTTAAAACAAGCAGGCCTGGACTTGTACAAATTTCTCACCTCTTCCACAGAGGACAATAGAGTTCTGAAAAAGGTGCTGTATTGTCTGAACCCCTCTGGCCCCCTCTTCCTGATATTGCATTTGGAGTCTGCCACACGTTCTTTTGAATAGTCTCAATTGTGAGAAATTTTTTATGCTCTCGACTTTAAGAAAACTGACTAAAAGTCAATTGAAAACAAGTTTAGCGATTAAACTGAGAAATACCATTTGGGGTTTAAAATAACCCGTGACTATAAAATAAGAAGGACGGATTTCTTTTGTTGTTCTTCGAGTGGCTCTGATGGTAATTATTTTCTTCTGAGACACATGAAAGCTTCCAGGAAGGAACCCTCATCCGGGTGGGTGCAGTGTGGAGGTGGGGTGAGATTAGGCCTCTGACTGCGAGAGAGCCCGCTTTCTTCTCTATCGCTACTTTCAAACGCCACTCCTTTTGATGTTGGCTAAGAATTTATCCTTCACATTTCCATTTAACGAGAGTGACAATGTGTCTAAACCCCAAGAGGAATTGGCTAAGGATTTAAATCATTCCTTGCCCATATGTCCTCTCCATAAAGGTACGTTTTATATTTGCAGCTAGTCTGATAGGCCTAGCTTTCGAAGGCAGGTAAGGTAAAAGAACCAGAAAACAGTCGAAATGGTGTCCCCTTCCTGTAGGCTCGCTTTTCTTTCCTTCTTTTTCTTTTTTTTTTTTTTTTGAGGCAGAGTCTCACTCTGTCGCCCAGGCTGGAGTGCAGTGGCATGGTCTCGGCTCACGGCAATCTCTGCCTCCCAGGTTCAAGCGATTCTCCTGCCTCAGCCTCCCGAGTACCTGGGATTACAGACACGTACCACCACGCCCGGCTAATTTTTGTATTTTTAGTAGAGACCGGGTTTCTCCTTGTTGGCCAGGCTGGTCTCTAACTCCTGACCTCAGGTGATCTGCCTACCTCTGCTTCCCAAAGTGCTGGGATTACAGGCATGAGCCACCACGCCCAGCCCTCTTTTCTCCACTTTTGATTCCTCCCCTTCTTCCTCCAAAGGAGCATGCAAGGGCCAGGTCCCAGTTCCTGTCCTCAGCTCATTAGATCACAGGTTGTGAAGAGCTGGCACAGATTCAGCACACTTGGAGCCAAACACAGCTGTATCAATAGTTTGATAGGGATCTTCAGTTGCCCAGATTAATATGCTCATCAGCTGCTCAGGGAAAATCATTCAGGTGGCCCCTCTCCTTCCTCCGATGACCGAACCCCACCCCATGGTTTCTGGACTCCATCCCAAAGTCTCTAATTTTCCCCTCAAAATTGATTCTTCACTTGCTTAGGTAGTGTCTACACTGGAATTCAGCCTCACTGTTTGAAGTTGTCTGTTACTAGGAGAGTCTGTTTACATTAAGCTCAAGTGTGAACTCTCACTAATTAATGCCATTATGTAGCTTTGCAAATAACCACTTGTACTTATGGCCAGGAGAGGAACATTCTTTTTATTGGTTCCAACAACTGCCTTAAGGTCTAGTGGTGGTTAGTCACAGTAGAAGAGGGAAGGCAGCCGCTGGCTCAGGGTTGAGCTTGCTTATGTGTTGGCTAGTGCACCACAACTAGTTCTCTTCCAAGACAATGAGGAATTAATCATGGCTGCCTTTCTCAGGACAGTGAGGTTTTTGAGTGATAGCAAATAATGAAGCTAAATGGAGCCTCTAGCCATCTACTGAACCCCCCCGCCCCATTTTCTAGGAGAGGAAACAGGCCTAGGAAAGTGGAATCCTTTGACCTAAATTTAAGAGTTTATTAGAGGCGGCCGGGCCCGGTGGCTCACACCTGTAATCCCAGCATTTCGGGAGGCCAAGGTGGGCGGATCCCTGAGGTTGGGAGTTTGAGACCAGCCTAATCAACATGGAGAAACCCCATCTCTACTAAAAATACAAAATTAGCTGGGCATGGTGGCACATGCCTGTAATCCCAGCTACGCAGGAGGCTGAGGCAGGAGAATCACTTGAACCCAGGAGGCGGAGGTTGTGGTGAGCTGAGGTCGTGCCATTGCACTCTGGCCTGGGCAATAAGAGTGAAACTCCATCTCAAAAAAAAAAAAAAGAGTTTATTCGAGGGTGATACGGTCCTACAGCTCAATTCTTCTGGTTCCCAGCCAGTACATTCTCCATGCTGCCTCCCTGCAAACCGAATCTGTGTAGAACACCTTCGTTTCACCAGTAATGAAATGGCTGACAATAGGGTACTTTTCCCGTCTTGCACAGATGATGGGTTACACGGTCATTTCCCAGCTCCATCTCTCTGGAAACAGATGGCTTAAATCTATTAAAATGGGTTTTCTCTGAGTTCTTCCATGAAACATTAAGCTCTGGGAAGGTCCAACTGTGTTTCCTTCACATTTAGCACCTAGTAAATGGTGCGAATGAAGGGTTAGCATTCAATAAATGGTGAATGAAAGAAGCAAGGAGAAACTAGCTATCCCACCAAGGACCAAGTTGGCTGCCCTGTTAGTTAACCAATTAATGTAGTTAACCAGCCACTGGTGGAAGCAAGTTCCACTATGGGAAGCTCATCTTGCACTTCTATTATTTGGATGAGGTTGCTTTATTTTAAAAACATCAGTGCAATATTTAAAATTCAAAATAAAAGTATTACTCATCCAAAGTTTCTCTTTATCTCCAGATCCTTAATGATATGAGTCCTCAAAAGAGAGTCAGTAATTTTAAAAAGAATAGTCTCTCTTAGGAATTCTGCCCTGCTTGGAATTTCTACGCCTTTTTCAAAATTTCTAATTCTTTTTCAATCAATCTCTGACCTCAGCACTCAGAGTCTAGGAAGAGCTTACTCATGTCCCCCAGGGATCATTTCACAAACATCTGAGAACTCCTCACCAACCAGACAATGCACAACACTGGCTCCCATGACTCAGCACGAATTCAGACACACACACACACACACACACACACACACGTGGGTGGTTTCTGCGGGTGCTCTGCAGGAGCTGTGTTTGGAGCGGTTTGGGATGGGCTGTGGGGCTGAGTGAAGGAAGGCGGTCCAGCTTCCAGCTCACTCTTTCCTTTCTGGTAACATAATTAAAATGCTACACTAACAAAAGTGAAAGAGCTTTGCAAAGTTAAAAATGGTGCAAATTCATTATTTGTTAAATGACACTAATAATGAATTAGTATCGTTATTATTATTATTAATTATTATTATTATTATTATTGAGACAGAGTCTTGCTCTGTCACCCAGGCTGGAGTGCAGTGGTGCTATCTCGGCTCACTGCAACCTCCGCCTCCCGGGTTCAAGTGATTCTCCTGCCTCAGCCTCCCGAGTAGCTGGGACTACAGGCACGTGCCACCACACCCGGCTAATTTTTTGTATTTTTAGCAGAGACAGGGTTTCACTGTGTTAGCCAGGATGGTCTCGATCTCCTGATCGCGTGATCTGCCTGCCTCTGCCTCCCAAAGTGCTGGGATTACAGGCGTGAGCCACCACACCTGGCCGTCATTATTATTTGGCATGAAAGTGACTTCCAGTTCCAGTGACTGAATGTGGAGGGGGAGGGGAAAAGGATGGCTGCTCCAGAAGGGATTGGGTGGTGGACTTATTTATTTTTTCTCTTTTTGGCAAATAAACTTGACCTGGTGATGGAGGCTTCTTTCAGCACCAGAGCCTAATGCAGATGTCTCCTCCTGGCTCTGGATTTCTGTGGGTGTTACTTGTTTATTGGTAGTTGTTTATATTTAAAACCATGT